>NC_134183.1:25861868-26166051 GCF_964188355.1 Buteo buteo
TCTGCATGCCAGTGAAGTTTTGATATTTCAAAACAGAGGTACTGATAGCTTGATAGCCTTTCATTAAGAAAGGCATAGGCTCATGTATTGCATGGACTCAAATTCTTAAAAGCCTGTGTTCTTTTTTCCCCCCACCCTCAAACCATCTAGTATAGTTAAGGTACTGCCTCCCCTGAAAACCTGCTTTGCTTTATTAATATGTAACTAAATCTACAAAACCACTAAAACCCCCATATGCCTACCTGAGGTTTGAATAGGTAACCAGCAATAAATGCTAAGTTTGTACACATGCTGATTAGTCTAATGTCTTCATGTTTTATTTCTGCAGCAAAATGAGGATCCTAGCTGTTATATCATGTAATGTGGACAAAGAGATGATAATCTGAAAAAACTTCTCAATACCAGGTGACATAGACTATATGTGTTTTGGTATCTTCTGCAATATCTGAAACTTGGAATTCACATCTCCTATTTGACCTCTTTGTAAGAAACACTGCCCATAACATGATGAAATTTCCTACCTTCTGATACTGGACCCTGTTCTTGGACTCACTGATAGAAAGAGCAGTAGAATATAAGCTCCATGTGAAGTTATTTTTACTTTAACACAAGGATCTGGTTTCCATGACCTGCTGAAACAGAGGCGAGTACACAGTTTACAAAGCTTCTAAACATATGCCCTAGAAGGATGCTAAATACTTGACAATGAGCATGAGGCTGCCTCAGCTTTCTCAATATTCCAATATGGTGTTTCTCCAAAGGTAATTTCTGTTTCAAGCCTGAGTGGGGAAACTACATGGGCCAGATCACACCAGAGCTTGCACCTTGAGCAAGTCTGAACTTGGCAGAAGTAAAACACTATCTTGAAGAGTGCTGAGTGTCTGAAATGTTTCCTGCTCAGATCCTGATGCTGTAATATATGAAACTGGTCTAGATCACTTGCTAGAGAGAGACATTTTAAAATTAAAAGGAAGTTGTAAAAATGTTCTTGTCTCTTATTAAATGTACTGTTTCTGTATTCTAGCACCTGGAAATCCACCAGTTTCAGTACTGTATATTCCTAGATACACTATATCACAGTGTAGCTGTGTCAGCCTTAACTTGGACAGATGTATCCCGTAAATGTGAAAAAGCATCTCATTCCAACAGAGAAGGTACTGTAACTAGCAATATTAGTACTGTGGTCCCAACAAGCCAGCTTTCTAGGGCTAGAAAAACATGCTGAAACAAAAATCAGAACTAGAAAGCACCAACTGTCGTAAAAGGTGCATCAAAAACATCTGCTCTTGGAATCCTTGTGTCCTAAATCTCTGTGCAGTCTGCAGTACTGCTCTGTGTATGTCTAATGGAGCAGTTGGGGGAATACTGTATTGGCCAGTATGTAATTTACTGTAACTTGAATAGCTCTGTAGTCCATGTAAAGCCTGACCTATAACCCTCAAACTAGGCAGTTGGCCTTTGGGGCCACTGCATTCAGTTATTTTTAACCTCTTTTTACTAAAGTGCTTACCTGCTGTCTCTATGGTAAAGGGCCTTGATGAGCCACATAAAGTACACTCCTCTTTAAGAGTATGAGGGAAGGGGAGCAGCTGAGAAGGCAGATTTCTCCAAATGCTGCCTCTTACCTTGCCAAAGTATTCAGTTCTGAATTTAAGACCTGTTCTGTCTTAAGATGCAGTTGTTAAGGTGAGGCTTTCCTTATACTAGCTTAAACTCTCAAGTTATTTATAAAGTCTAGTTTTGACATGTGAAGAGTAGATGCTGGTTTAATACTTGCGTTTTAACGGATCTGAATTCCTGTTGTACCTTATGGCCCACATAGAAATAGCTGCTGCTACAACCTTGCTATATTATCTTGATTTCTTAAACTTTTTTAACTATTAAAGATATTTTTTCATGTATATAAAAGCAGTCTTGTACTTTAATATTTGCAGATTAAATAATAAAGAAGCTCTTTGTTCATTGATCTTAGAGTAGCTCAAAAGACTTTGAAGTAATAAAATAAGTGAGTTTAGGGAAGATTCCCTGCAGACTGAAGAAACCTTCAGAAAGCGTATGCTGCCCTGTGTATTTGAAGAACTGAGTGATAAATATAAAGCTAAACTGCTATGAACTTAAGAGGAATTATCACTATTTCAAATGAAACCTTTTTGTAGCACAAGGGAAGGATGGTATTAAGCAACAACAATGAAAGATTTGAATTAGTGTACAAGTCTTGATAGGAAATAGCAGTGGTACAGGATGTTGTTTGGTAACACCATCAGTGGTCCAGGAAACAAGATCTACCTTTATTTACTCAACTACAGAACCTACATGACAGTGTATTAAATTTGTTCTTAGCATACAGTCTTAAAAAGGCACATATTAATTGACTCTGATGTGCAACAGATCCTATTGTGCAAATTGTCTTTCTGGTAGCAAACCTTAAAGATGGTTGGGTTGGTTTCCTATGACCTCTCGCTATACTTTGCCCTAAACAGTAACAGTATAGCTCTCTTGACTGGCTTTCAACTTACAACTTTTGCAATAGCTACTTCTGTTAGATGAGACATCTACTGCACCTGACTAGGAGCTCTATACTAAATGGCAACTGCCTACTGCAAAGTATATTGAGAATTCAAACCTTTATGTATCTATCTGTGTGTATGCACACATGTGCATATGCAATTCTTTCCTCTAGGGAATTCTGGTGAGCTGAAAGATTTCAGTGCCTCTTTTCTTGCCTGCTATAGAAAGGGATGACTGGTGAGACCTCTGATAAAGTTGGGGGAAAAGCAAAAGCAGCTGTGAATCCCAAATACTTAAACCTTTGAAAGTTGTCCCATACCTTTTTATATTCAGAACATCATAGCTACTTTCACTGAAGAACTAGATCAGGACAAGTTGCTTTCCCTGCTGCTGCTCTAATAACTACTAGCTACTTGCCCATGAATTTCAAAAGGGGCTGACAAATTTTCTTCTTTAGATGAGTAATCTGAGAATTCAGACTTATGTGCCCTAAGTAGAAGGCAGTAGCCAAAGCTGCAAAGAATAACCCTCTACTTACAACCATTGTGCAAGCTGAGGCCAGAGATGAGAGAAACCAGAAAGCCATGGTTTTGAGAGCCAGTTAGAGGCTATTTATCCTTCTTAGATGGAAAAGTTACTGCACCCGTGATACATGTGAAATTCTTTTCTCTTGTGCTGGTTTTGCCTGCTGATGGGAAGTGAATGAAATCCTTATTTTGGTTTGCTTGTGCACACAGCTTTTGCTTTACCTATTAAACTGTCTTTATCTCAGCCCATGAGTTTTCTCACTTTTACCCTTCCATTTCTCTCCCCCATCCCGCTGGGGGGGAGTGAGTGAGCAGCTGTGTGGTGCTTAGCTGCTCACTGGGGTTAAACCACAACACTGCTCTAGGGAATGCTGTTTCAACTGGACTACAGAACCAAGTAGAGCTTGAACATCTGAACCTGGATTCAAGCCAGTCTGCCCATAAAGAGTTCAGCTTCCCCTCTCATCACTCTGTCTTGTACAGAGAGCAACTGGCAAAAGATTACATGTTCCCCTGAGGCTGCTGAGTTTTTTGTTCGTTACTACATCTGCATTTACTAAGCAAAGCAGAAGGCTAACAGAAAAGCAAATTAATTCTATCTTCATTTTAATAGTGCTTAAGATGCCTGAATCTGTCTGTCCTTCATTTTGAAGCTTCTTTTTGCATATTTTTAGTTAAGTTCCCTTTCCACTTAGTCTTTTTCCTCCATATCCACCCCTTTCATATAAATATAAAAAGTAGAAGTGTACTGACTTTTCATTTGTTTGCAGTAGTCAGCAGTGATACTCACCTATTTATCTCAATGGAGTTCTATACAAACCCTGTGGAGCTAGGATCAGTTTGTACTTAGTTCAAAGGAATTTTTCTCTTATCCTCCTGCTAGAAGAAAATTTTAACAGACATTATAAAGGCTACACAGTCAGTAGGGAGAGAGCAAGATTATTAAAATGCCAGTGGCTGAGGTGTCATAAAACTACTACTTAGGCTTTATTCATGCATTTTTAATTTAGCAAGTGACCTCCAGCTCAAAAACAAATGCCAGTACTATAGGAATAGAAGCAGCAACCACTGTTCTTATCCCACAGAAATATTTATTCAGTTTGGTCAGTAAATTATAGGAATTTCAATGCTGAGAACTTGTACTTAGTACAACAACATCATAATATTGACAACAACCACTTTGCCTTTTGTCAACATACAATGTGAAACATGGATTAACTTGCTCACAATAAATTACAGTGTGGTGGATGAAGAGAGCTCAGTGACGTCAGTAACTTAGGAACTGGTTACAGTTAGCTTCACTTACAGTATTTTTAAAAATGGTTTTCAATAGTAATATCATTGCAGCCAAAGATTAAAAAAAAAAATCCACATACAATAATAGCAAGGAAATGCATTTTTGGAGCAACAGTGAGCTACCAGTAAACACTTCATACAGTGATCTTCAAGGCACAAAGCAAAAAAACTGGGTATGGGTTTTTTTGCAGGTTGATGAGTCAGGGAAGGTGAAACTTTTTTGAATATAAAATAAATACATTTTAAAAAGACGCATACAAAAGTCAGTAAGTCAGTCAAATAGCAAGGCTTTCACAGAATGCCACACTGACAGAACATTTGTGAATCCATTTCAGTCATGAAATCATGTTCACAGCTTGAATGACAAAATCACTGAGGCAAGGGAACCATCACTTCAACGTAATTAATGGGGAAGAAGCCAGACTCTCCATTTAACATTCCCTCGTACCAATTCTCATCAATCTGATTGGTCAAAGTTATGATGTCCCCTTCCTTAAACCCAAGCTCGCCTTCATTTTCTGGCTCAAAGTCATAGAGAGCTTGGCAGCAAGGCTGATCCATGTGCATTGAAGAACCTGCCCCCAGTGACAGAAGAAACACACCATATTAATAGAGCTTCACAGCATCCTATCAGCCACCAAGCATAAAACAATGGGTCAAAAAACAGAGCCCTGCTGCCATGAATTCTTCCCAACAGTTTTTCCATTGCTTTCACCCACTAACATCTGGTGCTTCTACATATAAAAAAATAATACTAGTGATAATTAGTTTAAAGCATAATTCTGTTTCTCCCTTAAGTTCAGATACTACTTACTCTATTTTCATTCCTAGTTGCCTTCCCTTTTGAAAGGATGTTTACCTCAAACTGATAGTTTCAGTAATCACAGTGGTCAAAATCAGTGTGGTCTCTTTGGAGTGGTGGCTAGAGGAATTGGAAGGGTAGGAGTTGAGGGAGTAGAAGAGTAGACAGGAGAAGTGACAAGTAATCATTAAAACAAATGGCACTGCAGCACACTGCTACTGCACGAATACCTACCAGAGGGCAGGGGCTCACAGCCAGTCCTACATGCACACTTACAGCCTGGAGGCAGCCTCCTGGATGTTTATGCTACGTGTGTGTTTGCAGGAGGAAAGGGAACCATCAGCCACTCCAGCCACTCCTGTGTTAAGGCTTCCACCCTCACCTCACTTGAGCAGTGACAGTCATTTCTGGGTTACTGCTCCCCAAGTTCATGTGTTCAAATCCTTTGTTGTACACATCCATCTGAACTAAAGCAGAGGTTATGCTAGGAACAATGGTGCCTGTCAAACTATTTTACAGATGAAAACAGTTTTCTGATGCAGTATCTGGCTGTTCTTGTGACTTATGCTGTTCGCCCTGCTATAAAGATCTTAATTCCAAATTACTCTTTTAAAATATTGATGGTACCATATGCAAACATAATAGTAAGTACATACATTTACAGGAAAGCAAGTAAATATAAATTAAAGTACAAAACAGAATCACCCTTAGCAAAAGAAGTTAAGCTTGTAAATGCAGTCACCTTTTTAAAAGATATTCTCAGGAAGGGGTGCTATTTGGCTTGGATTTGTGGTATGGATACATATGTAATATTTTCATTCATATTTATAAATAATAACTGGTTCTAATAAAATGTAATCTAATGTTCAAATTGTAAAGCTTTAGCTCTGTGGCCAAGGACTAGCCAGAGGTTCAACTGAAGTTCAGCCATAACAGTCTTTTAAAAACATGTACAGCATATCCAAGTAAAAGTCTGGTAATTTGATATGTATTTATAAAGGAAGAATAGGAGAAAAGATTTCATGCTGCTGCCATATAAACAGTAGTAAAACACACTGTAGCATGACAACTCTAGAACACTCTAGTACTTCCATTAAAGCAGTTAAATCTCTTAAATACTAAGTTATTCAGGTTGTCTTATTTGGAACATTGCAACAATTCTCAAATATTCTAGTCTTGACTCTCTCTCCCAGCTATCACACATGCTAATTATGCAATCATCTTGAATAATTTTTGTTTGGGTAAATCTGCACACAACTGGTAATGCAATACAGATACAATAGCTAAGGTGTTAAAAATGCGTGCAAAAATGCATTTTAATCTGCTAATCATGGTAACCTGTAGGAAATTATTGAAAACTGTTCAGGCATTTTCTAGTAAAAGGAATTAGGAGAAGTCTCTTAAGTAAACCAGCTGACAACTACTCTGGTGATCAGTAAAGGACAACAGGTGAAAGCATCTTTTTAATTGACAATAATACAATGGGGGTAATATTTGGTGTTAAAACTGGGAAGTAGGAATTACTCTTCTATTTTCTGGGTATGTTTTATCCTTTATAAGAACAGAAGAGAGCTTTTATTTATAACAATGAGAGAGAGCTGTCAACACAGAGATCCTCCTCAGCAAACCTCCCCAGAACACTGCTGTAACAATGCCAGACTAGTCCTCTGCCTGTGGAAGGCATGGGGTAGCGACAAAGTTTTACAAGAACAAAGTAAATTACAGGTAGTCTAATACAACAATTCAGGTGAAAGCTTGGTTCTAGACATATTTTTTCTGAAACAGTCCAAGCAGAAAAAAAGATGATGAGCCACCGTTTCCCAGCAAAAATGGACTGACTGTGTTCAAAAATAGCCAAGTTATTTTCAGTCTTTGCCAAGGTAGAACTGGTACCAGCTCACTGGAACTGTCAACAGCAGAAGGCAGCACTCTGAATAATTGACAAAGTGCATTGCTTTCACCAGCTGCTCCGATGGGGCTAATTTATTATTGCAAGCCAGTTAATTTCTGACAGTAAGGTACCTGATATGAGATGGATCACATTTGGTTCATTTTAAGCTCCAAAGAACTGAAAAGAAATGTCTGGCAGCCTGGAAAGATTTTTAAATAATGGTCACAGCCAGTACAACCGGTTTCACTCCAGGCTGTAGGATCAGTCAAAGTCTTCATTAGAGTCAGGCAGCTGCTGCTACTGTATAATCCAATGAGACAAAGCTTCCCTGACAGAGGTAATGGGGGCAGCACTGCCTGACAGTCTGCAACACACACTGTTTAACATCACAGAAATGGTGACATGATTCCAGCCTTTTCCTGTCTATTAAATACTTGCACATCATTTCCTGTTGCAGATATTTAAGCTAAAGAAATTGAACTTTTTTTTTCTTTTTCTGCAAATAGGGTTTATCTTAATTTGCAACACTATGCACACCTCCTTAATTTCTCCAGCTGTGGAGTTAAACTGCCACACTTCACTGTCACATTCAAATATGACTTGTCATTAATCTCCAGACCACTCAAACCTGGACAGCACAAAAACAGGTTAAGCAAGAAGCTATCTGTGATTTCTGGAGTGTTACAGGATAAAACCAGAATGCCATTCAATGTTGATTTTGTTTGTTTCTTTTCCCCAAAGGGAGTTACTGCTTGTACCTGCATCTACTCTGTCTTCTATACCATGTTATATACATATGGTAGCAAAATTATACTTTAATAATCACAAACTGGAAGCTTGCTAAGATAATTAATCCAAGTCTCTCTCACAGCTGAAGTGAGTAAACACTTAGATGCTTATGTTAAATTCCAGCACATGCCAACCAGATCCATTTATTTCATATCATAGTCAAACCTGACAAACAAAAAGAATGAAAGGCATGATGTAATACAACATTTAAAGAGAGTTCTAAAATGAGCCAGATGATGCTCATAGCCACAGCTGATTAATGAGGATAACAATGAATTAGAACAAAAATATTGTCATCTGTGCTTAATCAAAGCAGCTAAATAATTCACAACATCAGAATTAGGTTTCCGTGAATCTAGCCCTGCAAATGTGTGCAAGTCATTAGTAATAAATAACGCCCACATGTTAGGGACCATACAAAGGAAAATACTATTTCTGCTCCAAGAAGCTGATACTTAACTTGAAAAGCTATGGTGAAACACAGAAAAAGCCATTTCAACACTCAGAACTGGACTGTGGTAGTTGTGCTGAAGGTATCACAGCTTTGAACAGTCCTGTTCATTTCCATGGGTTTGCTGAACACTAAGATGCTACTCACCTTGAGTGACAGTATCAGAGAAATTAAAGGTCTGCATTTTGATAGGGTCTAAACAGGGGAAATTAAGCATAAAAGTGCTTGTTTGTGTAGGATGAAGAGGTCAGTTTTCTAAACAAAAAGAAAGAGGGCGATCATGATGCTATCCCCCTTATCACATGGAGACCTTAAAACATTTCACAGTTTTGCTTAGAGCAGCCTGGTTCACATTTCTAAATCACAGACCATAAATTGAATCTGTTTTATGATTCTGATTTTAAACAGCAACAGAAAGGTTTCCCCATTCACAAGCAGGGCATATTGACCCCACCACAGCTCCACAGAAATCCATATGGATAACTTTTGAGTATGAACAGGAAAAGAAAGGAGAATGAACAATGATTTCACTGATGATTGTACCTGCTGGGGCAGTAAGCACAGCACCCACAGCTTCTTCAGGATATAAAAACCATGATACATGGTCTTTCTGAGCTATTAGCAACACTAGGCATAGCAACAATTATTACATACATCCCATTTCTCCTTTTCATCTCTTTCATTATTGTTTTATTTCTTTTCCATTTTGACAGCACTGAGCGAGCAAATCAAGTGAAACCCCATCATTTAGTGATATGCAAACAGTTGATGCAATAGTCCATGAATGGAATCAATAAATGGAAGTGGCTCACTCCTTCCTTATCTTAGTGATCAGTGGTCATTTCTTTTTCAGTTTATCCACTGAATTTCAGCTCATTAAAACCGGGATTTTTCTTTAACTAAGTGGGCTGGAAGCAACCTTGAGAAGTCATCTAGTCTGTCTTTCTCCCCAAGGCAGGATTGATTACCCTTAAAAGACATCTTGGATCAACTGCTTCATGGCAATGATAAACCACTATAATATGGTTTGAAACTCTGATTTGACACGCTAGTTTATATACAAATGCTGAATCCGAATCTCCTTTCTCCACTGCACATGCAAAGCAGAAAACATAAAGCCTACATAACTTGATAAGTAATTGATAGGGGCCTAGAAATTTTATGCTGAATTTTTAATAAAGGTTGCTATGGTTTTGCTACTTTCATCCAGATGTGCTGTGAAAATAACTAGGAAGTTATTGATTGCTGCAAACATCCCCAGTGCTTTGAATGAAGTGTGTCCTTGTAATCACATGTCTTGGGAACCAGTGGTCTGAATTGAGAGGAGTGTGCAAAGAGGGGGTTGTCTCCCTCAATCCCACATTTGACAGCAACACAAAAACTGCTCTTAACATTTGGGCAGCATGGGGAGCTTCACTAACACACCCTCAAACAGCTTGAAGCACCAAAGAAACAAATGAAGGAGTAAGGTTTTGCCAGGTGGATTTATGCTGCCAAACTGCTGCAAATCCCCTTCAGTATGGATTGTATAATAGCTTCATCTTGTAGCAGAGTGCAAGGAAATTAGAGAGACATCAGAAGGAGCATGAAGTTACAGCTCCAAGCTTTATTCTTTTGCCTTTAGTTCTCTCATTTCTCTCCCAACAACCTTTAAAAAGCAACAAGACTGGAGGGAGGAAGAAATTGGAGTGAAGAAAAAAAAAGTAAAAAGAAAAAAGCTTTAGAAAAAGATCCTAGGTACCATGCCAAGTAGAGAAAGGAACCTTTGGCTCACTGCTTCCCCTCTATTTTCCTTACAAATAATGTTTATGGAAAAATTTAGCTTCTTCATTCTCTTTTCTTTGGATATTGTTGTCTTTTGTGGCTTTTTTTTTTTAATTGATCTTCTCTCATGATACACTGTAGCCATTAAGGAGATAGGTCAAAATAATTTTATTCATGAGATGAGGAAAAGCTATTTCAATCAGTCATGTAACCTTACTAATTATTACCATTCACACAACTTTCAAGGGCTTTCAACAATTGATGTTTTTTGTGGAATCAGGGCCTAATCAAAGGAAGGGATCCTACTCCCACATCAATAGGTGCTTAAGTACATCAGTTCATAAATGCACACACTTTGATGCATACTTTAGGGGACAGTAAAGTAAAATATGTTAATAAAATCAATAAGGGTAGGAGTCATCTCTGAATTTTACATGTCTAATACTTAAAATCCTGGCCTGATCATTTATGGTCTCAGACTGTGGAGAGAAACTAGCATCTGGAGATATTCCAGACAGTGAACGAACACACCCACCTTAGGCATCTGTCTTTGCAAGAAATGAACTGTTTTCTGCAAGTGCCTCTCCCTCTCTCTCCTCCCACCCTCAGTGGCAATACAGGGAACCTAAAAGACCAAGCAGAATGCCACACCTAAATTTCAGATGGGCGAGAGACTGTTGAGAGGAACCCTGCTTCACAGTTCCATTTCCAAATCTGGGAAACAAACTGCATGGATACTGATGCCTCATGGATCCATTGTTCTCATGGTACAAGGAATACCTCAAGCAACAACCTGGCAAAACATCTATAGACTTGTTAATTCTGTGGCCATAGACTTACCTGATGATTTTATGGAAGAACTATAGGCAATCCCATTGTGCTGCTGATTATCACCAATTTCCAGAGTTGTAGTTATTACAGGCTTTGGCTTAAATTCACGTTTAGGCCGACTAGATGCTACATTTATTCTGGAACACAGAGAAGAGTGGCAAGAGATCGAAGGAAGAAATACTTACAGAGCTTACATTCAGGTTCAGTGCTTAGGTGTTTGAAAGGTGGGGAAAAAAAACCTTCTACTGGTTTTGGTTTTAGGCTTCTTTTTTTAGGGCGTGGGGGGCAGGTTTATTCACTAAGAGCTGCTCAATTCTCATGCAGTATTTCAATTTCAGCAAGTCCCTGTTTTATTTAATGCTTTGGTCCTGCTGACAGAGGCATAAAGCTTAACAGCCTGAGTTTGAGAATTGCTGAGCATCCACAGCTGCCACTGAGTTCAGCAGAAGTCCCAGGAATGAGCTCTCTGGAAAGCTGAACTGCAAATGACATATGCAGAAACCCAGCCAGGACAGAGGCCCAGAGACTGCATCTCACACATTGCCTTTTTATTAGAGAAAATGGGAAACAACCATTTGGTCAGCACAACTGTCTCAATACCTCTTCCTGTATGTGCATGTGGCCCGGCTGAGACCTCCTTGTCTCACTGGCCCCTCCAGCTGGGATGGTGCAGGGTGTCTACAGACAACAACTACCCCTATGCTAATACTCACAGCCACCACGTCCACCCTGATCTCAGGAAAGCCCCAGTTATCTCAACTTTGTGACTGTAATGTTAGCCTATGCTATGGTGACACTCAAGTCATTTAGGTCTCCTGTTCTCTGCTGGTTCTCTAAGCAACATATAACAAATTAATGACAGCAGCATTTTTTTCTTCTATTAGGATGACACAAAGTATCTGGGCCTTTCATAAGTGCATTACACCACAACTGTGTTCCTAGCCAGCTGGCTATTTCCCTACTCTGCTGCAGAATTTTGTTATACCCCTCACTCTCAAGGAAAATAGGCCAACTTCTCAGCAAAGCCTCCAAAACACAACTCACAAGTATGTAAGTTTAAAGAAACCTACAAACAAACAGAGGCTGTCCTGATTAACCTCCACAGCTGTGAGTGAGAGATTCTGCACACACTCAAAGCTTTCTGGGCAGACCCTGCATTACATTAAAGGCTCACAGCACTGCAAGAAGTTGCCAGGTGGCAATGGTTTAAAGCAATGAAGTCCAGCAAGGCACAGAGCACAGCACATGTGCATCTGTGAGATGGTACTACAAGATCTGTTGCTTCAGTGACTTTTCACATTCATGAATCTCAGCTGCAAAAAGAGGTTGAAAATCTTCTGATGGGTTCAGTCTTACCGGTTTTGCAGCTTGCTCTGCAGATCCTCCAAAATTTCTGTGGATTGTTTATGGTAATCTAGTGCTGCTTCTACAAACACAGCCAACTGGCTAACTTGTTCTACCTGAAATATAGAGAGGTAAATAGTTGTAAGAAGCCTGCAGTACATTCAGCTGAAGGATAAACAAACAAATCATTCAAAATAGACCTGGTATCTCAAAAGACCATGATACCTTGTGGAGGCTACTGAAAAAGAGCATTGTGATTCTATCAAAGAAATTGCCAGTTGGAAGCTGAACAAAACTGAGGTGTAACTTCTAGTTTGCTAGCTCAGGGCTGGGTCCTTGAGTTATTTCCTCTCACAATGTGCAAATCCCTTCTGCTTTCAACTACCAAGCCAGCTGTCTGTCAACACCCAAGCTGGAAACATTCAAAAGGACATGACCCCTTAGCAGGTGAAAGTGGGGCTTTTCTGATCAGCAATGTTGCTAGAAATTACACTGTGACAGCTCTTATGACTCAGACTCATTAGTGTTTATTAACAATGTTTACAAACTACAGTTCTGAAATGATCTGGACTTACCTCACTAGATGGCAGCATTTATAAACCAATAAATGAAACATGATTTATCTACTTGGATTTAAAAAGTATCAGCCAATCATTCAAAAATATGAATGCTGAGGAAAGGGAGAATGTGAAGAAGAAAGAAAAATCAGAATATTTTTATTCATGAGGTAACAAATAATCTCATGCCCCTAACACAAACTGAAAAGTTCAAGCTGTACTGGGTATGGAGCAGTAACAGATATTTATTTGTCCTCTTCCTTTAAGACAACATTAAGACAGACCCCAAGAAGTCTGACATGTTTCCATTCCACCGTGATGTCTTCAGACATTGGATCACAAGAAGATATCCAAGTAAGCTTTCTGCAAATGTTTTATGGACCCATGGCAATTTTGTGCTCTACTTTGTCTGCTTTTACTCAGTTAAAAAGATTATTAGAAATTCCGCCGGGAGTCCAAGAAAGCCAAACATTGTCACATAGCATACAGAAATGAAATGCACAGAACCAAATCAACAGCTGATAGAATTCCATCACAGTCAGAAGAGAGTAATGTAAACCACCTGAGGAAAACGCACAAAGTGCCTGGGGTTTGGATAAGGTAGTCAAAGAAAATGGATAGACAAGGACTGTCCAAACAACATGACTAAAAGCCAGGAGGGATACGGAATTGTGGATTAGTAGAAGAGAGACTGGGAAAGAGCCAGAGAAACTTGTGAGACTAAAAGCCACTTAGCAAGAGGAGCCTGGGACTGGCTGAGTGGGAAAGGCAGGAAGATGGATCCGATAAGGAGTGCATGCAACAGTGTCTACGTGGGAGGTCTGAAACTAGCTGTGCAAAAACCTGAGAAAGAGATGTGGATCAGGACTAAGTCTGGCAAAGGCACCTGCCAAGATGACTGGGAATCAGAGTTCAGAGAACAGAGATTGCAGGGCAAGGAGACCAAGAAAGGGAGTCATTTGGGGAATTGGAAAGGATCGGAAGGAAGCGATTACAGTTAAGATCTCTGCAAACCCAGTGAGACAGTCTAGGATTAGACAACAAGGCTGTAATGAGAAGTTTGAGGAGGACAGACAGACTGGCTCAGCACAGAAAATGGAAGGGAAGGAGTACAGAGTTTTCTTTAAACAGAAACAACAGGAAGTGGGTATGGAAAAAACTTCAAAGGGACATCCAGTTCACCCCCTCCCAAATGCAGAATTAGTTATACTAGAACGTATAACTCATCAGTTCTCTAGTGGCTCAGCTAAACCCTTTTAATCCATGCACTGTTTTATCCTCAGTTTGGTGCTTCAACTAATGATAAACACTATGTGAAACATTTCTCAGCTGCTTATGCAAGGCAGAATTATAAAACACAGACACTGCAACCAGGCAACTGGTAGAGCCTACAGTGGAACAGTGTGCTGAAACTGTTGATAGAGGATGTTACTTTTTTTGCTGCCTTCATACAACTTGCACTGGTAAAACAGCAACAGGCTTACTGACTTATACACTCTTCTAACAAATGTGTCCCACTCACAAGTTAGGAACTGCAGGCTAGTTTATAACTGGCCATTACATGGCTGTGCATAGAGGGAGAAGTTGCTTGCAGTTCAATATTCCCACTTAACAGCTCCTCCTCATTGCAGTTTGCTCGCAGAAGACAGCACACTTCTTACTTTCTAAGTGTGTTTTTCTGCAATGCTGCATCTACAGGAGAGAAAGCTTTGGAATAGGCCCAAATAGGTCCAGTTCTCTTTTCCTCCAATTCCATGATTACATGGGAGAAAGCACATCCTGCTATTCCTCTGTGTATGGACAGAACAGAGGATTATCCTGCATGACCACAGCTGCTCCTTATTTAGACATAATTTCATGATGGATTTGGACTCTGAGCCAAAGTCCAGGTACTTAAGCCCAAGCCACAAACAAACCCTATGGAGTAATTTTCAGAGCCAAATAGTAATAATAATGATTTTCAGAGGTAAAATCATTCAGAGACTTCAAATCAGCAGCAAAGTTTTGACTACAAGTGAGCTATAATTCAGAAAGTGCAGGGTACATACCCTTGCTCATAGTTTCAGCAGCAGGTCTATGACTATGTTAATCTTCCAACCTTCTCCCTTCTGCTGATCAAACTGCATTCTACTCTCAGGTAGTTCATTGCTCAAAGATTATAAAACTACTTAAGACCTCTGTGACAATTTTGTCTGAGCCACTGTGTCTCCAGAACAAATTCCTGAATTCTTGAGTTCTGCCATTTACTGCTGTGCATTATGTTCCTCACTGACAGGAGATTAAAAGAGGAAAGAGGCACACTTTCTGCTTTCAGACCTTACCTCCTATGAAGGATGGGACAGGCTTTATCCAATCCCACACACATTGCCCTCCTGGATGTACTGCAGCAAACAAAAATGCAGGACAGACTTACATCATTTTCTAAGAAATTGAACATGCTTCTTTCAGCCAGTTCCTTTGACTCTTCAAATTTTTCTACTGCTTGTTTAACTTCTTCATCTGGTATCTTTCCAAAACGCTTCTTTTTATAATCATAATCCAAACGGCGTCCTTCTAGTTTCTTCAAATGATGCTAAATAAGACAGAACATTTATGAGAAGGTCCAAACGGGACATGTCCAAACACGTGATTTCAGGAAATTTCAGTTATGGATGCAAATATATGCAGAATCAAAGAAACACAAGGCTCAGATTATCCAGTCCATCCCTTTGATCTAAGGCAGCATCAGGGAAGTCTAGGACTGTATACATGAATGAAATTTTAAGTAAACAGCCATTTGTTAACACTTGGGGAATTGGCTATATCTTGATTTGCTAAACTTAGGCATGCAGCTAATGGACTTCACTAGATGTGCAACACGTCACATTGTCTAAATGAGAAGCAGGATCCAATCTAAACGTGTGTCTCCATATTCTACATATAATTCAAGTTTACCTCTTGAATTATTTGCAATATGACAGCTAAAAGTTAAAGGGTTATTTTCCCCTCTCATTCCATAAGCAGTGCTCCAACAAATCTTGTATTCTTGCTTTCGTTTGTTAGGTGCCGACACTTCTATCTGATATAACGACACAAGCTTTTCTGTTGCCAAAAATCATGGGACTGACAGACTTACAGAATGGACTCAAAGTGACAGTACAAAACACTCATTAAAGCTAATGTCAAACAATTTCTTTTCATCAGTTCAGAAGAACTACAACTGAAAACGGTTATGTATCATAGGAGACAGCCACAGACATCAAGACATTATTACTATTTTTGCTATGCTTTCCACATCCATTTATGTGTAAATAAATAAAATAATGTTCATTTCTGCATTTCATCAGGGTTTTAACTTGCTTATTCCCCAAGTCTATTGGAACCAAGAGACTCATACAAAGACTGCTTGGCTTTCTTTGAATTGTCACATTGTAAACAAAAGCACTGAAAAACTTAACTCTAAAGGTTAAAACTGTGCTCCTCAACTTCCTATATTTTTCCTATAGTGGCATATGGTGCTTCAACATTTTATGGCACTTTCCAGATCATCCTGTGATTGCCCTCAATAGCCTTTTTCAGCAGTTATAGTCATCCTCCATAGGCTGACAGACATGGCAAGATAGGATAATCAGTTGCAGAAAAACACAGCACACTCACATGTTCATAACAATTAATAAAAATGTCAGTTAAAATAAAATAGCATAGAAATAAAGAATATAATTTTCTTCACTATCCTCCTTGTACTGCATGTACAAGCAATATAGCAAACTGAGTAAGCTAAACAAGTAAGAAATAGCCAGGCATTGATTTTAAGCAGATTTCATCAGTGTTTTGCTAGAGAGACAAACTTAAATTCAGTAAAATTTATTTACCTTATTGCTTTCAAGAAAAGTATCTCAGGGAACTAGAGCGTGATTGACTCTGATTATTGATAAGTGAAGCTTTACCCTGGAAAACTTACCCCAATCTCTTTTAAATCTTTGTCCTGCAGTAACTGTAGAGGATCAATAAAATTTTGTTTGACATTAATATCAAGCGAGTCCTTCACCTCTGCCATTTGCTTCATGCTCTCACCAGCATCCAGTAGTGCAAGGCCTATGGTAAAGAATAGGCTACTTATATCTTAATATATGTAAAACCAGAAAATTTGTCTGATGAAACAGCTATTTCAAATAGGTATCTTTGTATCTGCTGCAGGCCCTTGAAGAGTGAAAAAATAATTGAAGCTATGCACTTGCTTGTCTCCTACAGAAAACTAGAACTGGAAAATTTTTGTTCCAAAGTATATTTTTTTTTCCTGAAGGGCATGAGGGAAAAAATAATACCATTTTCCCACCTGTATTTGTATAGGTTACAAACCTCCTCCACTTTGAGAGCTGCAAACCAAGCCGATTAACTTGTACAACTTTAGTGGTATTATTAAATACACAACAAGTGAATAATTTTTTAATCAGAAAATCATGTTTTACAGCTTCCTCACATATAGTGTGTTTTTTTTCCAAACCTCCCTTTGGTCAAAATTGTTGCTGCCTCTTCAAAACCATCTTTTTAACATAGCTGTATACTTTATTAAGCATGTAAGTATCAGCAGGCAGAACAGTGAAATGTTCTTTCCCCTTTCCTAGTTTTATTTAGCACCCCTGTTTCTTTTGCAGAATAAAAATACATCCAGCTCACAGATGAGTTGTGCCACTTCACTCTTTGTGAGGAGAATAAATGAGTCTTTGGCTATCAGCAGCATCTTTCCTATGCAGCACCTACTTGGACTCAGGTGTCAAGTCCCTACACCTACATAGCCGTTACTATTTCAAGACAACCACGGTGTGTAAAATTGCAGATATTAACAACAGTACATAGAGCCAGCCAGTTCTGTATCGGCTTCTGCATGCAGTCCCAGCCCATACAGCTCTCTCCTAGCCCTACTCCCCTCTCTCTCCCCAAACCAGGATTCTCCTTTCCTCATGTATTTCTCCCTGGTTCTCCCTTAATCCCAGCCATATCAAAAAGCACACACTGAGTAGCTCTGTGACAATGCTTCAGATTCATTCCAGTCAAGCCCACACACTATGCATGCTCAGCAAGCAAGGACTCTATCAAGATTTTGGCTGTGAACTACCGGCATATCTTGAGAAGAAATAGGTAAGATTTGGTTTACCATAGAATTGTAGCATGGCCAAGCTAGAGTTCATTTTCATGAAACCAAGAAAACGCATATTTAAGATGCACTGCTCCAAAGCACAGAAATACCAGATCATTATTAGAAAAAAATAAAAAAATAAAAATCACCCAAAGTTACTGTTTATTTTCTTCTATGAAAAATTTTTCCCTTAGTTTACTTCTCAAATATAGAGTAACCATTTTTATTTAAAGCTTAAAAGAAATACAGTGCATCTAAGAATCACCCTGAATTATTTAGGTTTGGCATCTTAGAAACTAAAATGGTTATGGCAATAATATGAATCATCAGACAGCATCACTAATAGTGTTATCAAATCCACCTCAAGAGAGGTGGACAAATATGCAGAAGCATCATGTTCTGTTAATTATATCAATCACCTCCTGAT
Organism: Buteo buteo; assembly: GCF_964188355.1. Classification (NCBI taxonomy): domain Eukaryota; kingdom Metazoa; phylum Chordata; class Aves; order Accipitriformes; family Accipitridae; genus Buteo; species Buteo buteo. Next base: position 25,880,172 of record NC_134183.1, read on the forward strand.
CACTGTACTTAACTTTCCCTCTTACCTGCAGTAGCTATTTACATAGGTTATGTCACTGTGTAATATTCTGCAAAGAACTTTATGCTGAAATATTCACAGAGGAGATACACAAACTCACCAAACATAGAATCATCGCCAAGCTCTCTGCCATACCGTATCATGCAGTCTCCTAGGAGTCCCTCTGTCTGGGGATAGCCTGTGGTTTTAACTTGTCCTCTGATCTTTGACATAGTGTTCAGCATTCCCAGCTTGGCTCTGTATGCTAAGAAGGACACAAAAAAAAAGAACAAAAAAGTTATAAAAACTCTTTTAAAACTAATACATTTAAAGCAATAAATCATTTAACAAGCAATATCACAAAGCAAGTCACAAAGCTGGTCTGTAGATTCCTAAGTTTTTTGTTGTCAGTACTTCACAGTCAAAAGTTTAAATAAGATTCCATTCAACAATATGGGCCACATGAAAATGGTTTTCATTCCCAACTGAATAAGCATCACATCTCCACACAGATATATAGTGGGATTGCTTGTCATCTTCTGTGGATATTCACCAATACTCACATTCCTTTCAATATTTCTGCTTGCAAACTCCTTGATTAGAAGTTTTGCAGAAAGCAAACACAGACTAGATACAAGCACAGCCAAAGCCAATTTCATGCTCGCTCTCTCTCTCGCTTGCGAGAGCTTTGCAGAATTTCCTTCCCGCTTCTTTATTTTTGTTCCAGTATTATCCTGCAGAATGGCCTGCTACATACAAATTAATTTATTGTTATCTTGCATGTACCATGACAAAAACATGCACTTATTCTTGGAGAGTTTTTCCAATCTACTCCTTACTATTATCACTCAACAGCTTCTTCAACACAGTAGTGGCCATAGGCAGGGCATTCCTGAGGAATGTGGACCATGGTGACTAGCTTCATGTTAAACATGCTGGCTGGGCCTTGGTAAAGGACTGAATCCTACCATCCTTATGTAGACATAACCCATTAAACTTCTTCAGGGATGTGCATTTCATAAGGTACCCATAAGAGACAGCTATCTCTGAAGTCACAGGTGTAGATGACTAAAGGAATTCTGTCAGTCAGTTCTCAAAAAATGAAGGTTCTTCCAACAGCTGGTTTGGACAGTGAATCAAGGTCATAACAGATAAACTGTGTGACTGACTGCAAACGTAAACGTGTCTCCTTTCTTGTTTCTTAAAACAACATTTGAAAAACCTGTGTTGACTGACGATCCAAAATCCACTGAGGCCTAGCAGTGTTCAGAAAATGCAAAACCTCATTCAAATACCGGGTAAGCAAGTAACAGCCCACTTCCCCGTGGTTACGTGGTTACGAGTACCTCTGAGGGCAGCAGCCTGTGAGTTAAATTCAACGGCTTTTTACATCTCTGCTGAAAAACCTCTTGGCATTCTCTTCACTTTAGGGATCCATATCCCACTCCAGGAAATCCAGCACAAACACAAACACAAGTGCTGTACCACAGGCCCAAGCTGTCCAAGACATGTCACGCACGCACAACCTACACATGCCCAGTAAATCAGATGCCCTGTGTGCTGCAAGTTGAATTTATCCCAGATCAGACTGAGTGCATATAAACTTTACAGCTGTTCATTGCACGCACAGGTAAAGCTCTTTAGGACACGCAGAAGCCTCACAATGATGACCTAATTAGCTTTTATTTAGCTAGGATGAATTTCCAAGTAAGAAGACAATGTTAAGCAAAATCCAACACCTATTGTTCCTATCCTACCTGGATTTGGCTGAAGATACTCTGTGGACTTGGACAGAAGCTCTGTTACAGCTTTATTAGTAACATCGATTTTCTGGAAAAGAAAAGTAACACAGATAGTAAAAAGCAAATCAATTACTAGGAAGTTTATCATTTTATTATACATAATATACTATTCTAGCTGATTATGAAATTTTTATTTAAAATAAAGCAAATATTGTAGCTTAAAATACATAGCCATGTCACAGTTATGACAGGATTTTACCAAAAACATATTAATTGGCAGGTAGTACTGGGAAGGAGAGAAGGTTTATTTCAAAGTGTGGGCTTGCCTTTCCAGCCCATCAGTCTGGACTACTGCTTACACATTCTAGACTACAGTTTTCCTGCCAGCCCAACAGTTGTTACTAAGACTGTTTTTCTCCACAGGTGAAAAAGACTGAACATATCCCTCACAATCTTGGGGTCAGGGGCATTTAAAGCAGTAGTTTGCACTGTTTTCCTATTTAAGAGTTTCTAAAATGCTATTAAAAAAAATAATCACATTTCTGGTTTGTTTCCCTCTTCCTCCCTTAGGGCCTGCACATTATTTTTCCCCTTATAATGCAGAGAAAGGAAATAATTATTCTGTAGCTAAAGAAACCAAAACCTAGAAACCTGTTTAGATCATAAATTTAAAAGTGCATGTTGGAAAAAAAAAAAACACCAACTCACACAAGACTTTTTTCCTCACTCTGCCAGCAATAAAACCTATGACCTAAGTCTACTATGAACATTAAAAAATACACAGAAAGACAAGAGCAATAAAAAAAAAGCACATAAAAGCTGAAAAAGCATAAAGTAGCAGTAATATTGTTTAACTTGCCACACAACCAATAAGTGGATAGCAAACATCTCACTTTCCACAACAATTCATGTAAATTTCTGAACATAGATTTAAACTAAGAAATATAATTCTGTATCAAGAGAAAATTTGACCCTAGTAGTTAGACTTTTATCAGGAAAAAATATCAGATGGGAAGGCTTTGTGATATTTACGAATACTCACTAAACACTGAAGACTTCTCTCTCTAATCTCCCACACCTGCTTCCTCTGCTCACACAGCCTTTGTGGATGTCTCTTCTTCCTTGGCTGAGTTGCCACGGCTCGAGGATAAATTTGCACTTATCATTATATATTTCTGTTTGGAAGCACATGGTGGGGTGTCCCCCCGCCCAGGTAAATCTACAATACCATTCTATCACTTGAAACATGAAACATTTTTGATTCTGCAATAACTTAATATTGAAAAACATAATGTAACTTTCCTTACCCTTTCCATCTCTTGAAATTCTTCATCTAACTTTGTTCCTTCTGCTCCACTTATTTTTTCACTGAACAACTGTAAAAACATAATTTTAACAAAAAAACTGCATGATTATTTAATTACAGAATAAATATCTCAGAGTCACAGGAATTCACTCCAGATTAGAAAAATGCAGCAACCATTTGAGGCAACTGTGCAAGAGAAGAGTAACCTTAGTCTTGGAAGTGAAGCAGTCATTTCAAGAGAGACAGAGATACCTGATAGGAATTTACAACAGGCAAACAAAAAATTATTTCGCATGCTTAAACAGTTTGTACCCTAAAGGCTGACCTACACTGCAGACTTCAGGCATAGGGACCAGAGTCTGACTGCAGGTAAATCCAGAGTAACTCTTTCAAGTATGCCTCTCCAGCTCTGTACTTCTGAGTACCTTCTGGTCGTGTATGCCATTAGGTTCAGGGATGCAACTCCCATTCCTGCTCCTGGGAGTTGTGTGCAGTTCTGTGGAAGGAACAGACTTCTGAAAAATGCTGCACTGTGACCCACCTGTGTAACTGAGCATCTTTATGATGCTGAAAAAAAAATATGCCATGTGTTCTTCAAAAACTCAAAGCACCAATTTTAAATAAAGGATTTCAGTAAACCTTAACATTATCCAAATTTTGTGTAAAAACTCCAGGCTATCAGACCTGAGTTTGGTCCGCGCTGAGTAAATCATGGCTGGGAATACGCACTCGAGCAGAACTCAGCTGTCTGCTTCTTGCAGTGCATGGTACCTGCACTGCAACAGCATGAAAAGAAAGCCAGATCCTCACCCAGTGTGAAACAGCCTTTGAAAGCATCACTCAACTACGACAGATGTGGTTTAACGCATACTCAACGAACATTAAACACAAATTCTTAGGATAATTCATGAAAAAATACTATGCATTTCTCTGTTTTAATTGGCTTTTATCACTGAATCTGTAACAGTGTAATGTAAAACCCAGGCCTAGCTCACTGACTGCTGGTGTTCCCCAAACCTGCCCCCAGTAAAGCGTTTTGTTTGTCCTCAGCACCTTCTAAAAGGGAATTCATCTCACTGAATTAAAAGGACCTTGGAGACTTGCATAATCTGATAATGGGTCATGGCTCTTTGTAGCGCAATGGTTCCCTCTTCTTGGTCACAGCCTGCACCACACAGGTGTGGAGCAAGCACACTGTCTTCCCAAAAAAACAGCAATGAGCTGATGAAGCAGAGCTGGGAGCTCAGTGGCGGCTGACCTTGCATCAGTATCACTGCTACCACGCAGCCAAAAGAACAGACCTGCTTAAGGGAAAATGTGAGTTCAAAGAGAGCCATACTGCTAATTATTTCTATTGGCTTTACAGTAGGACTCACAATCTTTATGCTTAATAGGCCAAGCAGCCCACAAACTTGTGAAGATTATTTCTCTTCCAGAGTACTGACGGAACAAGCACAAAAGCAGGTAAAACAGAGATGGAGAAGCCCAAGTACCAGTGAGTTCCTGTGGGTCATCATCTTGCTGCTGTAAGACATCACAGCAGAGAAGCAACCAGAGGCCGCCCATGGAAGGGGACACTGCCCAGGTCTCTGCAGACATCTGAGGAGTCCCTGAGCACAGATGGAGAAAGATGCATGGAAAAGCTTCATGGAAAGCAGCCTATCAGAAATTGTGCAGCTTCTTTATGCTGGCAGTTTGTCTCCTTTCTGTGTAATGTTAATTTGTAAAATAATTGATGCCATTTTCCATAGCCTCACATGTTCTCTTTCGCCAGCAGGCAATGAACAGGTTTGTGGTTTCCTGAAGCCTCTCATGGTGATGATCCCTTTTCAAAGGCTGAGTGCAGTGGAGGAATTATCCTTCTCAGGCTGAAGTTGCAAAATCCATATTCAGTAGCAACCCATAGCTGTCTCATTACAAATAATCCATTTATATGCTGGCGAAGAATAAATGCAATGAAGTAACATGATTGCTCGACTGTGAAAGCATAATTAATAATAAATTACTGCACCAAATGACCAAAATAACGAAATGTCCCACACTTGGAGAGGATAGATCTGAATGTTGTAACTAGAAGCACAAGCCGATGAGTAGGAAGTTCACACAATAACAGAAATGCCAGAGAAAGAAAAAAAAACTCCACTGGCTCATTGGAAGGCTGGCAAAGATAGTCAAAAAAATGCAATTTCTCATCAGATACACTGGAAGTTGCTATGTTTTCAGTAAATGTCTTAGGGCATACACACTCTTTATCCATTGGCATCCCTTAGCTCCCCCTGGCTTACTGATGGCCATATGTGGTGTCACACACCTCCCTCAAATAGTAGTCTGAAATTTAGGCTTACTGTGTTGTTGCTGTTTTTGCCAGGATTGCAGCTGCTGGTCCAGGCATTTGCACTTGGCTAGTGAGGCTGCTCTCCCAGCGCCGACAGACACGTGCCTCAGCACTGCGCTGCAGCCTGCTCACCCTCTTTGCACATCTGCTCAAATGCTGCCACCCATGTTTAGTTTTGGTTTCTTTTCTGAAATGTTGCAAAATTCTCCACTGTGTTTTCAATGGATAAAATTTGATGCCATGCACAGAGGGAGAAACTATCTGCAGCAATACTGAGTCACTCCTTGCAAGGGGACCTATGGACTTGCTGAAGCAGCAGGGAGTAAGGAAAGCATCTAAGTTAGATCCAGAAAGTCACAGAACAACTGAGACTTCTATGCACCAGCTTTCAGAGAGAGAGAGAGAGAGTCTGCATCTACAATTTGCAGAGAATAATGGAGTAATTTAATTAACAACTTGGATGATGGGATACAGTACACTCCCTCAGAGTCTAGAAGACACCAGCTTGGGGGGGAACAGTTGATACACCAGATGGTGGGGCTGCTCTTCATAAGGGCCTTGACAGGCTGGAAAAAATGGGCTGACAGGAACTTTGTGAAGCTCAAACGCAAATGCAAAGCCCTGCACCTGCAGTGGAATATCCCCATGCAACAGTACAGGCTGGAGGCCAACTGGCTATGAAACAGCTCTGCAGAGTAACACCTGTGGTACTGGTGGAAAACAAGTTGAACCTAAGTCAGAAGTGTGTCCTTGAGGTGAAGAAAGCCAACCCCATACTGGGCTTTATTAGCAACAACACAGACAGCAGGTCCAGGGAAGTGATAATTTCCCTCTATCTAGTACTTGTGAGACCAGATCTGCAGTATGTGTCCTGTTTGGGCTCCCCAGTGCAAGACGTTGACATCCTAGGTGAGTCTGAAGGAGGGCCACTGATACAAGCAGGGGACCAGAGCACATGGCATACGGAGGGCTGAGCTTGTTCAGCCTTTAGAAGAGGTTAAGTGGGTGTCTACCTAGTGGGAGCGTATGAAAAGATGGAGCCTGAATCTTGTGGAAGGACAGGAAGCAACCATCACTAGTAGGAAAACAAGAAATTCAGACCTGTAAAAAAGGAAATAAAAAAGAAGAAAAAAAACCACCGAACAGGTCGTCCAGAGAAATTGTGGAGCACCCATACTTGAAGACATTCAAGCCTTGCCTGGACAAGGCCCTGAGCAACCTGCTTTAACAGGACCTGCTTCAAGTGGGAGGCTGCAGTGGATGCTCTCTGGAGGGCCCTTCTCACCTACCTGACTCCAACTCTAATTCCGTATTTACGACATGTGAATGCAACTCCATAGAGCCAACCACAGGATCTGCAGATGCCATTTCATGCAGACACTGAAAACAACCTAACGCGCACCTACATCTATAGGAGCAAAAGCACTGACCATAAGAAAAAGTTTGTTCACGCACCTTCCCAGTTCTATGGAAACATTAATGATACTGCAATTTCTAGCCCAAGGAGACACTTCTTCAATGACATTTACTCTGAGCTCTAATTTCCTTTGAAAAGGAGACTACCTCAGTGCTCAGAGAGATACCATGAAGAATGATTCCTTAAAGTCTTTAAGCTGTCTGCGTTCCTGACAGTAAAAATTGGTATAAAGTTCTAATGGCTATCACTAAATTTTACACCACTACAGCTTATTTCATATTGGTATAATCGTGATCAGCTTTACTATTCTCGCATTTAGGAACACAAAAGCTTTTGTTCTGATCATACTGAATTTAGGAGTTGAAAAACTAGCTTCACCACTTTCCCAATTAAAAGTCACAGGATACCCAATTAATTATTTAATTGAAAATGGATGCACAAAGGAGACAGCTGCTGAGTTTTAGTTCTCTGACTATTTGCTGAGCATCACTTACATGCATTATATCAAGCTGCAAAATGCTTTAAGCTTAAATAGAAGCATGCTCAACTGTGGGGCTGTGTAGTTATGTGGTAATATCTAACAGTTTTTACGAGTCAGCTAATCAAAGGAGAAACTGCTACCATCACATAAGGCATGTACTCTGAGGGAGCTTGGAATTACTTGTACAGGAAGATTCCTTCACCTCCAAATTTGGAAGCTGGGTGCCATGGATTCAGCACCTTTTCACTAGACAGGGCCAGAGCCAGAATTGGGGGCTCTGAAAAAAATCCAATTCCCGCCATGGGGGCCACCACTATCTTACTATTCCACTGCCAGGTTGGAAGCTAAAGCCATGCATTAGTCGTATTTCTGGTGCAGCTAATTAGTTTTCCTCTGGATCGAAACTTACACCAAGAGAATAGCTGTGAAATAAGAAAAATTTCTTCTTCCCAGGTGTCTGTGCAACTCCCTCCATCACAGTTGATGTATTACAGTTAGCAGGGAGAAGAAAATAACCCCTAAATACGAACCTGAAAACACTTACAAATCAGCCATTGCATAGCCACCTCTCATTTGTAGTTATATATGATAGCAAACTACCTTTACTGTAAAACTTGCATGTTCTATATAATAGAAGACCTTTTTTGCCTGAAGAAATACTGCAGTTTGCACGCAAACGCCCCTTGCTTGTAACTTCTTCCTAGATCCTACTGTTCTTTTTAATATTGAAAAATTAAATAAGATGTTGTATTATTGACAATCTAAGAGTCTCTGGGGGGCATATGTGGAATCTTCTAGGAAGACAAATCTGGAAAAAAACAAATAGATTTTGAAAGAAATCCCTCCAGATACTGTGATTTCTATTTAATTCTGTATATGCAGCTACTGTTCAAAATGCAAATTGCAATTTTGTTATACAGTCTTAAAAGACTAAATATTTATCTGCTAAGGAATTTATATTCCAATAAATTCTCTGAGAAAACATTTTTTTCCACAAACCTAATATTGAGACTTTGTTCTCACACTAGTTCTTTGTTAGTCTAATTTCTTTGAGATAATGTAATTTTCTTTTGATTTGTTCTATTGTAAAGAAGCATGAATACAGCACATGAACTGTCTACAGTTTAAACTAAAATCTACGGCTCACCAGAACTCTAAACTAAGAAAGCCTCAAGCTTTCATGTAATTTTTCAGTACTTTTATGTATGTTAAGATTTATCCTTCTTACTGCACAGGAATAGTACATTTCTCCATTCTCATATGGATTATAAAAACAAGCTTCAGAAAAATGCTTTTACTAATGTTTTGCACATCATATCCACTAAATTACAGTACTTATTCATATTTCACTAAGGAGGGTTACTGAACATGAGAAACTGCCCAAAATATCCCAGATCAACAGAGCGCTGATAAAAGTCTCAAAACAATTACCCTATTTTTTTATATATCCACTGGGTATTTTATAATACAAGTCAATAGGATTCTTGCCAGCCAATACTTGCACACATGCTCTGACCTTCTGTTCCACTTGTTTTGCCTTTCTTTTGCAACAGTCATTAACTGGAATTGAACCATCGGGTTTTTTTGTTGTTACTCAGCTACTGTTGAAACAAGTGGAGCTGAAGAAGTCTTTAACTGGCCAGCAAAAACTCTCTTGTATATAACTGGCCAAGAAATCATCAAATACTATTTAATGACTGAATGAAAGGTATCATATTCTATTAAAGACTTCAGAGCTTTTAATGACTCCTCACCAAGTAACAGCATTTACTTTGTTCTGAAGGAGTATCTGCTGAAATTATCTGTTGAAACTTTAATGGGATGGAAAATTCCTACATTTGTCATAAATATGCACAGTGGCAAACCCATGAGGCAAAAACCTGGATTTTAGGAAAAATCTTTTAACAAAAAAAGCCAAAGCTATGAAAATACTTTAAATTTATTTCCCTCTCTCTAAAAAGGAAGTAAGCAATCAACTGGGAAAACTGATAGATTTATCCCAAAGTTAACACATAGAAAGCCAGGAAATAATGTAACTATATGGCTACATTTCCCACAGAAACATATAACTGGGCCAAACCGCACAAAACATTAAGATATATCTTTAAATACAGCGCTTAGTACAAAATACTACATTCCAGTATGGTTAATGCATAATAGTTACGCTTCTCCTAATAAATCATTAAAACTTCCAGTTATTGCCCTGCAGCCATGTAATTGTTTCATTTCGTGTTAAATTATTATGCATAGAGGGTTTAATGCAATGTGACAATACTAATAGCTTTCTGAAGCATCTTATTAAAGCCTATCATAAACAATGGGAAGAATAAGGTGGCTGGCAAGATGTCTTCTGGCTAAAGTAGAATTTCCTTGCAGTGTCCAACCTCCTCAGGGGAGAGAGAGATTTTCTTTTTTGTCCTTTTCCAGAATGCTCCATCAGATTAGAGAACCAAGATGCCAGCCTGTCTTCTAGATCAAAAGTAGCTTAACTTCAAATATCCGTAACTCCCTGTTTTGTGCTTCTAAGTTCTACTACAATGCTATGTATATCACCTGGTTTTCCTCTTTCCTGATTGCTATATTTCATATAGATTGCTAATTCCCACACTCAAAAAGAAGGTTACTACTAGATCATAAAGTGCAGATTACCAAGAACTTGAACCTACAACATGGTTTACTTAATGTCTTGTATCTTAGCACATCTTTGATAACATAAAGGAGTACACACTGGCAGAGCCATCTGCACAAAGTTTTCCACTGTGATAGAAAAATACTCTAAAAAAAGAACAAAGCGTTCTGCTTTATTGACTAGGTGAGCACCCAAAATGAATGGGCAGCTTATAGACAGCCCTGTGATTGACTTCTAGAGATCTACTGAAGGTCTGAGTGATCAGAAGAAAAAGTGGTGCCCCACACTGAGAAACTAAACTAAGATGCACATTTTCAAACACAAATCTAAACAAAAGACAAAAGAAACACAGCACTTCGCCCCTGGAACAGCTGCAGAGAATGCTGAAACCAACCAGGTATGAGAATGGCAGCCTCTTCAGGTCTCTTCTCCTGCACCAAGAATGTTCCAAGACAGGGCCTGGAGCCATGCAGAGACAAGGATGTCAGAGCCACTAAAAGTGGAAAATCATCTGCAAATGAAAATGGGTAATATATACCTAAAAAGAGATTTTTCTCAGGCTCCTTAAAAAAACAGAATGAGGGAAAAAGTCAAATTATAAAAGTGTACCAGTACTTGAAGCTGTTCTTTGAATTATATTGACACAGCTCATACTATTCTAATGCTTTGGAGAAAATCCAATCCTCTTATTTTGGAGGTTAAGCACTAAACGATGGCAAGAACTCTTCAGTTGCCTCCCTATGTTGTGTTTTCAAAGAAAACAAAAATATTCTTGTGCTGATGTACTTGAAAGAAAAAAAGATTTATTCTACCCCCCAAAATAAATAAGGGGTCTACTACAAAGTGCATATGTTTCAGTCTTGCAAATATGGAACACTCTGGCTTACCTCCAGCAAATCGTTTTAAGTTCATTCTTCAGTAAGTGTGTAAGTGCTTTGCTGGATCAAGACTGGAGTGCTCAGCACCTCGCAGTATCAAGCTCAAAGGGTCATCACCTTTACATGGAGTATTTTATAACTTTTTCTTCCACTAAACTTTCTGCTAGCAGTAGCACAGATTTCTCCAAAGCACTTGGGAAAAAACTAAAAAAGATTTCTGACAGCGACAGAGAGAACTGGGGTTTTTGAAAAGATTAATCAAGCAGCTAAACTGGGTCCTGCTGATATTTAATCAAAATCATGGAGTGCAAGAAGCTGCACCCTAAAAAACAAACACTTGTTACTGGTCTCATGGCTACATTAGTGGTATAAAATAACTCTGAATTCAACAACACTTGTACATGGGTATTTAAACAAAACAACAAAAAAGAAGCTTTCTCTTTTGCTAACAGTTTATGCATAATTCTAAAATGTAATACAATATTTTGGAATTTACATGAGACAGTAACACTGACTAAAAATTATAATTATATTGTGGATACAAAAATTAAAACAGTGTTCTGGCAGTACCTATGGCAGAGTACATTTTTATATAAATGCAGGGAGACAAAGAAGTGTTGCATACAGTTGGATGATTCTCTTGGAATTCATTACCCATTACAAACAGCTGAACCAGAACTTCAGAACACCACATCCATGGCCACAGGAATTCATGTCCTAGTGTTTCACCAAAGATCCCTACTCCCAGATATTTAAAGTAGAAATACAAAGTATGAGCTGTAGGATGTGCCCGTACTTCAACGACAGCTCATGACTGTGCTCATGCTATCTTGAGTAAAGAAAGGGCATGCTCTACATCTAAACTGCCTTTAGGGATTTGTGATGGACCCAAGAGCAAATCTTGTCCCAGCAGCCAACAAAATCAAAATACCAAAAAGAGTTGTATTTTTAAAAAATATGAAGGATTTTAAATATAGGTAGAAATGTGTAACTTTTAAGGACAGACTAAGATAAATACCATTAAAATACTTCTTAAATATTTTCTAATTTTAAAAATTTCATACAACATGAAAAATAAAAACTGAGCCCCATGTCATTTTCAGAGCACAGATTTAGGGTCGAAATTCTATTTGCATAACAAAAAAACCTCCAGGCCATCTAAAGGACACCAGGAATCTCAAGGACCTCTTTCCCAAGAAGCAAAACATACTTTTTCTACCGAGAGATCTCTGAATCACACAAACAAAGTTAAAGAAATGCATGAAAGTACTGCCAGAGTGTTTACATTCATGAAGAACATTCCTGTCTCACTAATATTTATGAACCCTTTATTTCATTACTTGTAACTTCTCAAACACGAGCAACAAGATCACAGTAGATTATTTTTAGGAAGACAGATTAACCAAGATATAAAAAGATACACCAAATAAAGAGGAATAGAAGAGAAATATGTTTGCAAATGTGACTTGCCTGGGAAGTAGGGATCTGAGGGTGTCCCCACATGCGTACCTCCCGCGTGGTGATGTTCTGTGAGCTGCTGGTGTAACATTAACTCAGCTTCAAGCATGTCACTGTTAATGGGTCGCATGCAGATATATGTAAAGCATTATTATTAAGCCTACCTTCTAACATGGAACAAATATTTCACAGCTGAGTATGACCCAAAGTTCAGAGAACCCAGCCAGGCAATCAGCTGAGACCACTACAGTCAACTCTACAGCTGCCAGTATCAACAAGAATGGACTGAGTCTATCAAAACTCCCCATATGCTCATAAAGAAAAAAATACCCGTTCACATCATGTAACGTAAGGTCTACAGCTACCACGCTGAATCAATGAACAGCCACAGCTGTTGAGCTGCAACAGCACAGTTCTGGCAAAGGTTCAGAAGTGGCAGCTTAGTTTTATTTAGAAAGGAAGCTCAAATAGTACAAGCCATGTATTCTGGGATCAAGAAAGCCCTTACAAGCACTGGTACATACCGGAACATTTGAGCAATGACAGAACTCCCCGCTGATGTAGGAGTTTCAGCAAGACACACCTCAAAGAGACAATCCAAGACGTCTTTCAGCAAAAAAAATCCTCACCAACTGATCAACCAGAGGTTCTGCTTTCAGACTAATGGTGTTAGAAACTCGTAACTATGCAGACAAGAATTTCCGCTGATTTAATTTCTTTTATGCACAGTTCTTCTGTACCACTTAGTGTGATCTCTCCTAACTTAAATCAATTTGTATGAATAAGGACTGCTGACGGCACCTAGGTACATGTCAAAACGTATTTAATCAATCTAACAGCCTTTGCTTGGGAAACCACATGGAAGAAAAAGGAAAAGGCACAGAACCCAAGAACATGACATTAACGAGATTACTGGTTGATGAGTGCCTTCTTTTCTTCAGGACGGACTTACACAATCAAAAAAAGATAGAAGAAAAAAATATTAAGAGTCTGATTAGTTGAACAACCTATATGATTTTGCATAGTCTAAACAAAAGATTCTGCCATGTGGGAGTATTATCACGATAGAAATTTTTCAAGAGAAGGGCATGCCATTTTGACAAAGCTAATGAGTGCTTTATATAAAGATCTGCCATACAATATATACAATGTGGGTGTTTGACCATTTCTGTGATTTCCTAGCACCCTTGCAATTCCTTCTGATGTTAACTCTGGGATGCATGAAATATTTTTTGATTGCTGGCCTTTCAAGAAAAAAAAAAAAAGCAAACAGACACAACTATATCAAAGGTCTTGACAGACCTGTAAGATTCTGTGTATGTGCTTTAGAAACTCATCATCTCTAAAGTAAGCAGCAAACAATGTAGTAATGCCTCCTGCTCTAAGCAAATATCTACAACTCATAAGGTAAGATGAAGTGTCTGGCATTAAACAATTAAGTCATCTGTAAAAACAGGACAATGTGCCAGTCATGGTCCTGCAGTTTATGAAAGTCAACAATAACATCTAGTGAAATATTATTTATGACTCAATTTATTTGCTATATCTGTGGAAAAAAAAATTAAATCTCCTTTCTTTGACAGCAATACTCAGAACTTACCCCATATGATCGCTATGCTCTTTCTAATATATTTCTTATAATTTAATTTTTTGCCAGAATTTAGGGTTTGATTATGGTTTTTGTTAATTTAGTAACCAAAACATCAGACATTACATTATAGCTCTGATACTCCTTTAAGTTGTTCTGCAAGAAGTCTGTGCCAGAAAGTGAATTCTAAGCAGGGTCAGGAATGCTGTGCACTTGCTGTTACCTGGTCAACACTCAAAATCCTGTACCCAGCTGATCCAGTCTGTACACAACCAGGCAGTCTTTTAAAATTAACCTTATTATCAAAATCCAGCCAAAGTATGTGTAAATATAGGCTGTGTAATCTAGACTTAAAAAGAAGTCTGCACACTGAGAAGGGTGCTGTCTCTTCCTCTAAGAAAGCATGCTCTTTCAAAGTTCTTAACATATTTCGGAATATTTTATCTTCACTATGTAATGGACAGTTTGACTTTTTCTGTGACACTCCAAAGGTCTTGAGTCTCTCATTAAAAGAAAGCCCATGCTACTTGTGCTGCTGACGTTGCTTGTTCACAGGTCTGGATTCCAGACTTTCTGCTCTCAGCAACAGCTACTTATTAGCCACTGCTATAGCTTTTGATGCTACAGGAATAGTGAGGAACAAATTGGTAGAGACTGAACCACACACCCAAGCTCCTAATGTGCCAGTAATTTAGGGGGGGAATTGGAAGCCTAAATACTTGACTGAATTTGGGTTAAACGGACTTGTCCTTGGCCACACAGTAAACAAGTGGTAACTCTGAAATTAGAATGCCAGAGTCCCAGATCTCTACTCTTTGCCCTGAAGAAAGCTGTCTTACATAAAATAGTCTACATGTACTTCTGAACAGGCAAAGCAAGTGAAAGCTATGTTTACAGGATACAAATTGTGAGTTGTCAAGTACTGCACAATCATTAAACTTTATTATAAGAATGCAATTCCAGGTTTTGTCAGAGAGCAAAATTAAAAAATGAGTGTACAATCTCTGCAAGAAAGGTATTTTTATTGTAGACAGTCTGTTAGAAAAGTGAAATGAAAAGTGTTTACACCTGTTTTCCATCTGCAAAATGATATGACTAGATGTTTCAAATTTTCAGATTTTGAATGATAACACTTTTAAAATCTGCAAAATTGTTTTGGTTTCCTGCTGATATATGCAACCATGGATTGTTCCTTAATAACTGCAACTTTACAAAAGGGAAAATAAAAATCTGCATTCAGTGCACATAGGCAATCATTTGGTTAGCATAAAGCTGAACAGTTTGCTCAAGATTATACGAGACACTTCTGACCCCAATAAGTAATTGAATAAACTCTGTGCTGTCCAGCTGAACACCTTTGTCTCAAAACCAAACTTCAGAAAACTTTGTATCAAAGCTACCTGAAATTGTACACAAAGCAAGGAACATGTGGTCACTTATTTTACACTAACATAAGTTTAACTGAGTCTGCAATTACAGGATTCACTTTTTTTTTTTTTTTAATAATAGATCCTAGACTAGCTGAATAGATTCTGCTAAAACTAAATTTATAGAAAACAACAGGGTACTACAACATCCAGTTGCAGTCCTGATTCAGCAGAAGTAGCTTTCCACAGGAGTATCATTAACGAAGCTGAGAACCTCCATAAGGATCATAAATCACATCACATACAGTTACAGTGAGTCAACATTTCTAAATACTACATCAGTAACCAAAATGTTGAATACTGATTATGCAAGTAAATATAACACACTTGCTCTCTTGTGCTGACTGGAAGATTAACGGACAATTATCAGAAACATAAGGGCAATATTTTACAAAATATTCCCTAGTTCAGTCACTTTTACACTTTTTTTTTTTTGTAGTCACTTCTAGCTTTTTCTTTTTTTTTTCTGTCTTAAATGTAAATCTGTCAGCGCTCATCAACAAAACCATGCTAAGCTGGAATTTGCAAAATTTATGTCAGCAATAAATAGGACACATAACAACATCATGCCATTAAACCTGCTGATATGTGTCAAAGGATACCCTTCTCCATGCAAGTCAGAAGGTACAAGTATTAACAAGCTTCCCCTTTGTCTCACAAATACAAGCAAGTGAGGGAAAACAAGAATAAACCGAAAAATTATAGGAAAGGAAGATGCAAGCAAAACAATATTTGTGAAACAGCTCAGTGGCTCAGCAAACTGGGATGGAATGCTATTTCCTATTAAATTGAATGTGCTTTTGCTTCGAAAGAATAGAATTAATCAACAGCTTTTATATGGATGCACATACACACATGCACCCCCTTATCCCCTCAAGAAACCCAAGAGGTATGAGAGACCTGGATGCTTTTGAAAACCCCACCAAGTGCTTATCTAAATCTCTAGGCATGTAAATACTTCTTAAGAGTCTAGCCCAAGAGACTCATCAGAGGAGCACGCAGGACTCAACACTGCCAAAATATGAGCTCTGTTTAATTTCATATTCTAGTCATAAACAGCTAAACTACTACATTATTATTACTTAATGCCTTCTTTTCAAGCAATATTTTGTCCTTGTGTTTCTTCTAGCACAGTATAGCAAAGGTTTCTCTTACTTACATTCATAAATAATGGCTGGATAGGTGGTGGGTATTTTCTTAAACAATCTATGCATCTACAATGTAGAACTATCAGTATTCCTTTAGGGCATACATACAGATTAGGACATCTGTGTATGGTCTACAATTATCACACAGAAAATACTTCAGAAATTACCAATATTTAAACTATTGCTTGACTACAGAGTTACCTGTGCATGTCTGGTCTCAACACTTATTTGCAAACTACCATGCATATGTAAAGATCCATAGCACTGTGGCCTAATACATTTCAAATGGCATTAAGAATTCTGACAATCAGCAAATACTTCTCCACAAAAATAAGCTATGTGTTTAAAAATTACACAAAAAAGTTAAATGCTCTAGAAAGAAGGCAGACTTGTACAACAAAACTCAGATCAATGGCTCCTGGCTTGGAAGCACTCTGCCAGTGCAACAGACAGACTTTTGCAAAGAAACAGCGCATGATTATTGGTAAAGCAATGGCAATCCTACCCACCCAAAAGGCATATATAATAATATTAAATTATAAACAGAAATTCAATTTTCTACAGCATTATTTTTCTGCAATAGGTTCAGTAATTTCTTCTGGGAGTCCCCTACCCCCCTCCTTTTGTTACCTCTCAAATCCCAGTCCTTTGTGCTGGTAAAATTAGCTCAAGTTGGCACTTCTCTCACCTGTATCCCTAGTGCCAGAATTTGCAAAAATGAAGTTTTAAAGGAAATCATGGCAGAAATTATTACTTTGGAAGGGGTAGCACATTTAATGCTTCATAATAATTTAATTTGAAATCCTAATTAAAACATTAGCACTTTAACTTTATGTACTTCATTTGTGAACCTGTGAGAATTTAGCTCTGCTTTCAATAGAGGTTTGCTGCAATTTCTCCTGGCAGCCTGAGGATCCCAGTTTCAGAGCCTGTGGAAAGAGGTGGCCCCTAGCTGTACCTATCATCCTCTGACAGCCAACATAGTTCTGATACTGGAAAAGAGGCACAGGAATGAAACATGTCCCTGGCAAGAAAGGATGCAGCAATTCAGTGTATTCCCTAGGCAGCCACTACCAGCTGGGTTCCCAGAGACCTAGTGACAACTAAAAGCTTGCTGAAGCTCTCAGTGCAAGGCTGAAGTATAAACACTGTTTGCCTTCCTGGGAAATACACAGCAAAATCGATGCTCCTCCATACCATCAAGGTTAAATCAATGCCACAAGTTCAAATACCAGGGACAAAGCTTGATCTTTGTTAGAGTATCATCATCTTCATGAAATTGAGAAATATAAGAGTTTGGCTCAGTGCTCAAAAACTGAAACAAGAAGCAGAGAAGGGGAGAGCCAGAAAATCACTTTCACCACTGACAACTATTGTATTACATACAGCTCTGTGCCAGGGGCAGTCAGCTCTATTAAGACACTAAACTCCTGCGCCAGGTCTTCCTGGCAGTCCTGTTTGCATGCTTACCTCACATTACAGTACAGCAGTGCAGAGCTCTCACTTTCTCCCATCGCTTGAGTATTTCTACTAAGCTTTGTAGATTTTCTCTCTCTCACAGAAACATTAAGCCAGCCATGCATCCCAAGACATGTTTTCTTCTCATGCACTGATCACTGATCCCTTTGCACTTCTTTTCAATTCAGACAATTCAACTTAGTCTCTTTTCACTACCACTGCTTCCATTTAGTTTGTTTTTCTCTCAGTTGCCTAACTGCTCCTTATCACTTATCTCTTTGCCTTATGTTTCTTTCCATTTCCTTTATTTTCTTCTGACACACACTTCTCTCCATCTATGCTTTATGCAAGACCCTGCTCAAAACCTGAGCAAATCGCACACGCACGTGGAGGGGGGGGGAAGAGCCGCAGCATTTGAGCTGGCAGTCTCCAGCAGCTGCCAGCAAGTAGCTCAGAGGGAAAGAAAAGAGGGGCAATTTCTTCCATTTTCTTCCAAACTTATTAACTTTCTTCCATGAATAGCTTTTCAAACAGGTGGTTTCATGAAACAGATTCCAGGTTTTAGATTTAAATCCATCTAGAGTCCATTTTCTGTTGATGCTTAAGCACCCCTCACACAAAATCTTCACGCTGCTGAACCATGGAAATTTCAAAAGAAAAAAAGGTTTTTCTACTAATGTCAGTGGGACAGGGACGGAATAAAGAGGCAGTGGTGTAAAACATAAATGCTGACTTTGATCACAGCAAGGCATTTGGTCTTATTACCATATATTTATCACCTCCATCTTATATTGTGCAAAAATAAAATTATCAGCACCGCTAAGGCCAAACTACCCATCACAGCACTCAAGCAATACGCCCTGCTACATGACTTGAGGCTTCATATGTCAGATAAAAGCAGTTCTGCAGCGTGCAAATCTGGATGTGAGGTAAAGTACTTCCTTGCAGCTTCAGACCAAGACTCAAAACCAAGCCTAAATAAACAAAGCTGGTTTTCCCCCTTGTAGACAAATTGAGGAAAGCTTACTCACTGTCTCTGCATAGGGCTTATGTTTTTGCACTGTTTATATTTTCCATTAACTTTCCAAAAACAACTAGAGATTAAAGCCAGTGGAGCAAGGTATGTTTTTATTTTTTCTAATTGGTTCCATTTCTTTTGGGGATGCATGTGCATTCACAGTGAACGGAAACCAAACCAAGTATATTGCTCAGCTATGGGAGTCTATAAGCAAAACGGCTCAATTACTACTTCTAAACTTCTTTTAAAGTTCCTTCTTCTGTACCTTCTTCCTACACAGTATATTGCCACTGCAAATCCAGCAATACCATTTCCTATGGCTGCACACAGGCCACAGTCAGTAACACTAATGAAGGTGATACAGGAAGCGCAGGAAACTAAGTGCCTTGTGGTTATTATGCTGTTCCTATTATACGGTTTCTAATATTTCCTATCTGTATCTTGTTCGGGACAGCAGATCACCTGTTGTCCATTTCTTCCTTAGAGGTATGTTCAAGTTTAGTCAGACAAATGCCTTTGTAACTTTTGAAATTCTGCACATTCTACAGCAGCATCTTTGCCATAGAAAATATTGCTCTTAGTATAACTTTCTTGACGTACTGTAACTCGAGATGAACTAAACTAACTCTTCAGAACCTATTATTACAGACCATATGGATTATCAGTTTGCATCTGCACACGTATACACATGGGAATGAAAGAGAAGTCCTGGATAAGCTACTTGTTTACTGGCTGGTGAAAATAGCAATTTAACTTCTATCTCAACTAGCCTGGAGGGGAGAGATTGATTCCCTTTAAAAGAAAAGTAACAACTAAAGAAGTGTCATTATTTAAATGATTTTATATCGGATTTTTTCCTATAATTAGGGAATGATCTCCTAAAGAGATTTAAAAGTGCAATAGGGAATAGACAGGAAAATAAGTCTTTTCTTCTTCAGTGTGTTTATTTTCTGCATTTGACAGTACCTTCAAGTAGTCCAATCGTTTTCCCACTAGCATGATGCAAACATTCCATTGCTAACCTGAACATAAACAGAGAATTTATGGTTTGTTTCCTTTTTTAAATTACAGTGAATGTACATAAATCAAAGGAACTCAGGGAATCTATAATATATAGATTTTTTAAATAGCTTTTTTATATTTATTTATACTGACACAAACTAAACTCATTTAGAGCATACTTCACTGCATTTAGAGTCTATTTTTAATGTGAGGTCACCCTGTTTGATTTAGTCAACTCAGGTTCAAACAGCAGAGAAGATAAACTTTGCTTTTATCTCTAAGGTCTCTCCCACCTTGGAATTTGATATAGCTAGATATAGCCTTGTCAAACTGAAAAAAGGGCATCCACTGATGTAATGTCATGTCCATTAGACAGGTTAGCTCTGGAGATTCATCTGACAGTTTGTAAATTGTGTATTTACTTAAGTCACTAGTTTTGTATCTTAAGATTTACAGTCACACAGTGAGAGCCTGTTGTGCTTTGCATTGAAGAACAGCATTTCCTTACCACTTAAAGACAAGTCTATTGACAGGACCATCGCCAAGTTTCTCATCTAGATACTTTCATGAATGGTGGCCTCATGGACATGTTCCAGATGCACTTGTGTCCCCTCCGCCCTTGTCATCAGTATATATTGGTCCTATGAAACAATTCATAATTAAATCACTTAAAGATAAATTTTACCAGAAAAAAAGTCTAATCATGATGTTAGTTCCTGTGTTAAGCCCAACTCAGAGGGCCAAAAGAACTGTCCAGCTATGGTTCCATTTTGCTGCATAAGCATCAAGAAAAAAAAATAAATTTCCCACGCTACAAGCAGTGGCTTGATAAATTGTTCAGAGAATTTATACTTAGCCAGGAAATGAAACATTTTAGAATGACCAGTTACTTTGTGCATCTACAGATGATAATTCATCCAGCCTTCCATCCTAAATATTCTCTCTCACAAGCCAGCCCCACGGTCCCCCCCCCGCCTCCAGCCTTCCCCCCTCTCCTCGCCACTAGTCTCTGTTTTCTGTTCCCAGCAAGAGCTATATATACTTTTGTTCTTTTCAGTACTCTGCTAAGGAGTCATTTATTGGTACACTCTCATGTTCTTTTATCAAAGTACAAGACTGGTTTATCCTGTTAATTTATATAGTCTGTAACTCAAGGTTGAAAGAGTGAAGAGTCCTAGGACAGAAATACTGCAGCGAACATCCCAGAGAAGATCATGTACTTGCTGTTATTTTGAGAAACAGGTAATAATGAAAGGAGAGGGGAGAAAACAGCTAGAAAGAGATATAACTACCTTTGCTTTCAAGGGGAGTTGCAATAAACCTTTGCTTGAAAAGTTACTTTCTATCAGCTTTGCTTTCTATCACAAAGATATGCACTGTTTATGATTCTGTTTCATTAAATTTGACCTTCTGCCTTTAAATTGCAAAAGCACTTTCCCACACATGTATGGACACTTGAACTTAAGAACACAACATATAAGTGTCACCAGTTATATTAACTGTGAACAGCTACTTGCCAAACGGCTTATAAAATACTGCAATGCCAGATTCAGAAAATGCAATACACCATGAGTTCTGTATCATCTGCAAGAGTAAAGGTCTCTGATTTGAAGTCTGTCACTTAAACAAAATGTCACCAGTGTGTATTAAATCCTTCAATTTTTAAATGGGACTTGAGTCTCCTCCTGCCTTCAGATCTATCACCAGCAAAACACTTTTTGATTTAAGCTCCTGGTGAGACCCTGCAGCTCTACGAGCTAAGATTACTAGACAAATACACAAGCTAGAAACATACAGAATGTTTAATGTTATTCTAGCAGGAAGTGTTTAAGGAATGTATTCCACCACGTCTAAATCTAAAAGGCTAAGTCCTTTCTCTTATAATGGATACAGTACTTGTTTGAAATAATTTTCTTTGCTAAACTTCTTTGACAGGAAATATTAAGCAATCAGTAACCATATTCAGATAATTTTGGCAAGACTCTCAACTGTAGTTGTAAAAGCACCATCTTTTATTTCTTTCCCATAACTTTCTCAGCTTCCTAATTACACGCATTCTTTATTCTTTTTAACCACAAACACAGAGTTTAAACATTTGCCGCTGAGTAACAGAAAGAGAAATGTGTGTTGTACATTTAAAGGAAAAAAGAGCAGCTGTCACAAAGCAGAAGCTTGATCCCAGCAACACGGAGCTAGCACAACATCTCAACTGCAGAGAGGCCTGGCATTTGCTATTCCAAGACATTCTGGCCAAAGGAGTTGAACTCTAATAAAGAACAATTCAAACATAATTCCTCCCCCAGTGCTCCCCCCCAGTCTCTCACAAATGAGCTGGACCACCCAATGATTAACAGAGCTTGCTATTAACTTATCCAATCTGCTGTGGTAATACCATTATCCTGAAGATGGACTTTTACCTTTGGGTACTATAGGCTCTTAAACCAGCTGAACTTGGGCATAGCCACTGCTTCTAGCGCTACAATTTTACGACACATTGTGATCTGAAGTCTCTCCTTTGGACATGGTGATCCGCCACCTCAAATGCTTTAAATTTGAAATCCATATCGGACTTCACATCCTTCCCAGGTACCTAGATATGCTTTCTCAGTGCATCCCCTAGCATTGCCTATTTCACTTTAACCGTTTGACCACACCAGTGGGATGAAAAAGCAAGCAACGCAGGCTTCACATAGGCATGTCTAAACCACAGTGCTTTTATTCTTGATGCCCTTGGTAGCTGCTGAACTTTGGAGGCAGCAAAAACACTGAGAAGTACATTCCAGAAACTGAGTCCATCCCATTGCAAACTCATAGTTTTTCAAGATTTCTACATGCCTCCTACTCCTCCTTGCCAATAAATCCAACTTACTTGTGGCAAAATCCAGCCCCCTTCCAGAGAGCAAAATCCTATTCCTAAATAAAGCCTTGATCTCCACTCCCTTGTATAAATCACGGAGCTCCAGTAACTATCAATCATGCTTTCTCCAAACTTGTTCCAGATCTCTGCACAGAAAGGTTTCACACTGCCCTTTGATGACTTCTAGCTATGGTCCTTCCAAGTAGCACTAAATGACCTTTCCTACTCATTGCAACTGTTCAGACAGAACATAAGCAATTGTTCTGGACAAGCGCAAATAAACACAGCTCTGAGGCCGGTATTTCTACATATTACAAAATAGCCATTCGAGTTTGACAACCATACCTCATCTCCAATCACATCTAAAAGAGCAGTGAAAAAGGACAATAAGATACTGAACCCATAGAAAACAGAGGCAAATGATGCAAATCAAACAGATCATTAGCATGAGATAGTGTATACACCAATACTCAGCATGGTGTTTATAAGCTTAAATTAAATGCATGCAGATATTGAAGAAAAACAGTATTGTGGACAAAGGACATTCTTGTCCATATATGAATAAAGTACAAGACTCTGGACTCTATAATGCGATTTTGCATTTCTATAGGGAGTGACTCATTTCGCACCAGGCAGTGACACGTCACAGTATTACTGAGCATTTTAGTCAAACTTGTCTGCTAAAGCTATTCTTTAGCACATGCATTGTACAACAAAAACTACTTTGTATTGCAAAACCTTGAACGCTTTCCTGACAAACTTCCACTGTTTCCCAAAGAACTCAACACTGATGCCCACACATGCATTTATAAATTAGTAAATGGAAAGTAATCATTATTGCACACATCTCAAAAGGAAAACATTTTTGTAAGAATTCAAATGTAACAAACTAACCTATCTAAATTTTTAGATGCAGACACATTATTTGATCTGCAAGCATACTTAAAAGACTATGTAATAAAGTGTGAGACTGAAGACTGTCCACTTTTCAGAAGATACAAGTGCTTTTAATGAGAAAACCTGATTACACTGAAGTGTCTGACAAAAATTCAAATTCACTGATGTGAGATTTCATGCAGCCAAGAACAACGACATACCTCAATCCACAAAGCTCCACACAGACAGAATCACTCTTTTACTTCAGTATTTAATTCTGCAAATCTAAAATACTGTTCCCTAATCTGTTTAAAATCTTGCTGTTTGTGGAAGTGAGCATATCCTAAAAACAGAAGTGTAAAGCCATCAAAGGGCAATAAAAAAAAAAACCTCTAGTTAATATCCTTCCTCACTTTTCCAATTTCACTGACTCCTTGCTCAGTTCCAAACTTTTATTAAAGAAAACATTCTGAATTTCTCTGAAAAGTAAAATTTGGGGATTTTTATTCCAAACTACAATCTGTTTGGCATTTGCTTATCCAGCCAGAATACACTGAGACAGCATGTGCATGAGCACTGCAGACAAGTGGTGGTAGTGGTAGTGGGTGCATCACACAGAGGCAGTCCTTCTGCAGGGTGACAAAGGATGAGCAGCAAGACTCAGTGCTGGGTACATACCCTGCCAGAACCATCTCCTGCCTCTGTTTAGATGTCTTCTTTCAGGTGTAACAACTGGGCAGTATTTCGTCCCCTTTCCTCTGCATGGAGGGGAGCTAGAGCTGTGAATGACAAGTTACACGCAGAGCGAGCTCCACTGACTGTTATCACATTAACACTTCTTCCTCCTTCCACAAGCTCCTAGTGCAAAAATTCACTTGGCAGCAATACAATCCTGATTTGGCCTTAAAACAATCCCTCTTTCTAAAGTTGTTCTCTTGTGCTTTTAAGGAAGGTGTGGCTTCCTTTTGACATATTCATATATGCCCACTGCGAAGATGAGAAGGGTGATTATGCTATAAAACAAAACTCTTAAAATTAGAGATTTAAATAACCCCCTTTACATGCTTCCTTTCCAAGTAATATGAAGACCTTTCATATTGTCTTCTTACTTACTCCAACTCCTGTGTGATTTAAGATGTTTCTATATTAGACATCTCTCATGACGGAATTTAAAGATTGCTTTTAAGATGCTAACATGTAATTGTCAAAGTGGTCCCAAATGACATTTTGTTTTGCCCAAAGAATATCGAGAGAACATGAAAAATTATACCACATCTATTTTTTACTGTGAGCTTGCCTCTTGCTACCTCTAACATCCTTTTAAAACTTCACCCTAACTTGTATCTCAGTTCTACATCATTTCTCACACTAGTCCTCACTCTAATCGAGCAGAACTTCCTTCCCCTGTTACTCCTCACAGTTGAAATACGAGCACTCTTTCATCCACTCAGAAAATGTATGTTTTCCGCCCCTCCTCCAACAGTGTTCTCAGTTACCATGATAGTCTAAGTCCTATGACTCAAAGGATTTGTATGTTACATGGCTTGAGATGCTACTTTCACGGGTAACGTTCCTTTTACCTACATCCAGTTTGACCACCATTATACTTAAATCACTCATTTGCCCTGTTTGGACTACAGGCTTACTGGAACACGGAGAGATCTTTTTGTCTCCTTTGTTTGCCCTCACATGATTATTATCATAATCTTGATAGTCACCACGAAAAACAGGGGGAACTGGTGGCAGAGATCTCTTGTTGGCTAATCATTCAGAATGTCAATGATAAAAATCTCTAACAAAGCACAGTTTATTCTACTTGAATGTGAACAAAACATTCTAATATTCATATTCATTTTTCCACAGCTGCTTAGCCTTCTTTAAATCCTTTTCACCCCTGTCGAGACATTCCCACCACTTCCCTTGCACTGGTACTAGCTCTCGTGCGATGATGCTGTGAGCTGCTTCAGTGAGTTAATCTACCTGAAAGCTCATCACACATTTGAGCTGGGTTAATTTCCAGATGCATAAGCTGCCTCTACCAGCTTAGTGTGTGCTCACACAAGCACTCAGAGCTAACTCAAGGAAGTGGGCAGGACCTTACTCTGAGGGTAGAGCGAGGCTACAATGGCCTAGATTTAGGCTGATGCAAGTTGCCATGCAACTGCATCCTCAGTCTGACGGCATCCAGCTGTTAAAGCCGATTCCATAAACATAGTACTTGCATATGCAGTGGAAAATTACATGTACAAAAAACAATCTAACCATCCACTGCGGTAGTCAAACTTCTTTAATGACCTCTCTGTCCTAAACAAAGTAAGCTTTACATTACCTTGTCCATTCAATACTGCTTCATTCCTGTCTTCTTCACACGACATCTAGCAATTGTCACTCAGTCTAGTGAAAAACTATGCTTTGCCTTATTCTAGAAAATGTTGGCATATTATCAGTCATAGTTCTGGAAGAGTGCACTACTCTGATTCATAGCTTCTAAGAGGAATCTATTGCATTTCACATTCCCAGAACATTATCTGACCAGTTCCAGCACAATGGCCTGGAATTAACCCCAGAAAATTGATCCTTCACCCTTTTCCCAGGTTAAGCTATTCTAGCTTATTCAGGAAAGATGGCTCCCACTGGCCCTCACAAAAGCTACATTAAATAAGTCACTGATTATAGCACAGGCCTGAACTCAGGAGGGTCTAGCCAGCTTTCAGCACATGAACAGTGCCAGAGCTATCCATGGATGTAAAGCTGTGCAAATACTTCAAGGCTTCATGGAACCAAAGCCCAGTGTATTACCCTGTAGCTGGGTGCCATACAAAGTCTGACTTGGTTAGAGTTGTTATAGAATAGCCAATAGCAACATTTTTATGTTAAAGTAACATATGAACATATGCAAGTGTTGTTATTTCTTTTACATCATTTGAAACAAAAAATTAAATTCTAGTTATTCAAATAATAGAGATCAATCAACACATAATTCATAGCTCGCATGTGCAGAATAGGCAATTAAAATCCTTAAAACATTTAAATAATTTTTTCTTCTTGAAAACATTTAAGTGCGCTGCATGACTATCTAGTTGCCCTCCTGTATTTTCCACGACCAGAAATTTCTGCTTATTAGATGGCTTTATTGAAAACCCATTTAAATAAAAATCAGCTGTGGTTCAACACTGTAGTTCAATTTTTTTAATTTTTTTTTTTTAAGGCTGAGTACATTGGGCCTCCTTATCAGGACACCAAGCACCTACTACCTCCTCCTGACTTTATGCCTTGAGCGCAACCTCAATGCCCACATGCAAGACTAAAAAGATCACTTAATCACAACTGATGTCAGAGAGCCCTGTCAAAGTAAGGGCTAGGAAAAAGTCAGGGGTTTTTACTCAACTTTTGGGCTAACCTAATTCTGATTTCTGTAAAGTCAAAATATACTTCCATCATCTTCACTGAAGTCAGACCTATCTCACTATACATTCAACACCACAAGCAGTAAATCTGAATCTTAGAAATTACCTGACAAATTCTTTTAAGCACGAATACAGATGAACCACAGGAGGAATAATGTAGACAAGATACGGGCACTTTTGATGGTGATTTACATGTTTAAGCTCAAAGCTTATGTATTTGGGTTAAATATTCTTAAATTTGTCCAGGCTCAAGAGCTGCTATGACTAAAAGATATGCTGCAAATAGTTAGGAGTACTATTTTTAGTTTTTAAAAGTTACTATACAACTATGTATTTATCTGAAGTAAAAACTTCCTTGGAAGTGCCATAGTTTAAAGTGACAGTTTTAGTGAATCCATTACCGGTAAAAAATGTGGTCAAGATCACCCACTACAGAGCCCCAAGTGAGCTGTACAGAGGAAGCAGAACAACAAGACTGTCAACAGAAGTTGTATATAGCCAGATACACTGAAGGCCCAAATCATAATTTTTGTTGATTTGGTTTAGAATTAACTGCTCCCCACATTACCATACTATTGCTGATCACCACTTCAGCATAATGTTTATCAGCAAGTCTACCTTCTATGCATGAAAAGTGACAAATAATCTCCATTTATTGCTCTTTCAGAAACTACTTTCCATCAGGCAGTAATTCTGATGGAATACCATTCCCATATAATCAAGTTAGAGATTTGTCCTTCAACGTTAATAAACAACTGCTTACATTTTTTTAGCATTTACACTAGCCTTCTGCATTTTAAGTCACTATAAAATGGATTGACAACTCCTTCTCTTACCCTTTTTATTGCACACTATTTTGATTTAAGTGGCATCATTCCTACTTTTTTGAGCAGTCAGCCTTGTAGTTTCCACTGCTTTTAGTACATTGTGAAACACCCACGTTCTTCTGCCATACAGTCAGTCCCTGTTACTCGCTACTCAATGCAATCCACCTGTTCTTGCTGTACATGGATTGCACACTTTCCCTTTGAATCAGCAAGATTTTTTTGTGTCCGCTGCTTGAGAGGTTTCTTGTTTCTTTTTTTTTTTTTTAGGCCATTTTAGTTGACAATTTTCACAAGCCTTTAAGTTCATGTTCAGCATTAGAGCACTGTGAAGTAATGTGCTTCCTGTTCCTGGGTCCACTACAAATGCAACTGGGTTTTTAATGGTGTTACAGTCTCATTAGTCGAATATTTTGAAAAATCCAACAATGTGCTCCCAGCAGCTCTGCAGCACTGCTGACTTCACTGGGATTCACGCGAGGCCCTTAGCAATGATATCCGTGGGAAGAACAAAAGGACTTAAGATACCTTACTCTCTTTGCTAATGCAACCTGTGCTCATCATGAGTTGCAAAATATAAATGGAACAATCAAGTCTCAAACACACTTGTGTATCTGGAAGTTTTTAATAATCCATCTCCCTTCATTCACTTAACAGAAAATGAAAAACTCCAAGTATCACAGCAGGAGGAAAAAAAAAAGAGAAGATTATTTTCATCTCTGTGTTCACTGTGACTAGTCTGGCGAGGAAGTCACTGTATGTTTTTGCCTTATTTTCATAACTCCATTTCAAAACATACTAGTGGTTTTAGGCAGCAACATGTTGTTATGTAATACCACAAACTAAAATGCAGTTGGGGATAATAGGGCTTCCCAGCCACACTTCTAAGACAGACATGCACTGCCCTGAATCTCCATAAGGTACAATTCTTTCTAGCAGTAACAGCAGCACTGCAGACTTCATCCATGGGGACAGAAAAAAACCTCCCTCAGCATGTACACAGAATTGTCTGTATTTCATCGTCATCAAACCTTACCAAATTCTACCTTTAAACAAATGACAGAGAAAACTGGAAAATTTTTCCGAGCATACTTTACACACAGAACACAGACCTCTGGAGAAATCTCCAAGCTCTGAAGCACTGGTATGAATGAGGCCAAAAGGCACTGTCCTCCTCTGTACTGGCACATGGCTCTGCAGCAAGAAATTCCTACAAAAAAGGCAGTACATCCACCAGTAGCAAAACCAAGCCAAGTTCCATGAAACGGGAACTTTTAACCACAGCTGAAGAGATCACTGAAGGGCAAATCTCAATCACCAACGAACTAACTTGCAATGAAAATGTCATGATCCTTGCATTCTTCATACAAAACAGAGCATTAGAAATGGCCCTTTAAATCTAGATCAAATATATACGATAAGAAGACACATATAGAAATGTTTTCATTATTAATAATACACTAAATTGCATAGTATACAGAATCACAGAGTTTCCCAAAATTTGAAATTGCTGCTTGAAAAAGTAAGTACCAACAAAAGCAAGATTTGGATTTATTTCTCATTACCCTGCTCTGGTTGATTGGTAATAAATTGAGTTAATTTTCCCCAAACTGAGTCTGTTTTGCCCGTGATGGTAATTGGTGAGTGATCTCTCCTGTCCTTATCTCAACCCATAAGCTCTTTGTTATATTTTCTCTCCCCTGTCCAGCTGAGGAGTGATAGAACGGCTTTGGTGGGCACCTGGCGTCCAGCCAGGGTCAACCCACCACAGTCTTTTTGGTGGAGAATGTGGGCAACGCGAGGAATTCGAGATAAGGATAGTAACTGAGAGAGGTAACAGACAAAACACGGACTGAACGCAGCCAGAGTTAAGAGCTGCATGACAAGCAGGGAATTTTTATTGTTGTACTTGTGGTGAAGGGGCGAGGGGTGGATTGTGTGTAAATTGTTCACTTTTTGTCGGTTTTGTGATGATATTTTGATTTCAGTGTGAAGATTTCTTTTTTTGTTGATGTGAGTGAAGATTTTGCGTGACAAATGTAGATTTTAATGATTGTTCTTAAAAATGTGATGCACAGAGGCAAGGGGTGGAATGTATTGGCTTTGTGTGGCAAGGTTTTGGGGGGGGGGGTGGGTACAGGGGTGGCTTCTGTAAGAAGCTGCTGGAAGCTTCCCCTGTGTTTGAGAGAGAACCAATACCAGCCGGCTCCAAGACAGACCCGCCGCCGGCCAAGGCCGAGCCCATCAGCGATAGTGGTAATGCCTCTGGGATAACATTTTTAAGATGGAAAAACAGTTGGGACAGACGGAAATGGCAGCTGGAGAGAGGATTGAGAACATGTAAGAGAAACAAGCCTGCGGACACCAAGGTCAGTGAAGAAGGAGGGGGAGGAGATGCTCCAGGCGCCGGAGCGAAGATTCCCCTGCAGCCCGTGGGGAAGACCATGGTGAGGCAGGCTGTCCCCCTGCAGTCCAGGGAGGTCCACGGCGGAGCAGATATCCACCTGCAGCCCGGGGAGGACCCCACGCTGGAGCAGGTGGGTTCCCGAAGGAGGCTGTGATCCTGTGGGAACCCTGCGCTGGAGCAGGCTCCTGGCAGGACCTGCGGATCTGTGGAGAGAGGAGCCCACGGAGCAGGTTTTCTGGCAGCACTTGTGACCCCATGGGGGACCCACGCTGGAGCAGTGTGCTCCTGAAGGACTGCACACCGTGGAAGGGATCCATGCTGGAGTAGTTTGTGAAGAACTGCAGCCCGTGGGAAGGACCCACGTTGGAGAAGTTCGTGGAGGACTGTCTCCCGTGGGAGGTTCCCTACACTGGAGCAGGGGAAGAGTGTGAGGAGTCCTGCCTCTGAGGAGGATGAAGCAGCAGAAAACATCGTGTGATGAACTGACCATAAACCCTGTCCCCCATCCCCCTGTGCCTCTGGGGGGGGAGGGGTGGTGGTGGTAGAGAATCTGGGAGTGAAGTTGTGCCTGGGAAGAAGGGAGGGGTGGAGGGAAGGTGTTCTGAGATGTGGTTTTATTTCTCATTACCCTACTCTGGTTGACTGGTAATAAATTGAGTTAATTTTCCCCAAGTTGAGTCTGTTCTGCCCGTGATGGTAATTGGTGAGTGATCTCTTCTGTCCTCATCTTGACCCACAAGCTCTTTGTTATATTTTCTCTCCCCTGTCCAGCTGAGGAGGGGGAGTGATACAACAGCTTTGGTGGGCACCTTGCGTGCAGCCAGGGTCAACCCACCACACAACCCCTTTAAGATGTGCCATGTAGAATGACATGCATAAATTAAAGCCCTAACTGACAGGGATTCCAACAGTGTCTGCAGAACCCAATTCATTTTACAGTTACTTTTTGGATTATGGAAATAAAGGAATTGAATATTTTTTATATGAATATGAATGCTATTTTGAGCAATCCTTATGAATGTACTGAATGCATCCTTATAACTGCATTAAACACACAGAAAGATGTAAGCTTCCAGGAGTACTACAAGAGGAAAAGAATTACACACAGGCTTTTGCACAGCAGTATTTTCTGAGTAGTAATTACAACTGGTATACCAACACTTGCATTTTTTGTATATGTAAGTCACTTGAATTTAGAAAATAATTGGCAAGTTGACAAAAACTGCGTTTTCTTTTGCACCAATCTAGAACAGTAATTGGCCAGACCGTGTATTTATTTCAGTCACCTGCTAGAATAATAATATGCATTACTAGAATTAGCATCAAGGCTTCATATATGTCAAAGTACTGATGCAAAGACAACCCATTTGGTGTATTTTACATGTTCCAGGTGATGAAAAAAACATAAAATTTACTCAGTCTCAAATACACTGGTAACAACTGAACATCACTGAAGGAATAACTTAGACGATACACTATGAATAGTAATTAACAAGGCAAGGAATCACTATTTTGGATCATAAAATAAGTAATGTTCCAAAAGAATACATACAATCTTCATTAACAATCTTCTTCCACCTGAAACTAGGCTTTTCAAAAACTATCATTTTTTGAATTTTGTGTAATTTTGAATAAGGTATCACAGAAATTGACACTTGGCAAGATGAGTTCATAAAGTTTGACTTTTTTTTTTTTTACAAAATAATTTCCTCATTTTCTTAACATTAAGATGATTAATTTGATATAATTTTTAAAAAAAAGCACAATTCCCAGAAGCATTAGTACTTTTGTGCAAGAGTAGCTCTATTTATGTGCATCTTTTCCCCTTGTATAAACGAACTTTTTGTTCATCCGATAGAGTGAGCCATACTAGTCTTCTGGCTGCTTCCCAAATGTGCTGATAGACAAAGAGGTGCTAAGTGCAACGTTACAAATCTGTTATGCAAGCTATCAATAGCACAAGACTTCTTGGTCTTAACTTGTTCTTTCTTCTTTGCAGAAGGCTGCAATCCCACACAGAAAGGCTTAATTTCTGCCATCCCACACCAATCTGACTAGAACTCAGAAGTACAACAATAACTAATGAAGAAGCTCTAAAGAGTGTTTCCACAAAAGTAATGTCAAAAAAGCAACATAAGAAGCTGCAAATATATCTGATAAAGAAACCATGTAATTCAACCTAGACCTCTGACAGAGAGTCAGCAACCCAGGGCAGTACTGCTCAGGGTCAGTGTGATTCCACACAGTGAGTTCTCAGTTCTTCTGTAAGCAATGTTTGCTCAGACATGTAAGTCTGGAAACTGAGGAGCAGATTTTTTGTGTTCTGTCTTGCAAATACATTTTGGGCAGAGGCTATCTACGAGGCATTTTTTCTGTCCAAAGGCTTAAAGAAGGTGGGGGAGGAAATACAGGTTATATATAAATATATACTATGCTTATACATAATAATGGAAGTACTGTCATCAATTTCCATTTACCCACAGGAAAACTGGGGCCCAGAACTTTCAGAGGCAGAGAGAGGTAAGACAGTTCACTCTTATTAGCATTAGGGATTTTAAAATTCCAACGCATTTCAAGATTTCAGTGATATTATATTAACTGTAAAAATATATACATACACACTTCAAACTGTTGAACAGATTTTGCCTAAAACTAAAACCACCTTGAAAAAAGCCCTTTGTTTCACCTTTTGAAAGAAGCTGGAAACAGGAAAAATATTCCTCTACCACAAACAAGTCACATCAAAAAAGCTGCTGAAGCCTAGTGACCTCGCATTTAGCCACAAATGGCAACAGAACATTGCAAAGACCTGCTTCATTCAACCTGCACAGACCACAGCTCTTAGGCCAGATGGACACAGTTGTAATTTCATGACTCTATACCAGACAATTCCATAGGTAATTTCATGACTCTCTAGCAGATAAATCCATGGGATCCTGACTTTTGAAGATAGATCAGATTTCATCACACTAATAAACAAGAACACATTGTCTTTGGGAAATTACACTAACAGACATTTAGGTTGGGCCAAATCTCTAACTGTAGGTGCTTCTGTTTTCCTTTCCATTTGTATTACCTTATTTACATCCTTGTTTTACAGATTATTTTGGGGGCTCAGCGATTCCTCCAAAGCAACCTGATGAGGGCTGAGAAAGTAAAAAGCGGAGAATTTTTCTAGTATACAATAGCATGCTCACCTCAAATTCTAGTGTTCACTGTCTCCTTCAACTGATTTCAGTGGGAGAACTGAACTAAGCCTTTAGTCAAAAGCTTTCTCATGTCCTAAATATATTTTTGGCGACTCACAGGAATCATAAGACCTCAAACAGAAACTGCTTGGGTTTTTTTTCTCCACCACCTAAAGAGATCCAGAATATAATTTTTTATTGTTTATCTCAATGAAAATGCATCATTATAAACAAAGAATATCTAAATGGAAGAAATCTTAATGGCGTATGACCACATCAAATACATCAATGACTAAACATACAAGATAATTTACCAATATGTAAAAAAAAAAAAAGAAAAATACTTTGTAGAAATCATGCAAGATCCATTTCACTGATATAAAAGGCTACACTCCCTCTAAGCGTATGAGGGAGTCCCCAAAAAATACACAGTTGAAAAGATAGTCTGAGTTCTTCTGTAACTAAAATAGTTTTACATAATGGAAGGGAAACAAAGGAATCTCCCCAAGACAGCATATTAAATGGCAGCATAAAGTCAGGACAACTAACTTCTAAAAAGAAATCACGTGTGTAATGGCAAATGGAACAGAGATGACAAAGGGTCAGAGACTGCAACAAAACAAAAATAAAAAAGTCACAGAAATCACTGAAAAGTAAGAGCCAACTCTCTTCACGGTATATTCATACAGGTAGCCAAAGCCAATTTATCATCATTTTCTGGTAGTCTTTGCCACACTAAACATTCTCCTCAATCTGTGTCACAGAACAGGTTTGTAAACTGCACACCTAATTTCTTGAAGAATCAGGCACAGAAGCTCCTGACGTAAACGCAAGCAGCCAAACTGAGTTTCCTCTTGTTTCTTACAGGTGTACAAAGGATGAGTACCTCCTCCATCTTATCTGCTGGTACTACACATACCCACAGGGGCAACCATCCACCATGCTCCAGCATCAACCATTTACAAGTCTGGCAGCTGAGCAACATTGGGGTTTATCAGTGCCCTCAGCCCCTTTTTGAGTAGTGCGCCTGTACCTGGCCCAGTCAGAATAAATGAAAGCAGTAACCAAGTGTACAGTTTCAGAAAAACCTATAGAGCATAACTACTGATGAGAGAAAGTATCCACTGAAGACATAGTTATCTTGGAGTCTCTTTTGCAACATATTTCCTCAAATATGAAGGTATTTCTGCAAGTAACCCCCTTCCTGCCTAAGCTTACAATTCACCTGTGTTTGTGTGCATCTCTTTCCTACTGTTCACCACAGAAGTTTTCCTTCCCATTAAATTAAAATACTGCGACAGACACCAACACAAACTTAGATTTAACAGTACAAGGAAGGGAAAGTTCCACTGAGGAGCAATGTCAGCAGTCTTTGAGCACATGGAGACCTGTAGGACAGACCACAGAAGTGAAGAAGTTTTGCTAGCTTTCCTTACCCTCCAGAAAAAGTGAACAAAAAACCAAAGCCCCACCTCCAACACCAACAAAGTCATTTTAGGTGGTTACTACAACTTACAGAGAAAGAAGACAACAGGTAGGGAGTATTCAGATGCTAAAGCCATAAAACAATAAACAGTTAATCTTAAAGGTATCAGTTGCTATGTTCCAGTGCCCCCAGGCAGACATCCAAGCCTTTTACACCAAAAGCAGAATTCATCCCAATGTCTTTAAAAATGTTATTATTTTCTTTGGAAGGAATTTCTGCACAGCAAACTGGAACTGCTAGTTCTGAATTGATGAAAAGTTATAGTCTTTGATTAATAATTTACTTTAACGGGGCTTCTTCCCCTCCCACCATGCACACATCTACTGTGACCAAGATGCCAAGCTGACAGGTGCTACATTCTCCGCGGGAAAGAGAAAGCGCTCCCCATGCCTGTGGCTTTCTCTGACTGTGCATACTGCCATACGGCACAGGCACCAAATTTCACTTTCTAGCTCTCTCAACAGGACTGTGAAAGGGAAATTCACAATTTTGAATCAAAACAATGCCTTTCTGACCTCCAATCCCAAGTCTTATTTATGGCACCAAGTAAATTCCCCACACACACTTATTCTCTGCTGAGGAGGTATTTGTACCTGAAAATCTTAGTTTCTAAAACATGCTTGCCTGTTCCAGAAGGGTATTAAAAACAGTAAAGTGAACATACCATGTTCAGCCCTGCTGAACTTTGAGTCAGTGGAATTATACCACATTTATATGGAAGCTTTAATCCAAACTCATATCTACATTTCATATTTATTCATACATCTTATGCAAAATAAAAATAAAAATAAAAAAAACAAACCACAGTGAATGTGACATAGTTCTTCTACGCACCTTTTCAAACCCCAACAAAGTTTGAAAGCAGAATTTCTAATGACTGGACATTGCAGCTATAGTCTGGAAACACATAATCTACTTTTGGTTCTGCCACTGACCAGCTTCTTAACCTTGAAGTCAAGTCACCTTCAAGTACCTTTTTTATTTGCATCTGCAAAAAAAAGAATGGGAACAGTGAGACCTACCTGCATTTGCAAAGCACTCACAAGGCAATAAAGGGGCTGTTACTACCTAGGACCATTTATACTTGTTTTTAATATTTTATTTCTTTTTTGCTTTGTTAAAAAAAAAAAAAAAAATTTTCCCCACTTTTTCATCTTAGATCTGTAACCTGACTGCACAAGAACAGAAATACTGCCAATCACAGAAAACAGAATTTTAGAACCCCTTGATTTCCTTTGAGTCCTGGATTCTTATAATCATGTTCAGTTCCTAACCAGGCTAATTTCACTGCACTCGTCGCAGTTCATTAAACACAGGTACAGTATCAAAAAAGTAATTTAATTAGGGTAGTACAGAAACAGAATTAATTCTCATCAGAGGCTTGGCATTGTCCTTTGAATAGAAAGCATGTAAGGCCAAGTTATTTTTGTGTTTCACATACACAGCTGCTGATATTTGAGATGTTGCAGGAAATCAACTGGTATATTCTCCCATCAATGCATGTAACTTTTAATAACTTTAATAATAGAAACATGTACACAGTGATAGGACACTAGGGCTCTAGAAAATAGAATGCAAGGTGTAATCTATCATTTGATAGCCCTTTTCTAATTGGACTTGTTAAAAGTATTGTTAAAACCTGCATCTTCAATTCTCAACTAGTCATAAAACTCCAGCATTGGCTTCCTCTCCACTAACAGGAAAGAGACAAACAATGAGAACACAACACAGTATAGAATTAGACTTGCAATACACTGGAATGAAAGTGGCATTAACATAAATATAAGCAGTTTGTTCTTAACAATATCATTACAAGCCAAAGTTTGGGGTTTACAGGGTTCTTACAGAAGGTATGAAGAATGGGACGCATTTTGTAACTTGAATTTCATTCATGCTTACAGAAAGTGTTGGTGTTTGGATGGCATAACAGACAAAACATTGTATTAAAAACACTTCCATTCTTCAGCACTAGTTTGTTCTGGAACTGCAGCTATATTGTGCCACTGAATATATACAACTTTCTTATCTTAATAGGAAGCAAGCACTTGGACGGAGGGTTTATAGGCCAGATTCTGCTCCCAGTTATACAATTATGCTGCACATTCCTATGCAAGAGACCCTTGAGTCAGCCCAGATTTCTAGCAGTATAACTAAGCAGAATTTGTCCTCCTATATGTATGTTATAAAGTCTGTCCCAAATTCTGTACAGGAATGCAACTTCTTGGTAGAAATCTATGTTCAAGATATTTAAGCAACTTCGAGTAAAACTTAGCAAACGATGCTAAAGAAAATCTTAATGCAATGCTGTTGCTGTGCTTCACTCGTCTATTTGCTTTTCAGCATTGCAGGATTCTCAAGAGACTGCACTGCAATATATTACCCAGCATGTGCCGCAATGACTCAGGCAACAGCATGAGTTAAGGATGGAGAGCCAGCTCTCACTCGAACTTTCAGGATGCCTGTGCAAAACTCTTCGGCAAAGCCAAGAATCTAGAAAAGGAAATGCATTCAAGGAGAAAGTTCAGTTTCCATTCCATTATGCTATACTATTTTCTATTGCAATGCCATTCAGACTTTTATATATAAATATTTTATGTGTAAAATATAACTAACCTCCTTCCAAACTGTAGCTGCACCTCTGCTAGATTCCCAATTTACAGCATTATGATCCATCTATTGCAAGCTTTGAGACCTGCATTGTTAAAGGTTGCAGAGGCATATGATTGCTATCTTCTGCTAATCTGCAGGCTGACTGAAGCACTCGAAGTTTCTTTTTGCTACAGTTATGCCTTACTGGCAGGCTACTTAGCAGGTGATAAATACAATTGTATTTATAACTGTAAACCTAAATCTCATGAGCTAGTTTCCCCCTTCTGCCAACTCTATCAGATATATTTTTTTAATATTGAAAATCACCTTCATGCCACAAGAAATCATCTTCCTATTTCCTACCTATTAGCCCAGTGCTTTGGAGCCAGGAAGCAAGCTTCAGCGTAAGCAGGGTGGGCTGCACAACCAAAAGTCAGCCATTTAACTCAAAATTAAGTGAGTTAGCCTTACTAATGCCAAAGGAAGAGGACTGAAGTGCAGATTACTGCCCCTTACTCCACAGCAACCCGCTCCCCCAAATCCATGCTGATCTTTGCTACAGGATCACTTTTCCCTCCCTTTTATTAATAATTTTGCTTTGAAAGAAAGTGCAAAATGAGGACTTCTCCTTTTGCAAGCACTGTTTTCCACCTAAAAAGAAAAAAAAAAAAAATCACAGAAAAACCCAACAAATACTCCATGAACTAACAAGTCTTCAAAGATTTACACAAACCCTCGGTCTCTTCTCACATCATCTTAGAAATTTAAGATGAACAGTGTATAATCTACATTATAGTTTTATAATTACTGGATTGCGCAACAACAGTCTCTAGCCATGACACAGGTAAAGACAAATGATAGCATCTAATTAGAAATCTACATATACATAGAGGATAGAGGAATGTTATTTTTTGTCCTTGCCAGTGGCTGAGGGTTTACTCTCCTTTCTGAAACACATACAAGAAGTGTAATTATCCATTTCAAAACATCTCAGACAATAAACTAAATTCTAATGTCCTTTTCACCACCATCCTACCCCCACAATTCTGTAAGATTTGCAAAAGAGTATATCCAATTATCTAATAAAAACTAGGAACAGGATAGACGCTTGCTCTCTACTAGGTCTTGGATTCATCATGCCCAACACAAGTTAGATGTGAAATGGCAGTATCTCTAACAGACTGTATGATAACAGCTAATAGTCCTGGAAAGAAATACATCTGCACATAGTAAATACAGAGTTTCTTTTCATGTCTCACTGGCAAGTTCAGGTTCTCTTTGTACAGAGTTTGTCTCTTCCTCAGTTTACCGAAGTACTTCCTTTGCTAACAAGCACTTGTGTAAATAAAGTTTTTTTGTATTAACTCAACGTCAACATGGACTTTAAAAAAAAGGCTTAAATATTATGTCTAGGCTAGTATCATTCATTTACAACATAACAGAAAAGAAAAATAGTCAGGAGAATTAAAAAAAACCAACCACAACAAAACCCAATCACAAGACTTATTCTGTCTGAGGAACAAGAAGGTCTTGATTCTGATCTGGTCTTCATTCCAACAGACTGGATCAAAATGCCACATAAATCAATGGAGTAAAAGCAGAAATCTGGGAGAGGAGAAGCAGCATTCCTGCAACTGTTGGTGACAGCCAAAAGTTAAAAAAAAAAATTAAAAATAGAAAAAAAAAAATCTAAAAAAAGATGCAGTACTTGAAAAGATAAATGCCATTCAGCATATGAGGAGATGAAAGCACAGAGCATATACTTTATTACACTAGGTTAAATCACTTTCAGAAGGCAAAAAAAGTTGTAACACATTTTAGTTGTTTTCGTTAGAAAATCTGCCCACCCTTAGGCCCTATCTATAGACAATAGAGCCAGCTCCTGATTCACATTCTCTGGGACCCTCTCCTTCACTGACAAGAGGAGAAGGTTTAAGAAACCAGTCTGCATAGGCTAACAATAACTGTTGATGCCTACATTACAAATAAGTTATTCACAGTAATTGGCAGTCATGTGTTTCCTCAAAAAAGTATTAATTTCTACTATTGCTGAGAAGCTAAGCCTAAGAAATACACTATGAATAAGCTGTTGATAATGAGACTGCTGCTGTACACAGACTTTAGCTACAATTAATTGGAAAAAAAAAAAAAAAGACACAAATATGTGAGTTTAAGGTCAACAGCAGATTTCCTATGCCAGCATCATGGCTAAGCTTTCAAAACACCCTAAGGGAGGGAAGCTCTCAGCTCACTAGCCTCAAACTACTTTGAAAAATCATGTATCTTTACACAGAGATACTAGCCTGGCTACAGTTTTAGAGCACAGCAGAAATTATAATAGCATCTGCTGCCTATTAAGGCTTTCTTATTCACTCTCTACTTACTGCTTTTCTAAACAGTAAAACCACTCTAAAAATACTCCCAGTATGCATCAGAAGATGCAGTCCTCCCACCATCTGGGTTATCCCACATGCACAACCACCATGAGAACAAGGCCTACAAAAACAGTAGGCAGAGATACACCTACCTACATCAAAACGTTTCAAACTGAAAACAGGAAAACAGATAAGATATGTCAGAGGCTGAAAGTGACAGGAGACAAATTTTCATCACGAACAGAGCTCCCTAAAGGCTAATTAAAAAAACCTCTGTTTGAAAATACATTAGAAAACAGAAAAAAAGCTAATTCCATGAGACTTGCACATGAGTTAATCAGCTCTGAGAAGCAGCCTGCCCTCACTTACCAGCTAGTGAGAGGTGGTAAGGCACCACATGGGTTCTGCTTGGTATTTCATTAGTCAAATGAGTTATACTCAAGGGATCATTGCTGATATTAAATGGACAGAATGGAAGCCATCCTCATTCCAGTCCACTTGAGTGTTTCAATTTAAACTTATAACCTAAATAAGAAGCATAGTAAAGAAAACTCTAGTGTACCTGAAAGCTATTATCTATTACATAACAGATATATAACCTTTGGGTTATATATAAGCTTTGGGTCTATCAGTTCTGTGATGCCAGAGGAAGCAATTATTAGGGTACAGACAATGGAGTAGAATTGCAGCTTTATATATTTGAATATACAGAAAAATAGTTAAAATGCCACTCACTCTGGGGTGCAGACTTTACTGCAATAATTCCAACAGATGCTCGTAACTCAACAGTTGTCTTCTGAATCTCACTACCAGATACTTTGGTGAAAAAGTATACACATGCACTGTTTTCAGTGGGAAAAAAAAAAATACAATTGGGTAAAAAATTCCAGGAGAAAACCATCAAGATCACTTACTGTGAATTAATGGATTACAAACAGACACATGGTGACTTTTTAATACACCAACCAAGTCTGCAATAGCATGTCGTGCCTGATTTTGGTGATGGCTTTAGTAACCATAACAAGTTAGCTGCTGACCTTTTATAAAGCAAACACTTATTTACTTAACTGTAACTTTAGATAAATCAAGCTGACATTCACCACACAAACATCTCAGAAACCCCAACTGCATGTATAGAATCGTAAGTATTGTTTGCTTTTTTCCTGGAATCTCTAAACTAAGCCTACACACAAAGGTGATCACCACTAGTTAACACAAAAGCTGTACATAAAGACACACAGAAGAGGCAGGCTTTTTACAAAAACAAAACCAAAATGCATTTCTTTTGCAAAAACAGTTCTGCAACAGTTAAGTGGTTCAGTTATAGTGTACAGAGTTACAGAATAACTCCATTTATTTTATTTTACTTAATCTTTCTATAACTATATATCTATATTACTCTATATTTCAATTAAAATTGTGGTTTATTTCAGTTGAATAGAAATGTATTTTGACATGGAAATAGTATCTTTTGAAAATATATGGATCTTGTAACTTCTTTGATATTTATTCCCACTTCTGAATGAATTGTTAAATACACACACTCTTAAACCACTTGCTTCACCCTTCAGATTTTTTGTCTTTAGGTTCTGTCAGCCTTCAAATATTATTCTTATTCCTTAATCACATGTCCTGGCACAAGTCTCGTTCCCTTCAGTATTCCTCAGTGTCCTCTGGGAAATTTGCCAGTTTTTGTCATCTGCCCCCATTCTCCTTTGGGAACACTAAAGGAATTAATTTCATTCTTTCCCCAAGCAATGCCTGTCTCTGCTGTTAACAGTTACCCTTGGCATCCTTCATCCATTCAATACACAAAGGTATATGTCTCCTTAAGTAGATTCTACAGTACTTAAGAGATTTAACAAATGTTCTGTTGAGAAATACCTCTTTCATGCTCTGCATTTGCTTGTTTTAGCATTTTTGTAAAAGAATTTAGCTAAAAGATGGATTGCCAATATTTCCATTTTGCATGTTCTACTTTATTTTTTTTAGTTTCAACAATTGTTTACTTTGTACCTTTATGCATATGGACATGACTGTGTGTCTGTGTGTCAGAGATAAACAAATCAGTTATTTAGACCTGGATGTTTTTTATCAACTCTATACATGCTATTTCTTCTGTTATTTTTTCCACTACTACTTTGACCAACATCTTATCTGAATTGTTCCAGAATGAGCTCTTAAGAAGCGTCTTGTGTTTCCTCAAGCACCGAAAAAATCCAATTCCAGTATCTTTTTTCTGCACATTAATCTCCTACTAAACAGTCTTTCTTTCCCTGAAGAAAGCCTTTTTGTGTCAACTTACTTTGAATTCCTTGCTCAGTACTGCATTTGAAAATAAGTGGAAACTTTACCTTTGGCCCACCCTGAGAAGAATATTATCCGAGTTATGCATGGCAGTTCCTCATTGTCACAAATACTGGAAGCCATACCACAACTTTTCAATAAATGTACAGTCAACTTCAACATATTCTATTGTTCCTTTTTGCCATTAGTACTACCTTTATCAGATTCCCTCCCTCCTTTTTTTTTTTTTTTAAATGTTTACCTGACATCTGGGCAGGATTAAGCAACTTGCACTGTTACCAGTTGCTAGATGAGACAGCACTTGTTGTGGTTACCTCTCTAACTTCCTCAGTTAAATACCTTCTGTTTCTTGAGTTACAAGCTCACCATAGCAAAGGCTGCATCACTTACCAGCGTAAGTTAGGTGCAAAACAAGCCAAAACCTTTTATAAATTGTCCTTGGATTTGTTTACCCTGGAAGTCCCACATTTTCTCAAAGGGACAGTGAAAGATAACTAAAGGATACAGATTCGTGACATTCTTCAAGATATGTACACAACATGAAAGAAAGAACACTATTGAAAATAAGCATTAGATAAAAATATTTAGCATCTATGTCCAAACAAAGTGCACATTCTGCATTTGGGCTGCTGACAAGCCAAATATCTGAAGAAGGACCTACAAAGATGACAGCTAAGCACTCAATGAACCTTTATTTTCTCCACTCTCACCAAGACAAGAACAGTTGTCCCATCTGACTGAATAGGTTACAGACACTGATTTCAGTATTACCATTATTATTAATGAGAACCAATAGAAATACAGATCTCTCAGGCTTGGAATAAGCAAGCAAAGCATCTGAGGTGAGGCTTCCAAACACCTTCAGCAAGGAGAATCCCACCGCTGCC
The DNA here is from genome assembly GCF_964188355.1 of Buteo buteo. Lineage (NCBI taxonomy): Eukaryota > Metazoa > Chordata > Aves > Accipitriformes > Accipitridae > Buteo > Buteo buteo. The sequence goes on from NC_134183.1 coordinate 25,923,259, forward strand.
GCTTCCTGAAGCTACCATACCAACGTGGGGCTTTGGGTCGGCACTATCATGCTGTGTAATGCAACCAGTCCACCTGCCTGACAGAAAGCGGTTTCTCTCTTTAGAGACATCAGTGAAAGTATTAAAGAGAAGCACATTAGAAAAGAGAACAGGAGAGAAAAGGGTCAGGAAAAGATGAAGGTTCACCCAGGAAAAGATAAGAGTACAGCATCTAGAAAAGGAGGGAAAACTCTAGAAACATACGATACCCCCTATAGGACAAACACACGCTATGCCAGGTAGGGTAATAAACCAGTACTTTGTGGAAGAACAACACAATGAACTCGTTAGGGAAAGCTAGTACCCTACAGCCTGTATCTTTAACCGAGGCCTCGGAGTACAAACACAAACCCAGCATGAAATAACGAATACTAACACCTAGAAGCCCCAAGCAAAAGAAGGAGAAAGGCAACCCTCTCCTGCAAGGATCAACGCAAGAGGCAGTAATAAAAGGGAGGGCCCAGAGGTGAAGCTGAAGCCAACGCTCCCCGGGGTGCCAGAGAGCGATGCCGCCAGCCAGAAGGAGAAGGTCGAGGAATCCGCTGCGCCTCGCGGCGGGCGGGCGGCCGGGAGCGGGCGCAGGGCGAGCCACCCATCAACAGCAAAGCCCCCTCCAGGGCTCTGCCGCCGCCGCTCCGGCCCCGGGAACCGCTCCCCTTACCTGGCTGGCTTTGTGAAACTGCTTCTTGAGCCCCGCCACCGACATCTTTCCCCCGCGGCTGCCCGAGGCGGCGGCGCTGCCCAGGCCGAGCGGCCGACCCGGCCTCTCGCTGTGTCACCCGCACCTACAGCCCCGGCGCCCCGCGCAGATGGAAACATCGCCTTCCAAGCGGGCTCGGCGGCTGCCGCCCCATTGGCCGCCGCCGGGGCCCATGCAAATGACAGAACCCTAGTCGCCGGCCCATTGGCCGCTGGCGGGCGCTATGCAAATGCGAGCGCTCGACGACGCCCACGCCGCGATGTTGCATGGAGACAGCGGAGAAGGGGAACGGGGCGGGGGGGGAGGATCCCTGCGTGCAGGTGGGACGGCGGCTGCGGCAGCGGCACCCTCCCAGCCACAGGGCGCCTGCTCAAGCACCGACAGGCCTGTTAGCTCTCTGGCTGCCTCTAGCTTGTCCTATTTCTAATAAGGCTCCAGTTTTCTCCTTGTAGCTCGCATTTCTCGTGTTTCCTTGAAGCATCTTTAGTTGCGCTCGTTCGCCTCAGATCTGTTATTATGCGTTGTAATTTATTTGGAGCTTTTAACACGTGAAAGCTCTTGCAGCGGTCCAGGACACGATTGGTTGCTGCTGCGCAGCAGAACAAAATCCACTTGGTAGTTTGACTCCATAGCTGCGTTTATGCTGCTCAAGGCTCAGAAAGGCACAGTCCCCCACCGACTGCCTCCCTCTCGGAGGAGCAGATGTACTAGAAAGAGCTACCCTGGAAGAATGGTGTAGTTGTTTGCTTGGTTGTTACAGGATGGATTCATTGTATGCTTAAATATGATTGCGTATGAGCAATGTGCAGATACAAGTATGCGATGTGGTTATGCCTGCACCGGTAAAGCACTTCCAGACTACACTTAGATTCTGGGGAAGATACGCTCCGCGATGTGCTGCTCAATCCTGGCCGTAAGATCACTTGGGAGTTATGATTCAGCTGAAACTTACGCATGGGCCTGGGAAGCAGTTTAGAGAGAACCTTTTGCTGGCTGCAGCAAGGCTCTTCGTGTTACTCACTGTCGTGCTTACTGCACTTTTATTGCGTTGGGAAAGAAAGGTGTTTCCAGAGTGCATTATAGTTACTTCTTTATAATAGCAAAGAGGACAATGGCAAAAAATACAAGAACTTGCAGAGTAATTGTTACGTTATAAACTGGGAGAAAGGAATCACTGTCTCATCTGTTAGAAACAATTATATACCACTATGAAACAAAGTGTAAAGACAGACATATTCATGAGTTAAGGAACTCCTACTGGCTATTATTTGACAAAGGCCTCTCTGTACCCGAGAGACAGAAGAGACAAAAGAGAAAGCAAAGAGGATAGTACCAGTCAACATTTGCTCTGGAAGACAAACTCTAAGGTGAAGTCCTTCCAGGTTTTTGGACTGAGTAATGTTTGAAAGAGGTCTGCAATCACTATGGTATCTGGGGCCGCCTGTATCTAGGGAAAGAGCATCTTCAGCCTCTTTACAATGATTACACCACAGGCACCTGATTTCAGTACCAATTTCTCCTCCTAACTGAAACAGGCAGCACGATGTTAACTGTGCAGGCAAAATTGGTTATGGCTTAAATTAGGAACACATTTGTAGAGATGGCAGGTGAGAAAGCAAGGCCTACACTAGGAAATGGGAGTTCTGTAAAAGGTATTAAAGCAACCTCTTAGTGTACCATGGAATTAGGGAGAGAAGGTGGCTTTTGCCAATCTTCAGCTTTAAGAAAGGGTGGACCAGAAGTGAAGAAGGAAAGGACTTTGAAATAAGTCACTGTGGAGGGGAATCAATGGATTATGCAGTCACTGTGGCAGTTAGCTATAAAATTGGATTAGATAAAGAACTTGAGTAAGGCTGTATGTCTACAACTTCCTTTTTTTTTTATATCCTGCTTGTAACCCAAGGATAGCAGCCATGTTGTCTCTGCTGAAGTGATACAAGAATTTGCAGGTGGGAAATGCCCTGTGGAAATTCAACTTCATAGCCTAATTCCTTAATGATACAGACAAGGTGAAAACCTAATTAGTGAGCCAGCTTGAATGGTCCAGGTGTTAATGATTTGGTAGACACAGCCTGAAAAAGAGACTGGTATTCAGTTCAGATACAAGCAAAAGTTACAGCTTGTAGACAATAACATACGTTGGCTAAGCAGTATCTAAGAGCTTTATAATCACAGACATAGTTATATCTCATGGAAAAAAGATTGTGATTTGCTGGATGATATTCCTCAAGTTTTACAAAAAGTCACTAATTCAGTCTGTAAAATGAGGGAAATCGGAAATAGTATAAAAACTGTGGGAAGTGGTTCAGATAAATGCTGACATGATGGGAAAAAAGCTTCTATTAAAAAGAACTGTTAAAAGGAGAAGACAGGCCAGGGCATAGTGCTCCATGGGCATGGTGAAAAATGCTTCACAGAGTCTGGGAAAGAGGAGGCCTTCAGGGGCAAAACTTCTAGATGTCTGGGCATTTAAACAACAATTACAGTCCCGCTACTCAGGAAATCTCGAAGTACACAAGAACAACAGATGATAGCTCCAACGCGTTATTGTTATTGAATCAGAGGTGCTAAAAAGGATGGTGAAACTTGCACAAACTGAGAACTCTTAACTGGGCTCAAATCAAAGCAGTAACTAGAAAATATGCACTGGCTACATACATGGGAGAAATGGGCTTGAAAATTGGTCCTGTGAAATTCAAACAAGACAGATACTTGGATAAATGGATAAATTCATAATTCACTTGGATTTCAGTGTGGCTAATACTATGCAAAAAACACAGTCAGCAGAAACACAGTCTGAAGGTGTGGCAAACAACCTTGTAGGCATTTGGTTTTCAATGAACAAATTACCTTACCTGTAAGAGCTGAAATTGCAATAGCAGCCATATGAAGTATTTCAGCAGAATGAAAACTAGAAATATTTAAAAAATCATCCAGAGGCATCTTACCGGTTGAAATTACTTCGAATTTGAAGCCAACTACATCCATGTTTGCCTGAGTGTCTCTTAAAAATAATGAGAAATCTGTCAGTGAAATGTGATCTGGGTCTTTGGTAGTTACTGCCACAAAAGAAAACATCAAAAAGGGGAGGAAAGATGAGTTTGTGATGAAATTCTATTGGATTTGATTCTGGGCCACACTGACTACCCAAGTAAAGCACTTATTTATTCCTTAAGGCTTAAATATCCAAAACAAGTTACCGTGCATCAGCTTACCTTGCATAAATTTGTACACATGGCATTAGAAGGAGACTTTGGATGTATTCACCTGATCCAGGACAAGAATAACTACAGGGGAAACCAGCCTAATGAGTAACCAAGTTATTGCTTACCAGGACCGAGGTCATTGAGAAACCCATAAGGGAGGTTTTCATCTGTAGTTGAACTGGAGATTAGCAACCCCAAAATCTGGATTCATAATAGAAAAATAAATGGAAACTACACATGAATTCTCTACATGTTGAGGAATTCTGATTTCCCAAACTTCATCTTCAAAATACTGGCAATGTGGAAGGAGAGCAAAAGCAAAAAAAAAAAACAAAACAAAAAACACCAAAAAAACCCAAACAAAAAAACCCCAAACAACCAAAAAAACCCCAAACCCTTAAATTTCTATAGGCTTTTGTGGCTTTCAGCTTGAAAAAAAAAATTGCTACATCAGAAATGGTACATCCACAGGACTATGTTGAATAGGAGAGAAGGGGTGAAGAGTTAGACAAACAAAAGTGAGCAAGACTCTCAGGAACAGATGTGATAGCCACTAATGGTCCATAAGGACTATATGTATCTAACGGCAGTGCAGATTACCTGGTTAGTTTTTCATGTTAGTTGTTAAAACTGTGGTCATAGGCTGTGGGTTTTTTTTGTCATAGGAAAAGAATACAGTTGAAAACTAGTGCTTAGAAAATAAGCATTCTAGGAAAATTATGCCATTTGAAAGAACAGTTGGCCAATACCCCACTCCACAAGAGCAAACTTGTAGAAAGCTTTAAAAATAAAGCAGGCTCAGATATAAGGTTGTGTGCTCTTCTAGCAAGGTGGGAGTTCATCTGATTTGATGATTATAGAAAAAAAGAGGGGAATACTAAACTGAATTGACACTGATACTTGAATATTTACCCAAGTAAATGAAGTAATGTACAACATAGTGTTCCAGAGTGAAATCCAAAGGACTACAACACTGGATGAAATTGCTCCCAAATTTCATCCATTTAATTATTTTCCTGGTGTCAGCTCCCACATTTGATGTTGCAGGACAGACCTGAAAGCTGACACTGCGAAAACAATGCCAACGGCAAACTACCCAAAAACAAAATCAGAAGAGACTCCTGATACAAAAAAATGCCCAAGACAGTAAGGACATCTCATGACCCTGTTTTAGCACCCTTTCTATATCCCTAAATGAAGCAATTATTTAAAATTAAATTTAAAGTTGGTGATATGAAAATATGTTCATGTACAGGAGCAGACTAACACTGTGGGTTTGCTTCTAGAACATAACCAAGAAATTCTACATATCATAGCATGTTCTGTGCAGATAAACTAGCTCAAGTATTTCTGACATGGCTTTGCGTTGCAGTATACATTTCATGAGAATGGGAAAAGAACAGACAGTCTCCTCTACACAGCCGGCACTGGCCAGTACTTGGAAAGCATCCCGTTCCACATGGACGCTGCTGGCAGTTAGAGCCAGAATATGTGACCCTGGGGCCGGTAGACACTCTGGCTAACCTACTTCATTTGTTTAGGATGCTTATGTTTGCTCCCCAGATCTTCTAACTAAATGTAACTAGTGAATTATTTTTGGCATACGTGATTGTTCTTCTCAAGCTGACTTTCCATATGTTACCATTATCCAGATCTTTGCTTCACTTCTTGTCTCCTTCCTGTGTTTGTATTCCACATGCTTCTCCATCATCCTGCAGATACGTTCTATCCTCACTTACTTTCCTAAATCTTTGGCTGTTGTTCTGCAAGTGTCAACAACAAAACAAAAGCTTGTTAGGTCTTATGCCATTAATTAATAAATATAGTTCTAATTACATGTTTCTTTTAAAAAGACATACAAACATTTTAGAAGCTGAACTTAAAATCTAGATATAGATATTTTTTAAAGTTACATATGTGGCTAATGTAAGTAGGTACCCTAATTTTGAAAACTCAACAACCTATTTTTTGTGTATGCAGCTCTGTCACACTCATCTTGTAAAAATTTTGCACTCCTAATCTTGCAAATTATACTATGTGGATGAACTCTGTAAGAGCTCCTACTTGGAGATCTTGTAAATTCAAGGTGCCTATGTTGTTTCTGGTAACAGTAAAAAAATTAGCTTTTACTATTAACATATACCTAGGCACTCAGTGCTCACAGGCAACTCTAGACTGTTCTACAAAAATTAGTTACACATGTAAATTAGAATAAAGATGTGAGTGTCAAAAAATAGTCCACAGTGGAGACAAATCTGGAAATAATAGAGTATTAGTTAGTGCTAATCCTGCATACTCAGAACATTTTTATTTCCTCCATGCTTGAGATTTCTAACCTGATAAACCGTTGGGAAAAAAAAAAAAAAAAAAAAACAACAACAAACAACAACTGTAAGAAGTTTTCCTTTGGGTAGGTCTATCCTAAATGGAAATGTTTCAGTTTTCTGACCAAATCGGAAAAACCGTCATTTAGACTTCAGATCTCGTGGGTTTCAGTACAGCGGCATTCCTTCGCACAAGCACCTGGTTTGCCCGCTTGAGTCTCCCTTCCGGGCCGTGTTCCCTCGGGGGACTACATCTCCCCTAATGCATCTGCGGCCGTGTGCGCACCAAGGGGGGCCTCGCTGCGTGGGTTTGGTCGGGGGAGTAGCCTACTGCACTGTGGGTGATGTAGTCTGCCCAGGAGCCCGGCCAGCCAGGGGGACAAGAGCAGGTTGTTGCCAAGCAGAGCTTCTTCATGGAGGTACAGCAAGGTAACAAATCCACGAGAAAAGGCTGGGTTGTGAAACGGACCCACAGTTTTTTCACTAAGGATAAGGAAAAAAAACCCCTTTTCTATTGGAAAATACCAAAAAGAAATTCGTAACCATTTCTGAACTGAAATTTCTTAACCTCTTCTCTGGGGAAGAAAAATCAACCTATTTTAAAAACTTATTTTGTTTAAGAGAAAAAAAAATGTTGGTGTATCAGAAATAATCACATAAGGAACATCCCTCTTTTTGCTGGCCTTTCTAAAGTAGCTATGTTCCTTCTTATTAAAGAGTAAGGCAAAATAAACTGTAACTTAAAACGAGTCAGTATGGTAATAAGCAAAAATGTTGCTCTGATTTCAAAAAATTTCACCTGAGTTCTGTGCTGCTATTTCACAGGCAACAAAATAGAGCTACTAATTTTCTGCATACAGCTGTCTGTGTTCATCAGAAAGTGATGACATTCTCATTGTTGACAATGGCAGCACAAAATTTGAAATTGAAATGTCACTAGAAGAGTAACACTAGCTTCAGGAAGATATAAAAGATATTCATCTTCATGGTAAAACTACTGTATCATAAATGGTGAGGACTGTTTCGAAGCAGAATTTTGTAGCACTCCAGCATAGACTGGATCACATTTACTATTTGAAATCCAATCTAGAATTTCATTTAACTGCTCTTCAGTTATAGAACAAAGCTTTAAGTATCATCTTAGTAAGTTTTGGTCTTTATAATGATCCTTTCCGAGGAAAAAGGAGACATTGAAGAACAACATGTGCTGCTTTCCTTTGCTTAGGGAATGCAATGCACAAGCTTCTTTGATAATAATTTATTCAGCTTTATCAGGGAAAAAAACCATAAAATCAGTAAGAAATCTGAGTAAAAATCTGAAAGAACACAGACTGTATGTAATAAAAGGAGACAAACAGTCAAAAATAAAATAAAGTAAAAAATCCAGTGATTTATCTTCTCCATGTATAAATATATGCCTAATTCTATTTTAAGTTGCTTCATATTACAGGGCAGAAAGTCGTATCAACTCTGTGACACAGTATCCTTACATAATACACAATGTGGACAGTTCAAAGAATTTGACTGATGTTTAAAAGCAGTTTGAATATCAGTAAGTACCTTGTAGCAAGTTTGTGAATATTCAGACATACCTGATTTTAACAAAACTTTTACAGCATGGATGTTGTTTTGCTTTCAGTGTAATTTAATAGGTCTTTTGGGATCTGCCATGTTTGAACATCTGGGAATCATCACATGTTGTCTGTTGATCAATGAGGCAACAGGAAAGGCATGATGTGACACAGATGTTAAATATGGCAATACTCCATAGACCGACTGGATCACAAATGGGAATGATCAGACTTTGAAAAATCTGATTAAGATTCATTGACTGGATAAAATTCAGCATTTTTTTTCTTGAATTTCCTAACTGTTCTGATAACACTGGGTATTATAGTGGTCAAAGAATTATTGGAAACTGGAGGAACAAAATGACGTAATTGAAGACAAGGACTTTTAATATCAAATGCTTTACAGGAAGATGAATACAACTTGCCAGGTCCCTGTTGTCTCATCATGAAGATTCATGTCTACTACTGGATAACTCTGCCACTCCTTGTAAAACAAAGAATACATAAATCAAATTTATTGCATTAGTTTAAACATCATGGTTAATTGAGTAATTGCCGCTATACTAAGAAACCTTTTTCTCCCCTCCCTCATATGCAAAGGAGAAATAGCAAATATTAATTTGACTGTTAACCATGAATGCCACCTTCTGGCTATGCACAGAAACACCCTTTGAGAGCGATTGGGGGAAAAAAGCACAGCTTTCATCGCATAGTTACCAGATAACTATTTCAATTAAATATATGTTAAAAATGTGTGAAATGGACATGCCTCCTGACAGACTTCCTAGCTTGCTTGTTGAAATTTAAAGGTACTCAGATATTTACTTTTCTAAAGAAATTGAGTAGTTTAAAATAATAAACACACCTCAGATTGACTTTCTGTAGAAACGACCTGAAAACTGTTGTATTTAAAGGTAGCAGCTGAATCAATATCATGAATGAATTCCTGACCCTAGTGAAGTTGACAGGACTTTTGCCACCGACTTCAGTGGGGCCCAAACTTTCAGCCTGTATTTTCTGAAAGCTGCTCTTGTGAACTGGGGTTTGAATTTTCAAAAGTTTTTAAGGAAGCCAGGTGTATATTCTTCTGCAATTCAGTGGGCACAGTATTTTAAAGAGGAAACTGGTCCTGCAAAACAATGATGGAGAGGTTTTTGGAGTCAGAGACCTTTCCTTCCCAATATCGGACCAGATTAGCTGTCACTTTTATTGCTTGAACTTCTCCAGTAATAGACTTACAGTTGTTTGGTGCTGTTAGTACAGGTAAAAGCATGTTGTGCGTACTAGAACATGTTCCTTGAAGCAATCATATTATCAAGGTGTAATGGACTCCCAAATCAAAGCAAAATTCTACTCTGGCTGCTAGGATGATATACCGACAACAGGGGAAACAAGCCAGGGAATTTCTCTCACCTGGGGAAGCAAATAAGAAGAGTTTCTCCAGTGCATGAGGAAGAATGTATGGGCAGACAGTAGCTGAAATCCCCTGCAGTTACAGATTTCTTTAACCCTACTGCATTTAACTTATCCCTTATTTTTTAACCTAGCTATTCCAGTTGCGTGATCTCTTGCAGATTTAAATTCTCAAGTCATAGTTAAAAATAATTTCAGTGAGTCTAATCATACACTTAGATATATCAGTGGGAAATCAGTCATATCTTCTTAGGTCATTTTGGTTCTGCTTATCAATTTCTTTACTGTGTCAAGTATAACATGGTAGAAATTTTATGCAAGCTGATAAATCAACCTTACTGTAGACACTGGACCACTTTTAATTTGCCTAATCTGTGATTCTAATATTTTTTAATGTTGTCAGATATGCACTAGTTTCAAGGATTCAGTGAAACAGCATACATTCGAAGAGATTAAAAAATAGTGACAGCTACTGTATATTAATAACTGATGTCTGAGTTTTTGATAGAAGTTTTCCTTACAGTTAAAAACTTTCTATCTGAATATGGATGATACTGGAGGGGAATGATGAATTTTATTATTTTTCCATTTTACTGTTATGTTAAATGCAATGGGTTTCAATGTGCTGCAAAGGTGTGGTTCTGCAATAAAAATAGCATGAAGCTTTATCAGATTTTTTTTTTTTACTCCCTTCTTTGGAGGAAGAAAATAAAAGATGGGGATTAAATTGAGCTTAATCTGTATCTCTGCTCTTCCTACAGTGCCATACTTGCTTGTTTTTTTCTGATAGGTGGTCTTGCAAATATGACCCAGGTACTGATACTTGGAAAGCATGTACCCACTTACTCAATCCATTTATACAAATGTCCACAGAGTTTGTTATTTTTCTCAACTGCTATCTGAGAAATCTGTAAGAAGCCATTTATAATTTTGACATGTATACTAAGTTTTGACATATATACTAGGTAATGGAAAGCACATTTGTGAATCTGGCTTTTTTTTTTTTTTTTTCCCCCCTTCAACTTTGACTTAAAACATCACAGGGCTTCTAAGATTCTTAAAGTACTATGCTTTTCCTTTAATGAGGGTGATTATGACCAGGGTGCCACAGAGACAATAGTGTGTGTTGGGTGACTTTGTGCGGTTTTTTTAAGGGGAAGGAGTGGTTGAGAAGATAAGTGCTCAAGGCAAAGATAGAAAAATGTTCCAACATGAGAGAAACTGTTCGAACAATTTACTCTAATATTAGTGATACTATCTCCAATCTGTAGATGGCAGTGATCTTCCACTGCCTGCTTCAGGAGGAAAGGGGTTGTGGTGGTGGTAAATCCTAAAATTAAAACCACTATGCAAAACAGATGTGGGGAAAATCAGTCATGAAGTTAACTTAATTCTATATACCAATCTTCTTTTTAAACTAAAACGTACTTAAAGAATATAGGAAGGTATACCCTGTATTGTATTCATATAATGAGAAAAATACATCATGCCATTTAGAACTTTTTAATTTCTGTATCGAAGGATTTTGATGACAAATTCTAGAATACTGTGTTTTGGAATTAATCTATGATCAAAATGCTATGGTGGCATTCTAGACATCTTGTACATACCTTTGATACACTTCATTATTTTAAACATGATTATTCAAATAATATCTGCATTTCCCCCCCCCACACACTCCCAAGATACTTAGCTACCTCCTTCATCAGTTGTTCAGCAGGTCTGTATCACCTGTTTAATTTTTCACTGTTTTTCTCTTGACACTTGCATTAGCTTTTACTTTCATTCAAATAAAATGCAGTAAACAGAGTGTGTAAGGCTGTCAGAGTATACTTTAGTGAAGGGTGTGATGTGAAGCCCACTGAAATCAAAGACAGTACTTCTATTAATTTTGGTGGACTTAGAGTCTTGCCTTCCAAAATCTACCTTGCTTGGTGACTGGCAGAGAGAATTTTCAAAATATAACACAAAGTCTAGCCTTTCCCTTTTGTCACTATTTTCAGTTGTGGTTTGATTTTTTCTTAATGTTTCTGCCTATAGAATTTTAAAATATGATACTTTTCATGAAGATCAGACTATAAAAATAACAACATTTTTAAAATTCTATTTTAAGTGTCACGTAGGCTTCTAGCATCAGATTTTAAATGGTATCTAGACACACAAATGCAGATAAGGTGCCTAACAGGATTTCAAACAGCATCTAAATAGCATTTTAATATTGACTTCTGAAGATTATAAATATCAATGAGATTTTGGGATTTGTGGGGAGGAAGACGCCTACAATGCATGTATATGCAAATGGACACAGAGAAGTACCTAAGCCAGTTAATTTCTTAATATCCATTGTTTTCAGTAGAAAGCATATCACTGCAAAGAGCAAAAAATACAAAACTATTCATCTGCTTCTAAGGCAGCCCAGTTTACTTTAAATGGTATGACCATTAGATACCTTAGAGTGACTCCAAGTTGAGACATTCCTCAGCAAATCATGAGAAATCACTTGTGTCAGATTCTTCCATTTAATGTTAAGCCATTTCATTCCTTGCTGCTGAAGGATGTTTTGCAACATCAGTACACCTAATTTACAGTCACTGTTGTTTCACTGCAGTCGAGCAGAGGCTTGTCATTGGTATACCAGTGGCAATTTTGACAACTTCTTGTGCAGAAAGCCAGTATAAATTACTGTGCATCACTTAAATCCTTTTTGGAAAGCTTAGCTGGGAGTTATCTCCTTTTGCACAGGAATGTATCAGATCTAGTTTGTCCTGGAAGAAAAAGGACATATACTCATCATCCCAATAGCAGGCTTTCCACCCATTCCAGCAGGAACATAAAAACATCTATCTGACATCACTGTCTTAAGAGCTTTCTATACATGCATCCTACATTTCCTCTGCTGAATTTTTTCACCTCTTTTTTATGATGCCAAATAGCTTTTCCTCTTCCTTACTACCATGCTCTTCAGTTCTTTGAAAAACAGCAGCAGTTCCTCTATCTAATCTATCCACATTGCTTAACCTGCAGTTCTAAAAAGGGATTTGTTTTTTAATGAGTGAATGTTTAATTTTTTATATTCCATTGTCAGAAAAATATTCCATTAATCTGTTCCCAGTATGCAGTACACAGTTTCATAATATGCACTCTCACCCCCCAAAAAGATGGGAAAGGGCAGCTAAGGAAGGATGTATGGCCTTATTCCCTGTTTATTTACACATGTGCGTGTGTATATACCCAGACTTGCTCTTTTGCCTCACACTACTGGCAGAGAAAATAGGGCACAGTACAGAAAATTAATTTTTTAACCTGCTTATATTGCCCTCCCTCCAAAAAATAAAAAAATACTTTTGTGAGATACTAAATAAAACTTAGGTTTAATATATACACTCATACTCTAATGCACACAGTAAGGTCCCTTCTTTGGGAGTCCCTGCTCTTGGCTACTTCACTAAAGTGTCAACATTAGAATTTTGCAAAAAACTGTTTAGTAAGCCATTGGCTCAGTTTGCTTTAGATACACTTACAAGATTGTTTGCAACATGAATTCAAAGTGTGCTAGAACTCTGCATAACTCTCCCATAGCTTCCAGTCATGCTGCCTGACTTGCACTGTTACTGTCTACCCTTCGTCCCTTCTGCTTCTTCCCATTCTCATTCTTCTACTCCCTCTCTTCATCTTTCTAATTCATTCCACATGCCCTTGAATATGTACTATGTAAGCTGCTGTTTTGCATTCAACATTTGTTTATCCTGGGACTTATCACAGTATCTGAGAATCTCATAACTTTCACAGATTTTTATCCTCTTGAAGCCTTTGTGAAACAAGGAAGTATATGTCAATTTACAGATGGGGAGTGGTCACACTGTAGATTAAGCGAGGTGCTCAGAGCCCTGCTTAGCCGTGGGAGCTGTATTCAAGTATTTCTTGGCTCCTGATCTCCTGTATAGATTGAACATTCCTGTCGAACTACATCTCCTGCAATGCATCACAGTCTCCTTTAGCAGTGAGGACGGGCCACCACTCTAGCCTGTGCGGCTTCAGAGACTTTTGGGAGATATGAACTGGCTGGGAAGACTTTTTACATTAGAAGAGGAACATAAGACACAAATTCAGAAAATTCAGAAAACCCCATTGTGACTTTTCAAAATCAAAATTTATGGATGTGTAGAAAAGGGAATGTATGCGGGAATGGGTTCAAGCGTCTGACCCACATGTCCATTCCCCCACAAGAAATCAAAGCATCCTAAAAAAAAAAAATAAATCAAATTCATGCAAAGCAGATAGTTTACTCAAAAACAGTTAATTATCTAAAAATGTTGGCTTCTGAGGAAAATTCTGTAATGGCCCTAGTTGTATCATAGATGGGAAGAAAGAGCACATAACTAATAAAGATTTCACTACGGTTAATTCTTCCTCCTCATTTCAGAGTGTCTGCTGTGAGGAAAGCATACTTTTTTGCAATAAAATTCACCTACTTGTACATCAACACAATTAAAACAATCTCTTCATGTTGGTTCTAAATTATTTTTTTGGGAATTGTCAAAACATAGGAATGTGTATCCATGTTTTACGACTCAAAGGGGTAGCTTCCAAAGCAGTGAAAGGAAGGCTCACATAAGGTCTGAGGCTGGCAACATGTGAAATTTGGGTGCCAGATTATTAAGTATTCTGATTTAGCCGTGATGTGAAACTCCACAGTGAGCTCTACAAATAGTTCTGCTGATACTGAGGTAGTGACCTCTGAGGCTCTCATGTGACTGGGCTGCCAATGGGCTGTCTGGTCCACCAGGGTGCCACTTTCCTTTGATTTATCTTTGAGTCTGAGGAATTTTTTTTTCAGTATAGTAGGAAAATCTTATTTCAAATTCATTATTAGAGCTATCTATGCTGTCTGGCCCCAGTGGATAAATCCTAGTAACTAGATATGTATTTTCCATGGATCTATGCACTGACTTTAAAATAAGCCTCATGCAGATGATGTCTGGTTTTCCTTATTAATTAAGGAAGATGGGGAAGGGAAGAGAAAGGGGAATATATAATAGTTCACTTACCTGAGAAAAGCTGTGCAGCTGGGTGTGATCTGTTGTATAAGGCAGAAAATATGCATCTAATCAATTGTACTCTCTTGGAACCTTAAAAAAAAAAAGTTTATAGCAAATGTTACCATACAAACTTGGTGATAACGTAAACATTCCAACTACTTCTGCACTTTTATGCAGACCAAATACAGTCATCGTAAATAAAGTAAAAAAAAAAAAAAAAAAAGAAAAGGAAAGTAACTGAATGAAGAGTTTGTGTAAAACTACTCTGGTAGTGAGCCCGTATCTCCTATTCTCAGGACTCAAACTGCTTAACCTAGTGAAAATGTTTCAGAACTGACACAAGGAAAGAGTCTGCATTCTGCTGCAAGCCTAACTTCCACTGAACTGTGTAAAAGTAAGGCAAGATACAATGTCAACACTAAGAAGAAAAGGTTAAATTACAGTCCTTGTATACTTGATGGGTATTGTGTAAGAAACTGTTTTTCAGTAAATCGGTTTAGTACTATTGTCTGTTCAGTATTGAAAATATTGCAGTATAATCAAAAGTTTCTAGATCTATCAGAAAACAGTGAAGGTAGCATCTCTACAGGCTACAATAAATATCTTAAATCTCACCAGAAATCTCTTCAGAGGACTTCATCTGTCTGCTGAAACTTTGCAGTAATTGGTTCTTTTGCCTCTACGCCCAACTACCTAAAATCACCCACATAGCTAGAAATATAACTTAGTCACTACTCAGTGTTTTATGCAAGAGAGACAGGAGAACATGGTCATCTTCGCCACCCTCACAGCAATTACAGCTGCTTACTGGACAGTTAGATGCCATGCGAAGAGCATAGTCCAGCTAGTTTCAAGAAGTGTGTTTAATGCTAAAAGCTAATAAAAATAAACAGCATCAGCTGATCAGACTCTGAATATAACACAAAGGCCATGGCACCTTGCTGGATTTTCCTCAAAAACTTCCCAGAAAATTACCTTTGGCACAGAGGAAGACTGCAGTGCAGTCTATGTTTTACTTAAGCTGTGAGTCTACCACACAGGGCCAGACTTGAGACAATGCCAGTTACTTCCATTATTGGGGTTTTCCTTGTATTTTTACTCTCTGATGGATCCTCTTTCTCAACATCATTGTTATTCTATTTTTTGTTTCCTATTTTCAGGTACATAAATACATGGAAGCATTTTACAGGAGTTCCAAAGCTTTCTGAGAAGTGACTGACCTTTATAACTCTTGGGCTATGTGCAGTTAATCGAATGGAGAAAATTAATCTAAACAATGGAGAAAATATATATGTTAAACAGAACCCCATCCAGGTATGTGTGTAAACTTGAGAGAAGAATGCAAAAGAGTTATTTATAAAAGGATGAAAATATTAAGTATTACTTATATAGTGCCAAATATATTCTTGGTTCTTATCTGTTCTTACAAGCAACACTTTGTTCATATATGGAAGAAGCAATTTGAAGCCATGGCAGCTGAGCTACAGTAATTTTGATATAATGGCAAGGAAAAGATGCCAACAAAGTACCTTTTATGTGCATGTTAAACTTAGCTTTGGTTGACAGTGTGCCCACTGCAAAACATACACAATACCTATAGGAATGATAAACAGAGCCTTCCCCAAAGAAGATTTTGTTCACTTCTGTTGTATCTTGGTTACTAATTTAGTGCATAATTTAATCTATCAATTCCTTATCTATAAAAGGGATGCATCAGGACTTCTGTGAGTCTTGTCCAGACACATTTCAATGTCTTTTGAAAGGAGCTATTCTGCTAAGTGTGTTGCACCACACCTACTATCCCAAAGACCCAGTCAAGACAGGGGACTCGAAGTGCAACTGTAATAGCCAATATAATATGAAACATTTATTTTCTTATGGTAGCTGCAGCCCTTAAGACTTTAAACAAGGAACAAAAAAAATACTATTGTTTGACATACAAAGAATATGAAGGAAAAAGTTCTGGATATGCTTTGAAATATCTTAGTAATATTTTTTGAACCTCTAAACACATTTACTATGATCACATCTCTTTTTAAGTCTTGTAAGCTAACACCGCCTTATTAACTTTTAATATATGAAAAATATGCACTATAGGAAATGTAATGTTACTAATGAGGTAAAGATCTTCCCCCTCACTGTTATTTCCTGTCCATCTCCGTGGTAAGTAATCATGTATCTTTGTATATGGACATGTACAAGATAAGTGGAATAGCTACTTACCCATCTTCAGTCCCTGTGGACCTTGATTAGCTAGTAAAAAGGCAGAGGCCACACCAAACCAATGCTCTGCCAAAGAAACCTGAAGAAGTGCATTAAGATTCTGCCCTTGTAGTGCCAGCTAGTAAGATTTTCACACATGGGGAATACAGACCAGGATCTTCTAAAGCCAAAAGATATTGCAAATCACAGTTTTGTCCCATCACCTAGTAGTTTCCAATAAGATAAATACAAAGAAATCTGCAATAAAAACATAGAGGAATACTCCCTATTCCAGAAAATATCTCAGACTTTTAACTCAACAGCAATATTGCCCTTGTTACAAAAGTGGAGGAAATGTATTTGCTTGTCAAACATAGCATTCAAAAAAGAAACCTTTTCTTTACTAAGGATTGCACACAGCTTTCAGGTACTTTTCTGCAAGCCACATAGAGACATAAGGTTTTCTAATATAAAACGCAACCCTTCTGCAGTCTAATCAAAAGTTAAGACTGCCAGGCCCGAAATGATACTAAAAAAAGGTCACATTAAGTTTCTAAGGGTCATTATTAAAAACATGTGGAATGTTCCCTCCAGTAACTTTGGAATTTAATTACACTGTCCGGACACTCAGAGTGTTCCTAATAGGCAAGGAACAAAACATGTTGATGTTAGAGGCCATGCAGAAAGCACTCTCTTGCTTTCCTCTCTGCCCATTCTCTTGTCCCTGGCCCTCCCTACCACTCTGGTCAAACCCTAAAGACAATAAGCACAAGAAATAGCATGATCATCCAAGGAGTGCTAGAAAGTACTGCTATAAGCAATATCCAACATGTCATACCTAGCAACAAGCAGAAAAAAGCACTGCAGGCTGGGCCCTGGGGATATGGACATCTAGTTTGGGAGGGAACTCTGGCAGGTGGGAGGCAGGGAAGAGCAAAGAATGCCCTGCCTTAGCTCCTGCATACACCAGCTTGGTGTATGCAGGAATTAAGATACTCTGCAAGCAAGGCTACAGGTTCCACATCACTTATTCAAATGGTGTCAATTTAATTGCAAAGGTCATTCCACTGCAGCGAGCTCACATCTCTTCTGCTGTTCTCATTTGGCTGGAGAGGGCTTTGTGTAAGGTTAACAGTACAGCAGCGTATTTGTCAGTCATTACCTGTTTGTTAGGCTCTAGAGCTGGTGCATAATTCAATTTTCTTTTGAGATGGAAAAATGGTTTAGTAAGTAAATATGGCTTAGAGAGGCCCGAGACAAAGGTGACAAGTCATGGTCTGCAACAAGTTATGTCTCAGCTAGATAGTTAAATTTTTTGAAAGACACTTATTAATCATGATTAAAGGATTTGTAGATCACTGGTGATCAATCCTGCAGATAGAATAGCAAATCCTAACATTCCCTTATTACAAAGGGTTTGAAAATTTGGGTATAGCTACTGAAAACCGCTGGAGGAGATGAACCTGTACATGTGGCCCCACCAATCCACAAGGGGTAATAAGATGCCTGCAGGCCAGAAAAAGGATTGCTACCCAGATATCCCTGCAATAGAGATAGTCTGGCTACTAGGGTAAGTAAAAAAAAGAGAATTTCAAAAGATGTAAGATAGCCCTGTAATTAAGCTAAGAAGGCCTCACAAGAAGTGACCCCTATATATGTTAAGAAAAGAATTCCTTTCATTTTAATCTCATTTTTCTTTCAAAATCACTGTTACTTTTGGATTACCTTGGATTGCCATTTAGCAAACTTTTAGCTAGGACGATTGCTTAAGGAGAAACAATGTATGTCCTCACAGAGGAGAAAACTCAAAGGTGGAATACAGTCAATATAGCTCAGGGATGTAGAAAGGTGTTCTTCTAAAGGGCTGTGTTAGCTTCTTCTAGAGTACAATGACAAAAGAACATCAATGAGAAAGCCAGCACTGGCGTTGGACATCATGGTCTCCATCCATGTGATATATAAGTAGCTCCTGTTATTTTTATTCAAATACATGATCATTCTTGTTCCCTCATTGCTTTTTTCTCAGTTCCTCATCTTGACAATTGTTAGTATTTTCAAAACAGAAATCCTACAAAAAGAAAATAGGTTAGTACTAGTAAGACCACATAAGTCTGAAGGCAAAAGTGTCCATTCTATTTACTTCAGAAAAGCTTCTTTTAATAGTATTTCTACAAGCTCTCAGTCATTATAAAGTAATCTGTTCTCTTTTTTTAAAAAAATATATTCTCAAGAATAAGAAGAAAAACTTAGGAAAAACTGGCTTAAGCCACTGGTCAAAATTCAAACAAAAAACACCCCAAACCAGCAAACCATGCAGAGCAGACCAAACTCTGAACTAAAGCCAGCTCATGTGAATTTCAGGTCAACCAATGGCTAATAACCACTCCACAGGGATTAGAAGCACTGCCTGCTACTAAACTGAGCAACCATAAATGTAAACTCACTCATCCATTGAAGTCATGTTGAACATTTACTGAAGCATGACTTAAATCAATATATAGAATTCCAGATAAACTGGTGAAAATTTGTTCAGCAAACTAATACAGTAGAATCTGATTTAAAGGGGGCTATTCAAATCTCCCTGATACCACCTATTGTTTCAACTTTTCTTGAAAGGTTGATTCAATACAAAACTGCTTTGTAGTACTTCCATGAGCTTTAGATTTCCTGACCTCCAGGGAGATGGAGGCTATTTGCAGTTTTCCCAGATGCCTAAAAATGCATCTTTTTTGGAATGGCACATCGGGCATTTTGTCACCATGCGAAGTGCAGTCTTGTCTGTGCTGAAATTTAGTTTCCATAAATTAAGTAACATGTGGTAAGTGCCAAGAATATCACATGATCTCTAGCCATGCAATGTTACAGCATCCTTGCTCTTGTTGACTGATACATTGATTCCTAAGATTAGTCTGTTGGAACTATCTAGAGGGATATGGGGTTTATTTATAAGCTCCAGTATACCTGCTCATAATTTATTTATAATAATTATAATAATTTATTTTATAAATCAATTAGCTTCCACTGATTTCCTTCCAATATTTCCAAGTGAAATATCTTCTGCCTGTTACGCTGCTTATTTAAGATGGGTAAATGTCCTTTAAATCTACTTCTTATGCTGTAGGATGATGGCCTGAAATTTCATTTTTTCAATAACATTTTTATTTTAAAATTCCTTTGAAAAGTTTAGGAAAAGGAAGATGGCAAGCCAACTAAGGCATGTTGATAAACCAAGAATTATTATTATTATTATCTTAGTTTTCCTTTAAAACAGAAGCAAACAAACAGAAAGAATATATAACCAGATGAAAATACCTTCCATAAGGAAAACAATAAATAAAAGGTAGAACTAGCACAAACGTACAGACTGTTCTGTGAAATAGTATTTCTGAGCTTAAGGAAACTCAGTGGGATCTGGGTCACTGGGTTAGAACTGAGTTAGTGAAAGAAAAATTACCGTCTTTCTAATTCAGTATACTAGACAAATAGCAAAACTTGATTTCAACAAAATGTTTCTGACATTATATAACATAGAGTTAAGCACACTGTGGCTAAAAACAAGTTGATAAAATTCTTAAGAAAATAAAGGGGGGAAATGTAAATCTGCCCTCTGTGCCCCACTTCTCCCTGCATACCCACACAGTGGTAATTCTGGAAGGACATAATATGCAAAATGCATGTATCTAGGCTCTCTGCAAGAGCACCACACAGAAACAATAAATTAACAATCAATTGTACAAATGAAATTTGCTTTTAATCTCCTTTTGTGATCCTTGTGAAAAAAATATATATAAAAAAAGGAAAAGTTAAAGACTTTAAAAAACAATGTAACCACCACATCTCAGAGAAAAATCAGCTTACTATAAAAGATTTTCAGTAAAACTTTAAAATATGTTGCTAAAAGTCCATTTTACCACCTGACATAAGACAACAACATAGAAAGACAACAGCAAACAAACACTGCTGCCTTAACAACCAAATCTCTTCAGGTAAAATAAACCCTTCATTGCCATGAATGCTACCCCGGATTAGTATACATGAAAATCAACACGTTCCCTCTTCAGGCAAGAAGACCTTGTAGCACCATGCTACAATCCATTGCAAGTAGATTAATATTGTCATAAGAAACTTGAGATGGTGTAACAGTAGCATTGCATGTATGTTTGAAATATGCTTTACCCATGGATTATGCTTTACCTTGCAATTCTCTATGATCTCACAGTGAATTATTACAAAGCATTTATAAATGTTAAGGATGATGTGATATTTAACTCATCGTGCAGTTGGGGAATGTGATCCATATTTTACCAGTGAAAGGACAGAGATACAGACTGGTTAAGGGGTTTGACCTAGAAAGTGATATCAAAAATGGGTACCGAACATCTCTCTCAGGTTCCATAGTTATGCCTTAGCCAGACAAATGCCTTACCCCCTACCTGGTGTTCAGACTACACCTCACTGAAAGTCTGTGTCACAGTACTCTTTTGTCCAGAGCTTCACTCTAAATATATGTGAAATTAGAGGTTAAATTCTCAATTTTTGAGTCTGCAGAGACAATTTTGGAAGGTATTTTGCCTCAACAGTTCTTTCACTGGCATCTATACTTTTTTATCTTCTTTTCCCTGGAACAGAAGACAATCCTACTTTGGTATAAATTGCTACACAGGAGAAAAGCAATGAGAATTTCTCTTTCTCTCTGCATGAAATCAACTCTACTTGATTATTCAGATACAATTGTTATATGTTTACAGGCCTAATATAATTCAAACAAACTGGTAAAATTATGTTAATATTAATTGTGTAGAAGTGAAAATCAGATGCACAGGTAGTTCTTGTGCTCACCACAGGTGAAAGACTACAGAACCCAAATGGGGGTATGTTTTAAAGCTCACTGAGATTATTGAAAAAAACTTACAAGGATTTCAGCAGTCACTAGATCAAGCCTGTGGCCAACAGGGTGAAATTGAAGCTTATTTGACTTCTGCAAAGCTTCAGGGGCACTTAATCATTAATGATCTGGTCCATCTTGGACAGTTGGGAATTTTGCAATAGCCCTCACTGGGGCCAGCATTTTATATCGGGTTTCTCTTTCCTTTGGTAAAGTCCCCAAAACCTTACATATTTTGATACCAACCCAATCCCCTCTCCATCAGACTGACTTCTGAATCGGCCCCTAAAAGAATACCATATTGGCACTATGTACTGTAGGCAGAATAATCTCAGTTCTCTGCCATATGCCCCATGCGGTATTTTAAAAAATGACTGGTTGTTGCATGATTGTTCTGCTTTTCCCTGTAGCTCTTGAGCTGACTATATATCTTCGGGTGTGTTAAGGTATGATGCCAGACTAAAATATGCCTTAAACAAACTCCCAATAGCTCTGATATCACTTTTAATTTATATTATAATTTCTAAATTCTAGTTGCTCTGTGATTTTTATTTTTTTTTTTTCAGAAGTGCATCTGGAGCTGAGAAACAGTTTTGTGCAGGAAGCAACCATGTGTATTAAATTACATCCTTCTATGCCTCTTGCTTCTTGGTGCAATCTGACCTCTTTCACCAGAGTGGCCAGTTGAGTCCCACAGCTTCTGGGCAGTTCTTACTGTTTTACCTAAAGCAAAAAATTCCTGGGAGTGTCCACAAATCTGAACCGGCATCTGTTCTTTTCCTGTTGTTTCTTCTTTGAAAATATAAACAGAATGTTAATTACCTTGCCCTGATTTTATCCTGCTGCTTAGTTTGTTTCCTTTTAACTTCTGAATCTATTACCACCTGCCAATTTGTCTAATCCTGTATTCTGGCAGATGTAAGGTTTTAGCTGAGATTCCTGCAATGGTCCTGAAGGAAAATGAGCCATATTCTACTAGGTCAACAAGACTTAGAAAGCCAAATCTGTTACAAATGTTACTTCATTATTTGCACAAATTGGAATCTACATACAGAAACTTATTTCACCATTTTGTTCATGGATGTATTCTGAGGAGCTTGACAATATCTCACATGCAATAAAATGAGTCACAGGCTTTGAAGATTTGTGCCTCTAATACTTTTGGACCCCACTACCTTTTTCATTTTTGTCATGTTTTGCTCTTAAATGAATAATAAAATAAAACTCTAAGTAATCTAGAGATTCCACCCTATTTCTCAGCAGACATAGAAGAAAAAAGCTGAATCAGCATTTTCACACGTGCTTAACTCTATAATTGTGTGCAGTGCTAAATTAGAGAGCTGTGCTCAGGTTTCATATTACAAGCACTACTTTAATTTTATACAGGAAAAAAAGGAATATTTTACACTATATTTTAATAAATAATTAATATTAAACTGCATCTATTAAATAAAGGTTCAAACTTGCACAGTGCCGTAAGCTCCCACTGCATAGTGTTTATCGACTTGCAAAATCAGGATCTGGTACAATGATATTTGGAGTGCTCTTCTGTTTCATTCTGTGCCAGTTCAATATTGCTAACTACAGGTGTTTAAAAAGCATAAAGTGGTCCATCAAATATCAAAAGATTAGCTTGATGCTTGCCAGATCTTTAAAAAATAAATAAATAAATTTGGGGCTCTGCTTATTTGCCTTCTGTTTTTTGATACTCTAGGGTTCAGTTGGCTCATGTTTTCATGTTTTATCTCTAACCATAAAGGCTAGAACTTTTTTTTGATGGAAGCTGAAGTTTGCATCTACTCACTAGCCTGCAGGAGCAGACTTTAAGAAAACATCAAATATCACTAACGCTCATGGGAAAATTGTAAAAATGGGCCATGCTGCTTGATAACCTACTAATTTACAAATTTTAGTAATAGACATTGGGGCTTTGAACCACTGATGTGAATTAGCCGGATTCTACTTAATAGTCTATGTTCCTTGTGGCATTAAAATTACTGTGGCTCAGAAACATAGGCTACAACTGAACACAATGTTGCTTGCCATGTGAATCTGGAACAGATTTGCTTCCAGAACAGTGGGGATTTTACATTTTATGTTGGAATAGAAACAGTATCTTAAGACTAGATTAAGTATCTTAAGACTAGACTAGTTTCTCCAATTGTTTTAATAAAGAAGCTGTTGTTTTCCTCTCCTATTTCAGTTCTTTGCCTCCACTAAGAAGCTCCACAAGGTCCAATTTCATGTCATGGATTTTCATTGTTCATTATTTGATGCATGAGATGCAGTCATAGGTGTTTTGTGAGCCAGTTTTAAGAAGAAACTGTAAACCCCTGACCATCTACATGTTTTGGGTTGTCTTAAATACAGGAGCTACTGAAGCAAAAGACTTGAGGTGGATTTGCTGGAGGAATGAACAACTGACTAGACAAGACCTAATATACACTCAGGCTCTATCACTGTATGTAGCAGCATTGTTCCAGTGATGAACTTCTCTGAAGAATTAAGAATTCCATTTGAGGGCTTGTTCCCCTGTAATTTTTTCATCTGGCTAGATTAATTGGTCTCAAGAGTTGAAGAAAAAAAAATCTAAAACTTTTGGACCTATTTTTTTACCGTGTACTGTGAGAAGAGTAACAGAATTCTTTTCCTTCACAAGCTGATTTAATTGGCTGCTACGTGATGTAGAAAATATAAAATCTCATTCTATACCTCACACCTTAACAACCTGTGCATCCTTCAGTTCAAACAAGACTGCAGTAGTAAGCATGAAACAAAATTATCTGAGAACTAAGAGGAAGACTTCTCATTATCGTTTCAAAATCTCTTGTGTTGGTAAGCAGGTATAGTAAGTATGGATGAACTACACATAAACCCATCTAATTTAAACATCGTGTTTTTATAAATTGAAAAATAATAACAAAAAACATTTCAAATTATGAGGTAATTAAATGTCTGGATTTTCTCCTTACTGTTCCATTCACTTTTACTTTATTTCAGGATTATCAAACTACCATGCCTAAAATTACCCTTGAAGTACTGAATCAGTATTTGTGTACCTGCTACTGTGACAACACTCTGTGAGGGAGTCTCAGCGTATATATTTCTGTACTGTTATGTTTGGCATGTTTGTTTCTAAGGATCAGTAATTACTGTTAATAGCTGAACAAGCAGAAAACTATTCACCCACTTAACAATATGCAAATATTGAATATTCTAAATATGAAGAATTAAACATTCTAAGTATCAGTGGCTGAAAACATTGGTATATTCCGTTCATGCAGAATTGTTTTACTTCAGAGTCAACTGAGGAATGAATAACCTTACATTTAGTTCATCTAATACCCTCTGCTGGACTCACGGGGTTTGCAGCCCACCTTCTTTAGCAGAATCTGCCAAAGCCCATTGCTGAAATCACATTTTAATTTCTGTTCACATCCATGACCTTTTGTTGCATATTTCATACTATCCATGCTTACATGACTGTTAGTAATTTTATATAGGTGCTGTATTAGTAAGGTTCATGATTCCTTATATTATTATAAAATCTAATTATTTATATTTTTTTTTAATAAGGAAGTAGGACATTTTTAGAGCACTTATGTTTGCATGAAGTCAGCAGAAGTTTGGAATGGGAAAAGAATGCAGGTTTGGGCTTTTGCTTTAGTGAACTTTAGTTACGCAGGAAATCTTACAAAGAGCGTGAGTAAGGACGCATCTAATAACATGTCAGACTTTTCCTGTTTCCACACTTGAATGCTCAGTCCAGAATACTGATCCCCGCACCAGAGAACAACCACAAGTTACAAAGTCAATATATACTGTATGAAGTAGCTGTATAGTTGTGATAGTTACCACAGGGAATGAAACCTAGAATTTTTAGATTAATGTTAATTCCTGCATAAGGAATACAGAGCACTGTTATGATAGTCAGTATTTTTAAGAATTTTGTTTTGTTACCATAGTTTGTGCTTTCTAAATCAAAAAGGATTTCTTTCTCACAGTTCATTTATTGCTTTGGTTTTTTACCCCCTGAAGTATACATCCCCAAGATTTTTATTTTGAATCTGCAATCCTACTAGGATTAGAATTTCACTGAACTTTTGAGGAGTGTCCTGGCCAAGAAGGCTTGCAGAACTAGGCACTTCTATGTGCTGAAATATTTTTAGTTGCAAATATTAAAAAAAATGCACTCTCAGCTGTTCATCCAGCAGTGATTGGAGTGGTTGGAGTATTGGAGAATGCTGATACCTTGATATGTTTTATGAGTGTACTGTAGCTGTGCTTCAGGCAGAAATTCTTCAGAAGAATGAGCAAAAAGAACACTAAGTGGAACTGTTGAAATTAAGGAAAAAAAAAAAAGGCTTACATTTTTTTCTTTTGAAAGGGACAGGAATAATACTAGAATTCACGAGAACAAAATATACTACAATGCAGGTATATTTTAATTTGGGTACAGTGTCCAATTCTGCTTTTATTACACAATGACTCTAGCCAGATTTCTAAAACAGGTAATTATCTCAAGTAAATACCATAACATGAGAATTATATAGCATACTCTTTTTGAACCAATTTTATTTCATTTTTTCCTAATGCTCATGAATATCAAGCTCTCAGTTGCTCACATTGAAAAAATGAGTGTAGGAACACAGGCAAAACTAGATTTTCCAGGGGGCTTAGAGAATGTAATCTGCATATTCCCCAACATCCTCCTCCACTTTTCATTTGCCCCATCTGAAAGAAGAACACCTGCATTTCTGCATAAATGTGTTCTATCAAAATCCACCCAATCCCAATAGCAACCTCATTCTACATCTGACCAATGGCCCACCAAGCCCAACAGCCTTTCTTCATGTAAAAGCCAGTATTGACTGAAGGGTTTTGAAACCAAGCAATTCATTTCAGTCTGTGAAAACCTCATGAACTGAAGCTGGCAGTTTGCATGCAGTCTTAGGAAAGTCGTTTTCAGACTTTGCAGATTTAGGACTTAGCAGTTGGTTCAGAGAAATCTGTTAACATTTGAGTGCTTTACACAAGCAAACTAAACCTTTCAAGTTTAATTTACTTTTACTTTTTTTGTTTGATATCTGCAACACCTATTTGGAAAAAAGCATGACTACCATGACTGACCACTGATATGAATTAATAACTTCCAACGCAGTATGCATCAAATACTGCAGTTAAAGAAAATCTTCTATTTGCTTTTGTATAAGGAAGAATGAACATAAAATAACTTAATCCTGTAAATAAAATAAAATTATAAATTAAGATAAAATATCACCCTTTTTCTTTTCCTCTATAGCCTCATGCATTCCTTTCAAACATGAAATAACTTTTGAAGGAAGGATGGCTGTGGTGAAAATCAATATTTTTCCTCTAGCTGAGCCTACTTCAGAGAAAAGTCAGATCCTGCCTATGCCCTCTGCTTGCATCTAAAAATTCTAGGTTTCATTCCCTGTGGTAACTATCATAAGTATACAGCTACTTCATACAGTATATATTGACTTTGTAAACTGTGGTTGTTCTCTGGTGCGGGGATCAGTATTCTGGACTGAGCATTCAAGTGTGGAAACAGGAAAAGTCTGACATGTTATTAGATGCGTCCTTACTCATGCTCTTTGTAAGATTTCCTACATATCCCTGGGTAGAAAATCAATGGTTACGTATGAAGTATGTGTGGTTACCTATTGGAAAGCAGCAAGATGCTTCCTCTATTTGTGAAAGAAGCTTGGCTTTCTTATTTAGCAATGGAGGACTGTAAAAGACAAAGATATAACTGATACACAATAAGCCTCAGCTTTGCCAAGTTTATTGTGAGAAGTACCAAAAGACACAATGTGCAGGAAGTGAAGACCTGCATACAAACAGTCCCCTGCTAACTAACTACAGCGTAAAGATTTGCCTTTGAGCAGAGCAGAATCTACCGCTTCTGCAGAACAAGACAAAGTTAATGAGGTAATATAACTGAAGCTTAAAGAAAAGTGACTGCAGACCCAAAATGGGAGAGCAGAAGATAATTAAAGAGGAGACATGTACTGTTGTATAAGAAGCATTAATAAGTCTCAAAACTTAATTCAAGCTACTTATGGCATTTGCATTATTCTAAGTTTAAAAAATCATTAAACAATATAATAACAATTTTTCTGTAAAACTTTAGTTAGGAACAGGGCCTTCTATAATTATCAAATAAAAGGTGATTTCCTGCTCCAAAGAGCTTTCCATCTAAGTGCCAGTCAAAAGCATCAAACACAAATATATTGCTAAGCTGTCAGTCAGTTATTTGTTTAAAGTTCTTAAACCAAAATGTGGTCTTAGCATCTGTGGGTTATTATGTATCAGCACTGAGGTCACATATGTTTGTCGCAGAGGTGGCAGTTACAGTGCTGCAAGACAAGATCTACTCTCTCACATTTCAGATGTGAAAACAAAGCAGAATATGTGCCCTTACGAGGTTGCAGTGTCTCTAGTTGAGGAATCATATCCAACTAAATATGATAGGCCAGATTCTGCCCCTGGTTACATGCCTTTGTCAATGCACTGACAATATTAACTACAAAATAATATAAAGTGACACAGGGATTAAGCATTTTTACAGCTTAGAAAGTAGTGAGCTCACCTAAGAACATCCAGGCATTCTAGGCTTAAACTAGTTATATCTTGCAGCTGCTAAATGTTCTTACTGTAGAGTATACATATTACATAGCATGCAGGTGGCAGTCATATCCTATCACTATTGTAAAAACAGTTTATTAAGCATATGCAGTGTGACAGCAAAATGGAAGACAGCCAGGAATTTGATCTTACCTGGTACTCTATGCTGCTGCTTCACGGTCTCTTACCATGCACAGAAGTCCTATGCTTTGTATTTGCTTCAGGCCTAGAGCGTCAAAGTGTATCAGTTCTTTTACAAAGCCACATAGCATCAGTATGACATGTGAAACTAGCCAGTTCTACAGCTCTTTACACTTCGAATGTTTTCATGATATTGAGCCTTACAAGAAAAATGTCAACCCAGCCTGATCTTTAAGCCTTTCACCATTGAATCAACTCAAGTATGTCACAGATATTTAACAGTAACTGTAGAGATGGGTGAACCAGTTCGTGGAAAATACTGACCCAGCGTGTGTGTGCTCCAAAAGTCCTCCCAACCCTCTCTAAAGGTCATACGACATCAGTGGGAATCTTCTTATTTCTTTGTTACTCCTTGCTAATTTCCTGGTCATCATGCTGCTTGCTGATGATGTAGTAAAGCCACCATCCATCATCATAACCAAGCCCTTTACCTTAGTCTACACAGCATAATCATGAAACTTTGCTTTGGTAAGGTAGGTAAGCAAAAACCTAATGTAAGGGATGACAGTCACTCGGCTGAAACAAGCAGGATGTCTCACATGTTGAAAGTGAAAAATGTGCTTAAATACTTTGCTGAATGTTTCTTCTTATATAACAAGCCAATTTTTTTTCCCCCACAGGAAGTAGATTAATTCTGAAAAGGAGGTGGGGGTAGAGGTCAGGTATTTTGAGAAGCATGGGCCAGCAGTGTATTTGCTGTTTTACATTTCTCTACATTCTCTGTTTTACCATTCCATATCTTCCCTTTTCCACTACCTTTTTTTCCAGGTTTTCTTCCACTTTATTTTCTGCTTCCCTCCTTTTTGCTCACGGACTCCTCAGCTGTAAGGACTTTGCTTCATAACTTTGTCTTGTATGGAATGAATTTAGTACTTATCCATTATTTTGTGTTATTCTGCCTTAAATGTGTATGTACCACTGTCCAAGCAGAAACAAATGACCTGTGTGAATGCTGGTGAGTACCTTGTTCTCTGTGGCTGACAGGGTATAAAGCCTGTCACTCTTAATTGCCACCACAGATGACCTTTCAGCCTGGGTTTTGAAGCTAAATCGTGAGATATGTGGTATTTTCCAAGCTATCTGCACATGTTTTAACTGAAGGCTGTGTGTATGTGTATGCAGCCAAGGGTCATTACACAAAGTGAAACCACCAGCTTGTATGTTGTAGGCCACCAAACAGCCACCAGCTGATAATGACTCCCCGTTATTACTAACCAGGGTCAAATTCATGCCACTGACCTAGAAGAAAAGGGCTCTATATCTCAGTACTAACATTCTGAGCTCTTTAGTCCTCCTGACCAGTGCATTTAGGTCTTTAAGTAAAAGAACGAGTCACACACACACCAGAAAAAAAAAAAAAAAAAAAAAATCAGGAAGCGAAACCAGGTATTTCAGTAAAAGACATGCATAGTATATTACCACATTAAAAGCCATTCAGAGCACATGAAATTCTTCCACTCATAATCTGATAATGCATTCTTAGCATACAGATATCTTTTTATACAAAACAGATGAATAACTATCGACAGAGGTCCATAAGTATTAGTGTGATAGAGAAGCCGTTCCAGTCTGTTGAGTGAATAACAGACATTTAAAGAAATCCCTAAATACTTTTTTACTTGATAGCCCTTAACTTTTCTGAGTGAGTCACTCTAGTCTGTTCAGTAAATAATAAGATTCACAGAAGCCCCTAGAGTGCATTTTAACAGAAGAATAGGTATTT
Organism: Buteo buteo; assembly: GCF_964188355.1. Lineage (NCBI taxonomy): Eukaryota > Metazoa > Chordata > Aves > Accipitriformes > Accipitridae > Buteo > Buteo buteo. The sequence goes on from NC_134183.1 coordinate 25,953,213, forward strand.
CAAAGTGTTCCTTAGTTTATACAAAGATAAACTGTAAAGTTTTAAAGAAATTTTTCTTTAGATCCTAAGTCATTAATAAAGTGCCTTTGCAAATATCAGAATAGGATCCCATTATTCAAAAACCTGGGATTTCGAAGTCTTTTCCTCCATTTCAAGTTCTTATGCAATATTTTTGTTTTCTGTTTTGGGCTTATAAGTAACTGTTGTAGAGTTTCAGGATATTTAGATATAAAGGACTCTAATCTGCAGGATACCTCTAATGTGATACTGATCCAGCAAAAAACTTCAAATGCATGCTTTACTTCAGTTAAACTGCTGATTGCTAGAACACATTTTAGGATTTAGTTTTAACAGATCTGGGAATTCAGGGTCTTTAAAGCCTAACTAATTTAAATAATGTATACACTCGGCTTTTTACTCTCCTTAAGCTGCTAAACAGTACAAAATCATGAACTGTAAGTTCTTTCCCACATTGTCTCTACTACCATACAAAATATTTCTAATGTGAATATCCTAGTGTTGTCAAGGCACTCATTAAAGTATGAGAACTGATAGCCCCTAGAATAGCAGTTATGCTGTTCTTGTATCTCTTGAAACACTGAATCCTGAACATGGGCTTAGGCCATTAAGTAGAGGAATTAATTTGTAATATTTTTACTATAGATTTTGATCATTTAGCTTGTGAAGAGCACATTATTCAGCTATTTATCTGGGCTTTTAGAGATATTCTTTCTGCTTATAGTAGGCTATTAGCCACCTTCAATGCAAAAATGTGTTGAAATACTGTGTCCAAATTAGTTAATTTGCCTGAAAGGGAGTGGAAGAGGAATAGTGATAGTAAGAAAATACTTTGGGTATGTTGTTCCAGCCATGATAGCAGCCTTGCCAAATCCAGGTGTTCAAAAACCAGAAGACAGTTCCCCAAAACACAAAATTGGATCAAACATCACAAGATTAATATCTGTCTGTTTTTATTTACTTTATGGCTTCTGAGACTTAATTTTTAAATGAAAGCTGAGATTCTTACCTAACCACAGAATTTTGGAAGCTGTGAATTTAGGAAAAAGATTGTACTGAAAACTCATCTGCCCCTGCTTTTGCCCACCCTCTATTGCTCAACATCTACACTGAAACTGTGAGGAAGGGACTATAGAAGCCATTTCACCAGAGTTGCACCACCTGGATTCTCCAATACACTGTGAACCACTGGGCTGCTAGTTAATATAGCATTAAGTCTGCTTTGTGTTGAGGAAGTGATGCAAAGCAAAATTAATGGCCCTGTGAATTTGGTCCTGCACTGGAATCCAGCAGCAGCATCACCTCCACTTCTCAGTTGCACTAAACAGAGGCACATCTTCCTGCATCTTAAAAATATGGGGATAATTTACAAGCATTGCTCAATGTCCCCCCTTGGAAACTGTTGCAAAAGAAGTAGCACTGGTGTTTGTAAAATGTTTTTTAATTTCAGTAAAGGTTTTTTTCTTAGTTTTTCAAGAGGACTGGTACACTAAAGGTCTAGTTCTGTAACATTGCAGTATATATATTTGTGGAGTTGATCTCAGAAATCAATTACTATAAAGGCCCACAGCATAACACAGGTTACCCAAATAAATCCTGCTGTTGATACAGGAAGACATGTCTATAACAGCAGCCTCCTATCTGCATTATATAAAGCAGGTTCCACCACAAACTGCTAACTTTTTCAGCTAAATTCAGGACATCCATCACCAAATAAGTTTGATTATTTGGGTTATTCAGAGAGCTTTCATTTGATTTCTTCTGCGAAGAACAATCTGTGAACTCTGAATCTAAGTTTCACGCATTTGATTTATTTTGCCTCTACATAAACTAAGCTGAAGAAATGGATACATTTTGCTTCAGAGGCTTTATGTGAGTCCAATATACGCACCTTCAAGTTTGTGATCTGCCTATGATTATCTTTTAAAAAAAGAAAAAAATGGGAATTGAACAATGAAATATTTTAGCACAAAAGGAGGTCACAAATTCTTTTTTTTTTTTTTTTTCTTCTTTTTATTCAGAAGAAGAAAAACAGGGTAACAAGCACATCTGGTGATCAGCGAACTATAAGAGACAGATGGATTTCTGTTTGACATTTTTATACTATGTAAAGCTGACTTTGCAAACTGCTTTATGATAGCAGAAAACTTAAAAAATGTTTCCTATTTATAATCAGGTTAATTAATTACTGTGTAAAGTAAACAGAAGTCTACCACTTCTATAAATGAATTACCCCCTTATAAATCCTAAATTTTAACAAGTTTTTAATTTAAAAGACACATGTAGTCAACTGAATTTACCAGCAAGTCCTACCTGAGTTTTTAGGTAAGAGTATAAGAAGTTAATCTAGTTAAAAAAGTGCATTAAAGACAGTGCTTCCAGCCAAACTAACTATAGTTGTCTACTGCCACAGTAACAGTCCTGTAAATGTGTCTGTATATTCATGCTGTTTCAAATCGCACAATACAAATCATATAAGACCACAGAGAAGCAGCTCAATAACATTGAATTAAAAAGAACTGAATTAGTTGTTCATTAAGGCAAGCAGGCATTCATTTTGCTTTGACTAATTTGCATCTTCACAATTTTTTCAGCATAAGAAGCTCTTTGGTAAGAGCTCTTCTTTTGAAGTAAACATTATGATTTGTTTAATGAAAAACTGTATGTATACAGCCATTACAAAGACATTAGAAATACTATATCAAAGAACTTCAGACTATGGCCTCTTTACAGCCAGGACATATGATATGCTTTCCTCAAAACTGAATAAATATTTGATTCTGTTAACTGACATGTACTGGTATGCCAGTCAAAACATACATACGAATTTATACATACATGTGTATGCATATATATATCCATGTCCAGCACAACATCATAACTTAGTGAGAAATCATATTATTTTTAAGCCTGACAATCAGAAATGGAAAAATTAAAACAAAAAGCTCTGAACAGCACTGAGACATCAACTGGTGACCCCTACATTGGTGAATCAAGGCATCAAATACTTGTTACATAAAGAAATTCACAGACAGAATCTTTATATGAATCAATTTATGTAGAGTAAGTTCAAGCATGGCATGTTACATTACTATGTTGATACTGAGGAGTTAAATGAGTATTTTCAAAATACTGTTTACAGAATGTGTATGGCAAAAAAAAAAAATAAAATTTGTGGGTCAAATTTGTAACCGCTGTTAACTCCACTGGTTGCAGTGGATTTATAGCAAGAATTCATACAACACACTTTGTTCAAATGAATTGGCCTGTTCCCTTTGGCATAACAGAGGTCATTCATTCCAAGATGGTGATCTTTTATGGAGCATGTAGATAGGAGCATTCAAGCCTCAAATAAAAATTCAGTTACATATTCTGCCTACTTGAAGGATAAATATGTATGAGTTGAATAACCAACACACCATAGATATTTCTCATTCAACAAAGAACTAAATGAAACAACTGCATTTATTACAGCTTCGAAAATCCTTTCCCAAATGCAGCGTATAGGGATTCCGCTGCACATTTCCAGAATGCCAAAACTCTCCCCTAGATGCTAGTATAATTAGCCTAAGAGACTGTCCTAGTTTCAAAGGTATTTCCATGATACAAAATGTGGAAGGAGAGGCAACATGAGTGTGCTGACATAAGCAGGTCTCCTTGGACCCATTCCTGGGATAGCGTTATTTACAGTGTTTAAGAAACTATCTATCTGATCTCTGAATCTGTTTGTCTAGTTTAGTCTAGTAAGTACACACCTAAGTAGTACACCAGCCTAGTCTAGTATTCAGAAAGCATTACTGTGTTCCTAACCTGATCATCCCAAGCTTATGCAACTGTGTTTTCTGTCTTTCCCACTAACTTTTGAATCTATTGGCCAATCTCAAACAAATTTGATAGAAGAGCAGTGATCTCAAAGATATTAAGTTCTACCCAGCTACATGAAAATGATGACTAGATAGATGACTGGCCTCATTAAGGGAAAAACTGCAATGTGAACTCAAAAGTTCTGTTTTGTCTGGCTTACCAGCTGGACAATCAACACACATACAGCTCATAACCAGCCACAGGACATGCTGCCTCTTGCCCAGCTAGTAATTAGGTATAGCAATGAGACCTCAGAATACTGTGTATGGACAGCGAGAGAGGACAAGAAAGCACAGGTGGAAGATTTGAGGCCCTGGAAGGAAGAATCATAAGGTATGTGAGAGGAGGTAGCCGATATTACTATCGTGGAGCTGTACAGAGACATAAGATTAAAAGGCAGAAGTGTAGGTGTTGACTTATGAAAACATTCTTCATCACAGGGAAGGTGTGTAGTTGGTGGTTATCAATAACGTGCAACTCTTACTTTGTGATTTTTAAGAGAAGAATGTGTATCTGAGAATCTGATATGTAGGTTAGATGTTCAGTCAGAAGTCAGTGGGTCTATACTGAACTATAGAAACCAAAGATGGCAAGAGTGAGAGCTAAGACAATATTCTCTGCAGAATATTTATAGCCTAAACCAGAAATTTTCCACAGTGTACTTTAAAGGCAAATCCTGCACCGGCTATGCTATGTCAACCCTGCTACAAACTGCACTATTGCATAGATGTCACCAAGAACAGGTTTTGGGTTTAGAATATATTGGAATAGCAAAATGTGGAATTTCCGATGGCATTCACTGCTGTTGGACATCATATACACAGGTAGCATAAGTTACCTTCTAGGCTATACAGATGATTGAAGTTACAGTATATCACATATCAGAGTATATTAATAGAATAAAATAGGGGTTGCCTAATGACATGCCATAATGCTCCATGATAATATATATAAATACTATTGAACATAATACCTCTACAGGAATATGTAAATATATTGACTTATTAAGGTATACATTGTACAACCTAACTACAGTGGTCACAAAGACAGAAATAAATTTCCCATCCTCAACTACCACAGCACTGTGCATTTGCATGTTATGCTTTACTTTCTGATAATGGTGCATATTCTCATTGTGACGTTGTTAGTTTTCAGTGTGCTGAACAAAACTGAAGAAAATGTGCTAAGATCACAAAGGTGAAGTTACATTTTCAGTAGTTACTCTTTCTCATACAAAACTTCAATACAATTCTTTCCAATAAAATAAGGAAAAATGTAGAACTGGATTCTTTTCTTTGCCCAAAGATCCTAGGGTGCAGATGAACTGCAATGTATGGAGCATCGGCATCGCAAAGGAAATGGTACTGATCACACATAGGGTTTCTTCTGAAAATATTCTACTGGTTTTGAGTAGGGCACCCAAGTACGAAACCGGGCCCTGTAGTCTCTGAGTGCTCTTGAAAGACATTTTTTATACAAATGTCATGCTTTGGTAGACCCATTATGCTATATGACTAAACAATAGGGATACTTTTTTTACAATGCCTTAAAAAAAGCTATCATTATGCCATTCTCTCCAAGTAAAACGAAAGCTATGACTGTACAAATTCTTCAGTATATGGTAAGAGAATAAAGGCAAGAGTTTTGATCTGCATCTCTGACTCACATTCATGAATTCATTAACCTCAGTGGACTCACTCACCTCTGTCCAAGAGTAAAAACTATTCTCAGTGAAAAATTAAGCTGCAAATGGTAACATTTCCCCAAACTCGTGGCTGACAAAAGCCATTTCATTGTCTGGTATATGTTAGAGCACCATTAGAGTTGCTGTGAATTAAAACCCTCTACCTACAATCATCAAAGGACTGATGCTTCAGCTGGGGATCAACAGACATACACATTAGTGACACTGTTAGAAATGCTGTATATGAAAAGTTCTTATTCAAGAGGAATTGACATCTGGAGATACCTACTAGCTTTCTGGTTCCTTTGTATTCCCAGAATGATACATTCTGCTCAGAGCTCTTGAGCAGGACTCAGGAATTAGTCCCTGATTAATTTATCCATCTCAGTATTTCTACTGGGCTCATCAACATGGTAACTTGTTAGTATCTGCTTAACTGCTTATTCAGTTGAGCATTATTATTGCCATGAGCATTTCTTGTGAATCTTTCAGTGAATTTACAATTAACCAGTGCACAGCTTGAATCCACAAATTCTTGGCATCTGCCAATAGCAATGGGGGGATAGGACTCTACAGTTCACAATCAACAGCATTAAATAAATATCACTACAGTGCATAAAAATCTCTATTTTCCCAGAACAGAACAAAAAGCATAACCTTCCTCTTTTTATAGTCTATTAAATTATATCTACTGTACTTCCCTATAATGAAGTAAAAATCTATCTGGTAACACTTTCCCTAACAAATAGCAGTGCCCTGAACAGTCTTTACTACTAAAATGTCTGTAACAAATTCGAGAAAATTAATCATGCTGTAGCTTAAACACCAGTGGCACCAGTCACTTCGGAACTGGTTTGCAACAAAGCATCTCTTACAAAGTATGGAGCACTGCAGCTCCCATGGAACTCAGTGAGACTGAAACTATGTTTTAAGATGAAAACTTTTGCATATGTGTAGGAGGAAAATATGCCAGTCTATCCCACAGTTTATAAATTGTTTTCTTGAAAAAGTTCAGCTTACACAATTAAATGTTTAAATTCACAAGCTCTTTCCTAAAGTATATTAAAGCAGATCATATTCTGACATACTTGCTCCTGGTGCTTCCTGATCCTTAATTGACTAACCAGGGAGTGTTATTTTTGATTTGCAGCTGCAGATTTCATTTATGCAATCTCAGTGTTTTGTGCTTGCATTAATGAAATCTGTTAGAAGCAATCACCTGTGGCTGTGTCTTTGGCTTTTCCACATCTTGTAGATTAGCAGCATGAAAGAGAAAATATTTACACAGAGCTACTAATGCAGGTGATTTTTGTCATAAAGCAAAAAACATAGTTGCAGAACCATTTGCCTCTTTCCCTGCAATAAATTCCTGTTGCTTTCTAGATTGTGACTTTCAAGGCTTGTCAGGTCTATCCCATGTATGAAATATTTGTGCCAGTCTTTTGCCAGCTGACAGTTAAAACCAACGCGGCTCATTGTGAAAATGTTCTGCCTGGTTTTTAAAATCAGATCTAGGGTTAAACTAAAGATTGTACCAACTCTATGTCTTAAATCCATTCATTCCATCTGACCTGCAAGTACACATCTGCTGCATGTTAGCCTTACCCTGCTGTCTGACAGTGGCACACATTTGAATCCTCATCATTTTGATTAAAGACTTGGTTTTGTTAGGATGTCATGTACAGTATATCAAAGGAGATCAGTAACCAGTCTGAAAGTCAGATGACAAAGAAAACAATCAGCACATGCACAGTTAAGCAGAGTTTCATGAAAAGAAGGCTTAATGTAATGAGTCATAATTTGGAAAAGTGTCTGTAAGTGGTCTCAGTACTCAAAACTCATAGTGGGCAGTTTAGGATTTTAGAAACGATTGCTAAGTACGGATAGTCACAAGAGATGTGTTGTCATAGGCTCTGTGCTACTCTGAGTACAAATTGGTTATCTCAGACAATCAAATTGTACAGCATTCAGACTTAGGACAGGCAAAGCACAGTAACAAAACATTTCAAAACATTTGGTAATAATCTTTTTTAAAGTTTTAGAGAGTTGTCCAGCTGTTCAGTAAATTAATGTAGATTAGGAAATTGTCTTTCCTTTAATCAAGGGATAATGAAGAGCATTTGTTTCTGACCTGTAAGACTATCCAAAATACTAACTCTGCTTTTGCTCAGTAAAAATATGATTTTTTTGCCTTACCACATTAAAAAACTGCTGGTTTCTGCCTTCCTGGCTGATTTCTGGTTTTAACATCTTAACCTATTATGTTTTCTATTTGTGTTTATTAGTGTATATATGAGCACATCTGTGTCTGTGTGTCAAGATCATTATTAATCATAGTAATGGCAGGAAAAAGAAAGAAAACTTCTAAGCCCACTGGAACAGCAATAGTGTTCTAGTAAGTTCAAGGTCTGCTAGGATTAAGGTTTGGCTGATCTGAGCCACCTGTTCTTCAAGTGAATGCAAAAAGATGTGAATACAATTCCTGGAGAAGAGAGAAAGGATTAGCTAGTCTTAGAAGAAGACAAATCCAGATCTTTGCTGAGAAGAAATGGTCAGTGTTAGCTGCCAATCCTACCAAAACAAAGTTTAAGGCCTGCTGTTTGTAACAGTTTCTTTGATGGTTACCTCTCTACATGTCTTTATGTGATATTTAAAAAGTAACAATTATTTAAGACCTTTATATATGTATCTATTTCTCAAGGTATACAGGAAATTTGTTACAAATCTTTCAGTTAACTTCAAAACTGTGTGATTATGGTTTGGACCAGCATGCCCTTTGCCTGGTAAAAAACTGGCTGGATGGCAGGGCCCAAAGAGTTGTGGTGAATGGAGTTAAATCCAGTTGGAGGACGGTCACAAGTGGTGTTCCCCAGGGCTCAGTATTGGGGCCAGTTCTCTTTAATATCTTTATTAATGATCTGGACAAGGGGATCGAGTGCACCCTCAGTAAGTTCACAGACAACACCAAGTTAGGAGGCAGGCTTGATCTGCTGGAGGGTAGGAAGGCTCTACAGAGGGATCTGGACAGGCTGGATCGATGGGACAAGGCCAGTTGTATGAGGTTCAACAAGGCCAAGTGCCGGGTCCTGCACTTCGGTCACAACAACCCCATGTAACGCTACGGGCTTGGGGAAGAGTGGCTGGAAAGCTGCCCTGCAGAAAAAGACCTGGGGGTGCTGGTCGACAGCCGGCTGAACATGAGCCAGCAGTGTGCCCAGGTGGCCAAGAAGGCCAACGGCATCCTGGCCTGCATCAGAAATAGCGTGGCCAGCAGGAGCAGGGAGGTGGTTGTTCCCCTGTACTGGGCACTGGTGAGGCCGCACCTCAGGTACTGTGTTCAGTTTTGGGCCCCTCACCACGGGAAAGACACTGAGGTGCTGGAGCGTGTCCGGAGAAGGGCAACGGAGCTGGTGAGGGGCCTGGAGCACAAGTCTTATGAGGAGCGGCTGAGGGAGCTGTGACTGTTTAGCCTGGAGAAAAGGAGGCTGAGGGGAGACCTTATCGCTCTCTACAACTACCTGAAAGGAGGTTGTAGTGAGGTGGGTGTTGGTCTCTTCTCCCAAGTAACAAGCAATAGGATGAGAGGAAATGGCCTCAAGTTGCACCAGGGGAGGTTTAGATTGGATATTAGGAAAAATTTCTTCACCGAAAGGGTTGTCAAGCATTGGAACAGGCTGCCCAGGGAAGTGGTTGAGTCACCATCCCTGGAGGTATTTAAAAGATGTGTAGGTGTGGTGCTTAGGGACCTGGTTTTGTGGTGGACTTGGCAGTGCTAGGTTAATGGTTGGACTTGATGATCTTAAAGGTCTTTTCCAACCTAAACAGTTCTATGATGCTATGATTCAAAACTGCCTAAATTGTTTTTAAAACAGAAATCAGTGTTTTTATGATCCACCAGTCCTTTTGGTTATATCACTTCAGGATTTCACAAGTGAGTAATTTGTAATCACCTGAGGTGTCCACTGAATGATCAGGCTTTCATCCAATATACATACGGGACTTGTGCCTTAAGGCTTTGGGGTTTAAAACCTGTAAAGAAATGCAGTCAGGCATAAAGCGGACTATCTGTGACCAACATGTTCATTAAAGAACACCTCTGCAGAAGGGAAACAGTACAGCAGCTGGTAAAGCTGCATCAGTGTGGATTTACTTGGGTCACTATGTTAAATGCATTTGGAAGGAAAAGGAGCAGCTTTTTGCACAATAAGAAAGATATTACATGAACACTCCTACTAACTGGAAAATGCTGATCTTGAACATACGATTAATGCATTTCCCAGGTTTCCTTTTAAAATCATCTGTGTTGTTTTAATGCAGTTCAGGGCATCCTGTGTTGTATCTTCTGCACTGACATCAGCAGAAAATTTTCCATGGTATGCTAGTGCATGATCTTCAGCAGGAAGCTATCCTTTGGTCTTGTAAGTCATGTGCTATTTATTATAGAACTAGGATGGGAGCTGGTATTTTCACAAGCAATTATGTGAGTGGGGACCACAAACCCTTTTGACTTTCAGAAAAACTCACCTGAAGCATTTAGGTATTTTGAAAATTTCAGCCACCAAGTTTTGAAAGAGCTTTTGAAAGAGCATGAACACAATCCTGTACTTCATCTTTGTGAACAAAATCTTTTCTTTCTTTTTGATACTCATTCCCTCTATATCTTTAGACCAGACTACAAGCAAAGATAACATTTACTTACCAACTTGAGTTCACAAGGCTTTGTAAACATTAATTTACTAATAGAGTAATAGTTTCACTGGGATTTCCTTGCAAAGATTGACTCAACATCTTCACAGTCATAAGAAAATGTGGATTGCTATATTGGTGAGCCCATCATATCATAAGTGATTTTGACTTGCCTTGCTTTTGTAGACTTCACTGCCCTAAAAAACATCCAAGTATCTTATCAGAACAGAATCCACAGATTAATAGGATGGCTGTGGTAACTTTTTTTTCTGTTATGCTTCTTTAAGCTTTGTTAAATCATTCTCTCCGTCTTAAGTCACTGGAATAAACTTTGGGAAAAGGTACAGTGCTCTTATTCAGCAAAGTTCTCTTTGCTGCACATTGCAAAAGAATTAAGGTGATCTTTATTGCAATAGACAGCATCAGAAATTATAACGCAGTTTAGGCTCTCTTATTGACTGTAGCAACGGTACAATCATTAATCCTTTTCCCTTCCCCCTCAAGTTTTTGTTTCTTCAGAGTGACTACAATCAGATGTCTGCATCCTGGCACACCCCTCCAACAAATATCCTCCCTCAGCATTGTTTTTTTCATGATTTTCCTTTTCCTTTCCCAGGCCATTTGACAGTTTTTGTAAAGAATATATTTTTATAGATAAAATATTTATTTTTCAATTCTTTAACACATTAAAGTCTATTCATGTGCTTTTGCTATATTAATACATAGATAAATCACAGGCTTGTTGTAAGAATACTTATTCAGGACAATCCGCAGGTGCAATACCAAATTTGTGTTCAGTTTGAATGATGCACAAGAAACATACTCATACTCCTTAGCTATCCTATAAACTACCCCTTTACATCCATGTAGAATGAGTGGTAGCATGGCTGTACATATAACATCAGAAGCTTTCCCTCAAAAAGCAGTGCAGTGTAGTTCCATTAGTTCCATTTCAAGACTGAGGGGATGACTCAACACAACACACCACCACCACCACCCCCTCCCCTTATTTCTGGGACATTTGTGGCATCTATTCCCATTAAAAGGACATTGGAACATAAAAATGAGCCTACTGAGTCACAGCAAGAGTCTCTCCTACCCTGTATCCTATCTTCAACATAAATGGATACCTAGGGAAAAGTAGCAATAAGACAAATTCTGCAGAACACAACACAGTCTCAGTGCTACAGATGCACTGCACCTGAAAGCAAATCTTTGCTTAGTTCCTTTTTCAGTGAGCATTGCCATTTACATTTAATCTGATGTTTTCCTACAGTTTCTACAGTTTCCTGCCTTTTCACTTCAGCAAACTGTAAAGTGTTTTAGGAAATTAAGAACCTACAACAAAAAAAGTGCATATTTATCATTAACAAAGCAGACTGACACTGGCAGAAACTAAGAACTTTGTAAACACAAAATAAACTCCACAACATTGTGAGATAATATGCATCTGTAAAACGTAGTTTTCCAATTTTCCATCCTTTGTCTCACTTCGGAAAAAACCAGAACAATTCAGTAGCAAGTTCGTGGAAGCCCTGTTAGAATGAGAGACCTTCAAAGGTATGAGCTAATGCTTTCACCTGGTGCTCAGCCAGCAGATGGGGCTATTAAAGTCACATGAATGAAACAGAGAAACAGTGTAATTTGCAAAATTAATGAAACTCTCTAAGTAATAAAGGACAGAATAAAGTATACTTTACAGCTTAGAAGAGATTTGGATGCATTCAATAATATCATAATTTGCTGTATTTTTTTAAAACAATGTGCATGTGCTGGAGAGAGAACTAAAGGTATTGCACATATTCATTCCTTTTGTAAGGGGCTGATCTTTCCAGTTTTATTGCCTGGGATAAATCTCTTCCAGAAACGAGACCCACTTATGTCAATGTGATACTTTTCAAGTAAGATCAAAAAAAAAAAAAAAAAAGTAAAAGTGTCATGGTTGCACACGAAGTACTAAATCAGTATAATTTCAGTGTTTTGAATTGCCATGGGAATAGCTGAGTTCCCATCAAGTTAAGTCTTGCATAGGTAGCAGTCATGCTTCTCTTTTCCTAATAGTGCTACCATCACTCCCTTCCCTGTTGACTATTGTTCAGGTATAATTACAATGTGCCTGCAGAAATCCCATTAAATGTCTAGCTTTTGTTTGTAAATTATATGTATCATAAGGTTTATGAACTGATTTGTGTGTTAAAAATTCACAGAAGAATTCCAAGTAAAGACCCTTAGAATATTATTTTTCAGTAAATAAAAATATCAAAAGCAGAAGCCATGTCAGTATTTTAAAATGGAGATTTGGACCCTTTTCTCCAGCTGAACCGAACCTGCCTTTCAACTATTACAAAGGGCAATTGGGCATTGCCTAAAGGCTGTCAGTTTGCAAGCAACACAGCCAGTGAGCAATTTCTTTATTAAAGGCACAACAGACATGTCATTCAGCTGCACATTTTGCCCAGACCTAAACCCAAAAATGCTGTTAAGGACCTTAAGTTCTTGAATTGCTCCTGACCCTACCCAAAATATATTGCTGGAGTACAGTTTTGTTATCAAAGTTGATCTGAAAAGTGATACAAGTAGAAAGAGGTTTCTTGTTTAAAAATAAAAGTTCATCTGCTCAGGCATCTGAAATCACATAGGACACTGAAGAAAATACATTAAGAATAAAATGGAAAGGAGAAAAGAAGGGACATATTTGATGAAGTATGAAGTCATCCTGCTGTCTCAGCAATCTTGTCAGTCTCTTTTTATCACTGAACTTGTGTATTAGTTTTCCACATATCTTATGTCTGGAAGGTTAGGATTAATACTTGCTGAAGGCTATATGGTCCACCTAACATTCAGACTGCCCAGCTGTGCAGTAGCCTGCAGCTGAGATTTGTACCTTTATAAAATTTAAGCTATCAAAACTATTACCTGATTTCTTAAAGCGCAAGGATTACATGTGAGAATTTTAAACTCCCCATTTAATGTTTTTCCCTAACGTGAGTTTCAAAACAGTTGGCTTTTATACATCAATAAGTTTTTATATATTTAGATGAACTGAGATGGAGAATTAGGTCCAATAAATCTGGAACTAGCACAGTATTAGACATAAGACCAAACCTAGCTTTTCTGTAGTGTACTAATTTTTACCTCACTCTAGAGCTGAGGAACATGGAAATGCTAGTACTGGTACATCAAAGCATTGGAAAAATTTAATCAACGGCACCTTCAAGCTATTATGCATATCAAGTGGCAAGATAAAATCATGAATAACAAAGTTCTGCAAAGTGGTTGCACAAACAGTGTTGAAGCAATCTTATAAAAGCGTAGTTTTGCTGGACTGGACATGTCCTCTGCATGGAGGACACCAAGCTCCCAAAGGAAAAAATGTCTAGTAAACTTTTAATGTGTGAAAGATCAAGAGACCGACTGAGGCAGAAGTAAAAAGATGCCCTGGAAAAAAAGAAAAAAGAACCTCACCCATTGTGACACAGGTAGCAACACATGTGGCAAACAAAGCATGTTGGCGAGGCCTATTAACATCTGCTGCAGAAAGCTTGGAAGAAAGACATGCAAGCCAAGAGGAGAATAGGGTAACTGGCAAGCAGAGAGAATGTGAAAGTGGGAGCACGTGCAGAGAAGCTGCAGAAACAGCCAGCAGAAATGATCCCAACATACGGAAGTTGATGTCACACAAACTCATGCTTCTTCTTTCGTCTTCAAAACAACAGGCATCAACTGACGATGACAACTTCACATTTGGACCTTCATGCCAACCCTTAATCTGTAGTGCAGCAGCTAATGTTATTCTTGGAGCTAGACAGAGTCTTGCCTAAACAGAAGTAACCTAAAAGAGTTGTGTTCGCTTCAGCTCCATTAAAAAATGTGGGTGGGGTGAAATACATGGGAAAGAAGCAATCATGAAAACGATCCGTAAGGAAGTTCATTTCATGCTTCTGAAAAGGATTTGGCAATAAGCAATTGGGGATTTTTTGATTAGGGAAAGGTCCTTGTACTAAAAAAAGAAACCATTTATACAGTAGATTTGAGAGAGAAGAGGTTCAAAGTCATCCATTTTTATAAAAGAAATTGTCTATTTTTTGCATTTTCTCCTTTTGCCCAGCAACGCCTGCTCCAATTCTTTGTTACTGAGCTTAGGAGACTTTTACTTTCACAGGAGACATGAAAGAAGGACATTAAGTTCACGTCACATCTGTGAACATGTTGCCATGTCAACAGGCAGTACTTTGTGGCTTAATTATTGATTGACTCATGTTCCTTTAGGACATAACACAAGCAATAACAGCACACTGAGCAGCTTTTCTAACTTAGATACCTATTTATGCCATATAAGAGGTGTGGCACTTCCAACCTAAGCAAGGCTAAGGTCTGTATCAGAGTCTTATTATAAAAGACCCTATTGCAGTCATCTTGCATAAAGAATAGGGTGGTCTCAAACACGCAATTCTATTAACCACATGGATAATGAACTAGGATTACAGCCTTTGTCTTTAAGATCAAAATCCTTAGCCTGCACAACTCCAGCTAAAGGGCTGTTTTAGGTAATGAATGGATTAGTTCCTACAATCACTCAGTCATTCAACAAGTTAGACATAGCAACCAGAACAAGTTATTTCCAGGCATTAACTGTGAAGTACGAAAGGTAAGAATTTACAGTGTGTTGCCTAATCCATGGTAGCTATTCATGCATGCACTCTTTTCCTGTGGTGGGTACAAAGTTGCTTAGCCCACTTTAATTGAGCAGCAAACTACCTAAAATTACCTTATGTTTACCAAGATTTAAGAGCATATACCCTAACAATTAACCATGCAGTACCAAATACTGCAAACTACCACCCTAACTTGCCTCACAGGAATTTGTTCCCACAGTTACATGCCAGTTATGTGCATATATGCACTAAGCAAGGGGACTACAAACAAGCGGAGAGGAGCACTGAGTAGTTCCAAGAACTCTCAGTAAAATGTGGGGAAGATAAGCAAAATGGGAAGAGAGGAACAATATTTTTTAAGATTACAGATCTGAATCTGATCGATTTCATAGCATGGTAAATCAGGATTATCTATGCTGAAGTATTATGAAGTCTCCTTTGCAAGAGTAAATTCCAATCCTGTATCAGAAGTGTAGTCAAGCAGGATTCTTAGGTGCTCAAAACCAAAGCAGAAGGGTAGGGTCTCATTTTTTTAAAAGAGGGTATTTAGACTGGGTATATGGTAAAAGGCATGTAGGAATGCAAGATGGATCCCTAGTTGAAAAAGATTTTTTTTTTTTTTTTTTTTTTTTTACAGTATAGGCAATTCCTTTGAAAATTTCATCTACCACTTATGATTTTAAGCTTAGTATGCTGGAAGTGGATGCACAGAAAGAGGCAGCCAGCACCTTGGAACATCCTTTTGATGTGTGTGGTCACGTTCACATCTTGCAAAGTTTAATATTTCAAACCCAAGTTGTAGACATAGTGGTTCTCACACTCACTCAATTTGTCACTGCTGTACCTTTATCTACATGCTGTGGGCCAAAATAAGCACTCTTTGCAGCTTAGTTCTTTTATTGTAACATATAGAAATAATTAAGATATGGCTTTAACTTAGAAAGTTATATTTGAACCAAGCAAGTTTTAATTAGGAATGTTGCGCCATTTTTTGCAAGATTTTTTACATCATGGAGAGATAACTCTTTTAAATGTGTTCTTCTAAGTCATTTATATATAAAAATTACATTTCTTACAGATGCATAAGTTATGCTGAAAGATATACTTTTACAATAAACTTTAAATCTCTTTTCTGGTTAGAATGTGTATTTATTTGGAAATTAATTTCACATTTGTTGGGCTGGCAATATTTGCTTTTCAGTACTTCACTGTGCTTTGGAATTTACTGTTGTTTCCTGTAAAGTATCATCTCCAAATCAGAAATCTGGTCTCATGACTAAGAAAATGAGTTCACACATCAGCTCTACTGATTTTACTCTGTGGCTGGGATCAAGTCTGCCCTGGCCTCAGAACACCCTGTATGTAATCAGGAAAATAATACTTACCTCCTAATTTTATTCTACAGTGTCTACTTGGCTGCAGGGACAGTCTCAACATATACAGTGCTCAGCACACTGGGATTACAAATCCTGTTAGGGCTTCTTAGCACTGCAGATGAATGATAATGAGCCTATTTTAGTTTCAAAAGAGTACATCCATCCAAGCCATTTATGTAAACAAGTTAACTCGATACACAGAAATGCTGCAGCCTTAGAAATTCTGTTTCCCCTAGTAAAAATGGCATTTTTAGCTCCTCATTGTTCTTCCTTAGACCTACTTTTCAATTTCGTGAGCAAACTTTTCTCTTGCCCCTTCACTCCCCTCTCTTTAAGCATTAATCTCTTGGGTAAAACATTGTCAAATGACTCCTGAAAATCTAAAAATATAATGTCCATGGTATACCCTATCTTGGCAGTGTTATCTTCAAAGAGTTCCAGAAGGCTAGTGAAGCATGACTTCTTTTTTCCTAAACCATGTGTATACAACTAATCAGACTGAAGGATGCTTTCACTAGATACTCCTTCCCCTAATCTGTTAAAATTCTTTCAAATATCTTTCCTACAGATTAAATTAACCTAACTGGTCTGTAATTCCACATGGTAAGATCTTTCTTTATTAAAGAAAGCTCAAAGTTAAAGAAAATAATGATACAGAAGAGCATATAATTTGTGAGGGTTTGACATATGCTGCTCGTGCAGCTGTAATAGAGTCAGAAAAGTCCTCGTTTGCCTCAGAAAATGTTACATGAGTTACTATGTCACAATGACTCAAACTTTCTTTCCTCTTTTTAAACACTGGAATTACACTGACCACTGGCCAGCGCTGAAAGAGCCGTCTCATTGCCTGGGCAGAGAGGAGCCCACAAGGGATCTCAATTGTTTTGTATAACCTGAAGAAAGTAAAATTCCAGAGTACTCTTTTCTTGCTACCTTTGTTACAGAGATAGCCAGTAGAAAGGAAAAGGGCCATGGACCTGGTCCCCACAAAACTGGTCAGTATAGTCACGTGTACACAGCAGCGGACATGCAAAATGCCTCCTGCTACTTCCTCTGGATTAATACACCTTGACATTACTCCAAACAAATTAATATCCTTGAAAAGCATATATTCATACATCTTAATGAAAAGTAGCATTCATTAATACTTTCTTTGTTATGCCACCTTTTCTCTGTATTTTATATGATCCATTGTGTGATGCAGCAATCCAACTGCCAACCGCAGAATGACAAACCAAGAATTTGTTGTCTCATGCAATTCTTGATTTCACCGTTGTCACTCACATTTACAGCCCCACAGAGAGAAGAATCTCTCAGCTGGCTTAACACAGAGACTCTGCAGCTGGCATGGCATTACTAACCAGTTTTTTAGCTGAATGATAGCATAACCTTGCATGTTCACCCTGCAATAAATGTACAAGAGGAAACAAGATGAACCAGAAGTGAAACAGCACCATATCATTTTCATGATTAGACTGTTTATTTCTTTACAGCTGGTCACATATCCTTCTTATCTACTAGCCGCGGTGAGCCAAAATGCCAAAAGCGCAAAACATAGCTGTATGAGGTCACTGTGGCATTAATAAAATTTTTTACTAAAAAAAAAAATTTTAAAAAAATTGAGTTGCTGTTCATTCTATTGAATTTATGTACTGATACATGATAAAAATCCTACCTCTACCAAAGATTCATGCAGGGAGACTCTTCAGTGGCTCAACAAAATTGTGCAGCTGGCATGGGTCACATGATTTTTTTTTCTCCCCAGTGGTTAGAACCATGATTACTCTTAGATGCATTTTCCAACAATTTTAGAATGCAAATAATTTAGAAGCTTTGTGTATCAAATGCTACAACTAATTTTCATTATGAAGTTACAATACAGTAATCATTATATGACAAGGCTAACCGTTTTACAACAGAACTACCCCTGTACCCTTTATTCTTCTGATAAGTACAACTCTTCTTTTTTCTAATGCAGTTCTAAACAAATTATGGGCAAATGTTGCTTCTCCCATATGTAGTATGTAATAGCATCTGAGTGACTATGATGGAGTGAAGTCATCACAGCTGGAGAACAGAAAATAACCAGAGGGTGAAGGGAGTCAGAAAATAATCTGATCTGGGGTCCAGAATGTCTCTGCAGCTGCTGGGATCTGCAGTGGCAGTGTATTAATGAATTAAACACAAGAGTAAGAATAAAAGGTAATGAACTCTGGTATTTGAGACGTTGGACAATATAGGCTAATGAAACCTCTGGCCTTAAGTTTTATATGTCTATGTGGTTTTACTTCAAAGTTGTATTTATTCATACTTAAGTTTCAAAGAGCCTAAAAAAAATGAATACTTTATCTGGGTTTGTATTTAGTATTGTGTAATATGAATCTCTACATGACTGAAAAAAGTTCCAAGTGATTCTTGACAAAACTTTCTACAGTTACAGTTCCTCACATTTCTTCCTCAGCCAAATATGAAAATTAACCATGAAGTTTGCATATTTATTTGAAATCTAGTGTTATGTTAAACATCCCACTAGGCCCAGCCATTCTCTCAAATACTTTTAAATAGCCTTTCCCTGGCTTATCAATTTCCTGATTTAGCAGTCAATTAATTTACTTGTGCAAGTCTCTAGGTATAGGACCCTGTTATATCAACCAGGTCTATTGCCTGTGGAGATTTTCTTGGACTAAATGGATGACTCAATGCCTCTTCTTCTCACAAAAATTTGAGGTGTGGTCACCTACCTCAGTATGTTTCTGTCCAGAATAGCAACCTCGCATGACATGTGGCATAAAGGAACAACTTTTGTAATGCTTTTGCTCCTTCTGATCATTCTTTAACATTGCAAATGTTCATTATATCCTATGTCATCTACTTCTGACCAAGAATGTCCATTAGGAACTGATAATTTTTCAGGAATGTAATTTACTCACAGTTTTGCTTAGGAGAAAAACCCTCCTTCAGCATTGTTCTTCCTGGTCGGTAACCTTGACTGAACTCCTCCAAGCAAGAAATGCTTGCCTTCTTTTCCAGCTGCCCTAGAGAAGGTATGGAGGAGATGTCATCCTCCTGTTCCTTGTACATTTCTTCACACTGAACAACAAAATCTGAATAATCCTGGTAGGACGACCCAATGTATGGGTCCTGGTTAGATGACCCAGTATATTGCATCAAATACCTTAACATGATTAACAATCAGAAAGGCCTGGGGTTGTTTCAGAAATCCATTCCTGGGGTTCTGAACAGTCAACAGTGAGCAACAGGAAAACAAAAGACAACTTAATATAGCTTTTCTGAAAACCTTTAAAGGTACAGTTTCCAAAATTGATCTGGAAGTCCAAATCTCCTCTGTAATTACTGCTGGCTAACCTGTCTGTGGAAGTAGATCCAGTGCCTTGCCTTCACTCTGTCTTTTCTTATTGATCAGGCATCCTTTGAAAAGTAGGAAGAACACACCTGGAGATTACAACTCTGGCTACGCCTCAGGCAGAGCTCTCTAGTGAGGAGACCATGCCTGCTAGCACACACCTCTCCATTTTAATATAGGCATGTTTCAAAGTAAACAGAAGTGCTTATAACATATTTGCATTCCCAAATATTCACGTTGATTTCAGAGTACCAGTACCAGTATTCAACAAAATACTGGGCAAAAAAATTGCTAGTAAGCATCTCAAACTTCCCATTTTGATTTACTTTTTGTGGACTAACATCCCTAGCTGGTCACAGTCCTGAATTCAGACTCTCTCTGTTGTAGAGGCTGACTCTTTACTCCAGGGTTTAACATAACACTGCACCATGAAGGAAACACTAGTTCACATTCCAGCCCTTTCACTAAATGGAATGGAAACTGTATATACTCATTCCAGGTACAAAATTAATCTCTTCCTAGTGCTTACTGGACTATTAGCTTGGCAGCCTTTCAGCACTATGCTTTTAGAGCATTGACTCATTTCAAAGAAGAAAATAATGAGTCTTTAAACTCCTGTTTATAGAATTGAAGATTCTTTGATTCTGTTTCAGAATCATGATGATCATGACATAAAACAGGAGAGTGGTGTGTAGAATGAGTTGTCTATAAGATCTCTATTATTCACATGCATTTTAAACCTTCTGAATTTGAAAAGACCCATTTACATGAAGAAGAAAAATTGTGGCTTTGTGAACTTCATTATTTTGGTGATCATATGCTAAACATTTACAAAAGTTTCATTTAAAAGACTTTTTTCTGTTGTGTATTTCCCACATTTTGATTGCAAGACTAAATAAAGAATACTAATAACTTCACTTGTAGCATTAAATCAATACAACTTTTTCCCCCAAAGCTGCTTGCTTTCTGAATAGTTATAACACCACCTGGCACTAAAGAATTTCAGTGCGGATATTATACATATCAAAAGCCTCATGTTACATCCTCAGTTTGCCTACTGTAATATGCCTAATTTATTTCATTATTTGAACATTTTTGTCTAATTAGTAAGCTGATTCTGTAAACATTTTCTCACATGATTAACTGTGGATAGTTGGTTGACTTTAGTTACTGTTTTCACTAAGACTCAATGAGATTGCAGAGGGCATAAAGTGATTACAGGGTTCGAATTTTGTACGTCATATGAGCATCTAAGTATATTCACCTGTTGCTTTATGAAATCATGTACAGTGGTCCTTGTTAATTACATATTATTTAACAAATAATAAAACAGCAAAGGTGTAACTATGTCCATGCAAACTGATCTTCAATATCAAGAAGGTGCTAAGATATTTTCCCCCTATGTTCTGTGTATATGGTATGCACAAATATAGTTTGTATATGGCACACAATGAATATGCAATTGTCTCACTTTTTATACATGTAGTGATCCATAGGATCCATACCTCAGAGTCAGTATTTCTAAATGACTATATCTTCTTGGGAAGATAAATGGAATTCAGACAACTATTCACTTCTCCATTCCTGACCACATTGGTGGCCCCTCTTAGCTGTGGAAGCCTCTAGAAGAAGAGGAAGAGAAGGTTAATTCTCTTGCCACTCTCCCCAGTTTTACGCTAACGTAACTTCACACACTGATGTGGGATCACTCGCGTTTCACACCGTTTTAGAAGTCAAATTCAGACTTTCCATGAAACGCTTTCTGTGCTGATGCACTGACGGACAGGAAAGGCCACCTCTTGTCAAAGGGTCCTGAGCACCTTCTCTCAGCGGGTGCGGGGGTCTGGAGAGGAGCCTGCCCCACCGCTGGCAGGTCCCCACCAGAGGCTCCTCGGAGGAGTCAAGGACCATGTTCCTCACCGTACCCGAGCTGTGGCCTTCTCCAAGCCAGAAGCACTGCCTCCACGTCCAAAGTGGCTCCTCCGAAAGCCTGGCGGGGGAACCCGCTGGGCCTGGCCTCGGCCGCTCTCCCGCACCGCCCTCAGCCTGGCGACGCTCAGCCCCGCTGCGAGGAAACCGGGCCAAGGGCGCCTTGCCGCCCAACCCGCGCTGCTGGCGGGGCGGCCCACACCTGAGGGGAGCTCGCTGGTAGCGAGGGAGCGGCGGCGGGGTTGGCGAGGCGGGCGGCCGGGGTGGCCGCCGCCTCCGGCCGGGGTCGAGGCGGGCCGGGGCTGCAAAGCGCTCCCAGGTGTGGCGGAGCGGAGCGGAGCGGGGCCGCCCAGCGCGGGGTGACAGCCGCGCAGGTGACCGTCAGCCTGTCACCCTCCCCCGGCCAGGGGCAGCGGGCGTTAAATCATGGCGGGGGCAGAGCCGCCCCGCCTGGGGGAAGAGGGGATGCTGCCGCCAGGCTCGGGCCGCCTCAGGACCAGCCCCTGAGCCGAGTGCTTCGTGGCCCCCTCGGACATGGAGCCCGTAAGTACCTTCCCGGCGCGTTAAGGGGGGCCGGCGGGCGGCTTCTCCTCCAGCGGCGGCGCGAGTGGACCGCGGGGTTATGTGGCGCGCCGTTGGGAAGGGGGGAAACCCCGCCGGAGCCTCTGGGAAGGGCCGGCGGCCGAAGCGGCGCCCGCAGGCCGCCCGGTCCCTGACTGCGACGTGCCGGCGGGGCCGGGTCGAGGCCGACTCCGCGGTCGCCTCGGTCGGTGCGGGCGCTCAGAGCCTGGCAGGCCGGCCGCGGCCGCCGCCGCTCTCCCGCTCCCCGCCCGGCGGCACCGCCTCGCCGGCCGCACGTGGCAGCGACCGCGACGCCGCGGCGGGGGGACGGGGCGGGAGGGGGCGGCGGCGGCCCCGGGCCGGCCCCGGCCCCGTGAGCGCGAACGGCCGAGGGCACGGTGGGCGCCTCGGCGGGAAAACGGCCTCTCTGCCGCCGCGTCCCCGAAGGCGCGGGGAGAAAGGCCTCGCGGGCGCAGGCACGGTTAATTTCCCCCTACCCGTGCTCCGCTAAAGTACGAGGTTGCTTTTGGCCTCGATTTTTTGACTTTTTTTTTCTTTTTTTTTTTCTTTGGACTGGCAGAGGACATGATTTTTTGCCCTTTCCATTAGGACACTTAGGCGTTACGCGTTTTGATGATGGTTAATTGCTACCTTTTAAAGACTTCCATAGCAGTAAAGGAAATGTTTCTGTGGTCATAGGAATTTATTGAAATATACATATATGTACCCAAAATCACTGAAAATTTGACAGCAATATCATAGGCCTACCATCAGGAATCTTCCAAAAGACCCTCTGTTTTCATTTTACTTGTACCGCTCTTTAAGGTAAATTCTTAGATTTAGCTTTGATGCTCAATTTTTAATGAGTTATACAAACACTATGTTTTTGTGTCATGAGTTAATGTTTAAGGTTTCTTTCCTCCTGCATTCAAACATCCCATCTTGTGTTTTGGGAGTGCCTCTTCTTTCTCAACTACTGAGAGGCCGGAACCCAGTTGAGCACTCTTGTGAGCAAACTTTCTGATTATGTTTATTACTCACAGGTGAATGTGACCCTTTCATGTACAAAGGTCTCTACAAACCAAAAAGGCAACTTGTAAGGGAAGTGCAAAAATGCTTTTATCCTTTTTTTTTTTAACTTTACATCCCAATACATTTTCTCTAGAACCCTTTTCGCAGTTCTTCTTGTAGCCAAATCAGCACGTGTTACCTTCAAAAGATTGAACTGCTTATCTGTGAAATAGGTTTTCTTGATTACACCATTTCATTTGATGTGTGCTTCAGTTGGTCACTTCTTCAGTTGCTGTACGACTGCTTTGAAAGGCAGTTTTGAATTACGGAGTGTTTTTTAATCTTTCAGGGATGCTTCTAGTTAAAAAAAAATAACCAAAAAACCCATCAGCTCTCCGGCTCTTTTATGGTCTCATGTGAATAAAGGAGTGGATACAGGATACTTCCTCAGCTATTGGTGTTTGTACTGGCTGTCCCTATTCTAGATTTTTTCCATCATCTCCTTTATCTTTAAATCATTGTAATTAGAAAAAGAGTGCTTGTATTAGTTCTGGTTGGGATAGCAAACAAACACGCTCAGGATTTAATGATTTTAGCTAACATAGCAGTCTGTCAGCTATATGTGCAAACATACAGCTGGACAAGAACCTATGACAGATAAATCACAAAACACCATTGTTCAAAGCCAGATGCCAAAGACAGCTTTGGAAGTCTTCAGTGAAGTAAATTCTTAGGAGGGAAGGAAGACTGGTTATAAGTTTTGAGCATTTTATGAATGTTACTGATGATCTCAAATATATGACCATCTTGCTAATGCAGAAAGCTTTATGTCTGAGACAGGGGAAAATTAAAAGGAAAGACTGCAAAGCCAGGTTCTCAAATTGGGAATGGTGTTTGCCTGGACAATCTTAATCTGGCTGATTTCTGCATTATGGTACTCATTTAATTACTTATAATTATGTGCCTTCCAGGGGACGTGGTTCACTCAGCACACATAGAGGATAATGCTGACTTATTGGGGTTCTTTTGTATGTCTTGTCCTTTTTAATGGAATAATCGGATAATCACACTGTGAGACGTAAAACTGAATTGTGGTGCACACATACATGCAAGCCCTCTGGCGTGTATTAACAGGGGAAATTTCAACTTTGCAACCTGTATTATTATTTTGTTTCAGCGTGTATTTTAATGTTATTTTTCACTTAAGCAAAAACTCTGAAGTAAAACCCATAGAACTGTGTTCATTAGCTATAGGATAGGATTTAAAGGGCAGCGCCTGTAGAAGGAACTTCACACATCAGATCTTCACCTCACTGGGCTTATTGGTAACAATAAACATGCTGTTAAATAAGCTAACTGGGGAGAGATCAGACTTCTGTTATGTAAATGTATTTTGTAACTCTTTGCTGACAGCTGTTGTTTGAGAAATCTATATTCCTGAGCTCTGTACCCTTCTGCTTTGGCCCATGTATTTCTATCTCCCCCCCACCCCATCTTCCCTAAAGTCTGTCACCTAAGCATGCTTCTTTTCCTCTGTCCCCCAGTTTCTTCTTTTCCTACACCATCTGGATGTTTTGAAAATGATATGTTCAAAAAAAAGGCATCCTTTCTCCTCTCTCTTCTGGTACCTATTACACTGACCACTTCCTTCATCTCATAGAGGTATTTTGCTCAAAATTCATATTCAGGCCTTGCATACCCTGCAGTCCAGAGCTTCTGCAGTCTCAAGTGCTTTATAAACGTTTATGAAATCACCCTTGCTGTACCTTTATGGTAAGGAAGCATTCATTTTCCCATCCACAGAAGAAAGGGAGGAAGGTGCACTGATTCGGAGATGTGAAGCACTGGCAGTGGGAGCTGCACAAGAAAAACCCCTAGTGTCTTACGACCAGTTTGCCTAAGATCACAGAGGGGATTGGGCCAAGCCCAGGAGCAGAAACTCCACCCAAGAGCTGTGCTTTCACCACCTGGTCCTCCTTCCTCAGTAGCCAGACTTCGCCGATTTTTTTTTTTAAATTTTTTTTTTAATCTCATTCCTTCTTTACTGCTCCATCATAGAAGCATCAGATGCATAGTTAATGGAAGGAGCTGCCCTCCACAAAGGAGCAGTACACAGTTCCAGCCCTGTTTACCTGAATTTAGTCTCTGTAGCTTGAATCATTTTACAGGGGGACATTTATATCCTGAAACACAGAGCCTGATAAGTAAGTAATATGACGCAGGATTATATAAATCTTATCCATTAAGCACAGGTTTTGCTAGAAAGCAAGACAGCAAGAGAAAAAATATTTAAGAGAAAACTGTAAGCCTAACTCTTCAAGTTTAATCTCTGCCTACTAAAAACTTCAAACCCTTTTTCATTATAGAAGATTGGTTTGCTGTCTTATGTAATATTTGCAAAGCTTTGTAAACTGCTCTGAAGTACTTACTGAAGTATTTTAGTTCACAAAATTAATATAGTATTTTTGGATAGTATGGTATAAAGAGATTATTGCCTATGACAGAAGTCATTAATTTGGCTTTCGAATAGTTTGGAAAAGTTGAGCACTGGCAAGTAGAATTTCTTTTTTCTTTTTTTTTTTTTTCCTCCCCTTTACTTCCTGAGCAAGTTCTGACACACACAAGTGACAACACATCTGCAGTTGTGTTTGAAATAAGTATCTAAATGTTTTGTGACAAAACAATTTAAACCAGAAGTTGATGCCACTATTTTTGTTTTTGCTTTCCTGCTGTTGTTCCAAACAGGAGTTTTACCTCCTCTCCTCTGCAGAATACACTGAAAAGAATCAATACTGTGCCTTTGTGCTGAAACCTTGGTCAGTTTCTGCCAGCTACTTGTTGGGCTGTTACTACTTAAATCTTGTTTGTAATAATTCTTTTAAAAAATAACTTTTAAGTGTTATGCTTGTGTTTAGCTTGTATCTAACAAACATTTTTAGTGCAAAGCCCTCAATTACATTAGCATTTCTTTCATTCTAGTCCAGAAAAGTGTGTAAGTGTCTTGTCACTCAGATATTGATTCTCACAGTTGGTCTTTTACTCATCTTAGTATGCATAGAATTTCTCTTTATATGCTTCTATGCCAATTTTTTGAGTACAAACATACACATTTATAAATTAGTACATCGCTAATTAGCTATAGACTATTTAGCAGATGATGATGTACTTCAATTTTTTTGATCTACCCCATATTGCTTCATACTTCCAAAGTCAGGTCTTACATAATGACTGGAACCAAATGTTACTTCCTAGTGAAAAGTAATGTATGATACATGAAGTGTCAGGCAATTCATCAGGAGTAAGGAGGAGATGGCCCTGAGGCAAACAGTTTGCTCTTTGGAATATAAAGGTTACTTAACCCTTTAACTTATATAGCACATATATAAAGAACAAACTTGGGGGGGGGGGAAATTCTTCATAAGATATTGGTGTGAACCAAACAATGAAATATTCATCCTCCATTTTGAAATGTTAGTAAATGAGAACAAGCCCTTAGCCCATCAGTGTTGATATTTATGAGCAATTAATTTAAATTATAAAACCTGCATCTGAGTTTGTTTCTTGTGAGCTGTGGTTAGTTACTTTCAGTGTTTTTAAAATTATTAGTGGCATGTTCTCCAAATGAAAAATAGTTGTAAGCATGTTATTTTTTTTCTGACCAAGTTCAACACTGATTATTGTATGTTTGTTTTCAGCAAGAGCTGAAATAACTGTTAGTTTCAGTGTAATTTCTTCCACAAATGATGGAAACCTGAAATGTATTCTTTATAACTATTTAAAGAAATGCTGATGTTCCACTTGAATTCTAGCCCATTTGAAAGCAAATCAGAAGTAGTTTTAGGAAGTACAATATTCATAACTATATTTGTCAATAGTGCTAGCCTTGCAATAGTTTTCTACTGAGTTATTTTTTTATGAAAAGTCATACACAAACAGGAGAGGTGAACACATTTTGTACAGGAGAGACAAATGAAATTGCCTAGATAACTACTTTCAAATCCACAAAATAAACTAGGTGAAGAATAGGGGCCAGTCTTACTCTTAGAGCTGTGACCACTTGCTTGCGGTTTATATCCACAGATACTTTTGCCTGCAATAGTGTACAAAGAATCTTGGATACAGTTCACATTTATTATTTTTATTTTTAAATAAAATTGATTCTGCCCTTTTATGTGAATTGGCATGCATTAATATTGACTGATGGCTTTTTAGCTGCTGTTGACCTACTGTTGGGTCAGTGTGTGCTTTTAGGAATCAGTGTGTTTATTTTGTTACATTTTTTCCTTACGGAGGAAAATTGGTTTTAACAATGTTATTCTTTACAAGGCTTCTGTTTTCATTTTAAAGTAGCTGTCTTAGACCCAGACTGAACAAAGTACTTAAGCACATGTGCAACTTTAAGCCCAGGGACTATTCACAAACTTAGAAGTTGCATGCAAATTTATGTCCCTGGGGCCAGATCAGACCCAGAGCAACAGTTGTAGAGTTTACCGTTCGGATTTTGGGTTAGAAATCCTGTTGATTTAAGGCCTGCATAGTCTGTTTGGCTCGAGGGCAGTTAATGAGCATTCTGGTTCCAAGAAGGTAAAGCAGTGTCCTAGGTCTCAAAAAGTGAACATAAAACTGTTTTGAAATTTTTACTGTGTCATTTTATATAAACATGTGGGACCACACCATGGTATGAAAGAAGGAATGTTGTATAACGCTAACTCTTAGCTTCTAATTCCTGTCTTTAAGGAAATATGAGTACTCGTTTGCTAACTATAACTGATAGCCCACTATCTGTCTTTTAGTTAGTCAAAGTTTTATTAAGCTGGATCAAGGCTTGGGGTTTATTTCCTCTTTCTAAAAAAAAAAAAAAAAAAAAAAAAAGGCAATTACTTAATAAATGTTCAGCACAAAACTCTTAGTTACTCCTGAAGGGGTTAATACCACAAAACTCTTCAAGACATCTGGCAGAAGCTGTGGGTGTTGGGTGTGGCAGATCCCAGGGCCGTACCAGTCTCTACAAGGGAGCTGTCATCCACGTTGATTTATCCTTCCCTAATGTCACGGGGTATGGATGTTGAAACTGTGGCTAGAATGTGAAATACGAAAAACATGAAGATTATGATTTAGTGTCTGGGGAGGCTCATTGTTGGCCTCTGTTCACAAGTTGTAAGCATCGGAGGTAGCTTGACACAGGTTACAAAATCTGGTATGTAGCACAAAAAAAAAGGCAGGAGTATTTTGGCGTTTGGAACTTCTACATGTGTTAGTGCACAAAAATGAATGACGGCAACAATTAAATCAAAGACTGTGCTGATGATATATTACATTGGAGGCACATTGAAAGTGCTTGTAAATAACATTTAAACAAATGTACTTTCTGGTCCTTCATTTGCAAATAAATATAACGGGTACAGTACATGAAGAAAGTAGGGAATTAACTGTCTTCACTAAAGACAGTTTGGATAATTAACTGATATGTTAACAGAGCTCAAATGTAAGCATGTTATGTTCATGGTTTGGCATCTTTTTGAATCTGACATTTATAGGAAGTTAAGTTTTAGTATAGGCTTACAAGCATTTTTTTTTCATAATAAAATTGACTTTATTCTTTACTTTCTTCTATCCTGATACAGTTAAATATTCAGTAATTATAGTAGTTGGAACAAAATGAGTACAGTTGATTTTTGTCAAGATATCCCCATATAGTAAATGTTAACTAAGTGAAACAAGTTGGCTTTCTTTGACAGGATGGATTAAATTATTTTTTCTCTTTAAGCAATATTTATTATTCTTATTGGAAGCCACTTACTCAACATTGCTGGGTTTCCCAATATTCTTAATTTTCTCTTAGGACATAAGTTAAGGCATAACCCCAACTTGCAGAAGTTTAATACAAAAGCAGTGGCCCCCTTTATAGTACAAAATTACTTTTCCTGCTTCACTTTC
The DNA here is from genome assembly GCF_964188355.1 of Buteo buteo. Taxonomy (NCBI): domain Eukaryota; kingdom Metazoa; phylum Chordata; class Aves; order Accipitriformes; family Accipitridae; genus Buteo; species Buteo buteo. The sequence goes on from NC_134183.1 coordinate 25,982,298, forward strand.
TTAAAGCAAAATGATAAATGTGATTGTGTTTTCATGATGGTAGAATACAGATGTAGTCATAGAAGCTGATAGTGCTTAAGTATCAACATCATATCCTGTATCTAAAAAATTCTCTGATCTAGTCTAATGTATATAAAGTCTTATGGGTAAAGTTATGTTCTTTTGGACATATATATATTATTTAGATAACTCCATTATTTTCAATAAAAGTCATATATTTTCAAAGTTAATTAAACTGCTCTATGCAACCCAGTTTTCTGAAATACTGCTTGCTTTAAAAATATTGTAAGAGCTCAGAGCTCAATGTGATATATCTATGCTTGAATAAGTTCTAACTTACCCAGTTGATGCTGAAATTGGAGCCTCTTTCGTAATAAGTAAGTTTCAGACTGGGAAATACATTTTGGTGTATTCGGGTATGAATAATATTCCTAGGATAAAGGGTATTTGTGCTGAAGTCAGGGATGCACTTTTTTGATTTGTATTAGGATAAATCCTCTAACATGACCTGAAGAACCAATCCTGCCTTCCTTATCATTACAGTAAAACTCATAGTGACTGTGGAGCAAGAGCAATGCTAAGTCCTTATTGAGGAGGAAACACAATCAGTTTTTTTAAATATTATGTTTAATATATTAAACAATAAGTTTAAACCCATATTTAAATGTTTTTTTCCTGTTTGTTTTTCATTATCTGATTTGTTGAGTTTGCATTTATTTTAAAGGAAAGAAGTAGTGTTGTGCTGTTATTGAGGTATTTTAAACTGGAATTTTTTTTTTGCCAGACACAATTACTCACACTGACAGCCAGGTAGTTCTTTTCATCTTAATGCACCCGGATGTATGATAAAAATGCTACAAATCAGTTTATAAACTCAGAAACATCTGTGAAACTACCATTTTTAGAGATGCTTTGCTAAATGTGTTCAAAAATTTGCAGTCATTTCTGAGATTTAGGGTAGGATTGTGTTTTCAAACATTGCTGATGTTATCGCATTCCCTAAGATGTTCTGCAGCTAGAATTGTAGTGGGATTCCACATTAACCTGCTTCAAAGCAGTGAAGTAGCTGCTTTTTGGTACCTTTCTTTGTACACTGAAGTCTGTCTTGCTGTCGCTTTATATTAAATTTGCACAGGTCTAGGTGATTTACCTGATGCAATAGAAGCTAAAGAGCAATGAAGACATAGATATCAAATATGTATTACTCAGTGGATTATCTTTCTGATCATCTTTGCTGTCTGAATCTTGTTTGGATTACCAGGTCATTTGATTTCAATTATATTTGTTGGGATCTCTGTATAATCTTATCTTTGTCATTTTGTATTCTCATATAGTACCATCTGAGCTCATACGTTGTAACTGTCTGAAGTAGTCTAGAATAGTGGAATATGGAGCCAATAAGACTTTATTAAAACAACATACCAGTAGTAAAAATTAAAAAAAAAACAAAACCAAACCACAAACAAAACAACAACCCCAAAACCAAAAGAAGACAATCACAATATCATAGGTATTCTCTCTCAAAACTATGTAGATCTGGACTAGTCAGGATATCTGGAGGGAGCCTGAAGCCAGAGAAAATGGCTCAGCTATACAAGGCCAAGTTAAAAAAAAAAACAAAACAAAACAAAACAAAAAAAACAACAAAACACCCCCACCACCCCCCAAAAAAACCCAACCAAAACAACCAGTTACATGGATTCATTATATATGCATAAAACAGGAAATGAACAAAGTGATGAAGTGTAAGATCACACAATGATGTGCTAATAAATAATGTTAGCCTACTCAGCATCTTTTATAAACATGATATGTTTATAAAAACATAAAAATCAGCACTTTTCATAAACAAAAGCTTTACTTTTGTTATCCTGCCACCCTGCTGTATGCATGAAAGTAAAAGGTTTGAGAAAGTATATACCAGCAGAGGAATTCTGCTTCTTTTGGTGTCCTCACAGTTGTGTGTGTGACTAGAAATACCATGCATTACTATGCTTACAAATTATGTTAATCATGTCTTGTCATGATCAGGCAGTAGCCCTTTTTAATGTCCAAAGAGTGTTTTCCCAGTAAGTATAGGTATGGGCGTCTAACAACCAGGCTACTCTGCTGTTTTGCATCACACCTACCTGCAAAAATGAGATCAACTTATTTTCCATTTATGGGTGTCTTCATTTAGGAGATATGTTGGAACAAGCTAAAAGTTGTCATAGAGAGAAGGATCATTCCTACTAGTTACAGAAAGCCCATGGGCTTGTGGTTTGAAAGGCCCTTTTAATTATAGGAAAGGACCTAGGCACACACACAAATTCAAACGTTTTGGAAGTTGGTTTTCCAAAAACCTTTGGCTCTTTCCAAAGTGAGTGCAGCACTTGAGGAAGTTTAATGCATTTTTTTAAGAGCTCTGTTTCAGATAATGAGAATAAAAAATTAGAAATACATTTTTACACCATCTTCCACTGGGTTGTTTTTGTTCACTTAGTCTACCCTCTACCTTACAAACTGATAATGAAGAATCTAGAGACCTAACTTGAGGGTGTATTTATTATTATGCCAATCTTTTTAAAAGAGAGTGACAGATACAGAAAATTCAGTAGATGCAAGCAGAAAAGGAGTTTTAGGTGGCAAAACTATTGCACACTTTTCTGAACCTTGCTCTACATAGCAAAGCAGCTTTATTTGTGCAAGAAAAGGTAAAGTTTGTTTAGAACACAAGTTTGTCTTATGCAAATCCCATTCAAGGCCATGAATATTTTTACTAGCCCTGAATAGGCTTTCGATCATTGGAATCTTAATAAATTAATCCTGTTTGGTTTATTCATCCTTTATAAAGAGACTGTTTGAATCACACGCTTAATTTGGAACATCCAGTTATTATTTTTTTTCATAATGATGCTAAAAACAACTTGTTTTGTTGTTGTTTAGATTATGTCTGTGGGAAAATATACAGGAAAGTATAGTATATAGCCTACTTCAAGTCTAAACATGATTGCTAACGTATATACAATTAAATGAAACACCTTCAAGATTTGAATCTAACCTGTCAGTTGGTTGCCACATTACAATAACTTAAAATCCATAGCCCCTCCTTGGGCCAGTTACTATTAATAATCCAGAACTTGATGTGACTTTAAGCTTAGCATATTATCTTCACTGTTCTTTTGTATTTTAAGATGCAAATTCATTGTAACTGAGAATTCCATATATTTTAAGGAATAACATTTCTATCTTAAGTGCAGGCTTTTGGGAACTTCTGGTGAGCCATGACATTCTTGACCACTGTGATAAATAAGATTCAGGTTGGAAACTACTTACTCAAACTGGAACAGGTCCTCCATTAAATCAGTGAAATTATTCCTTTGAGTACCTGTTCAGCAGTGTGGATAAGAGATTCACAATCTGTCTGAAAAACCACATGCATATTTTCCAAGAGTGTTACACATCAGTTTCTGTTAGGTCAAGCAATTGCTTTCTATGTAGCTAAATCCTCTTCAGTTTAAAGTAAATATGATATTCTTTGCTTTCTGTCCTAAAAATTACATAGGAGTTCTGTCTGCTGTTAAATAGCTTTCATTCTCCACCCAGATGTAGCTGTATTTCAAGGAAGAGTGAAATGATCCTTGTGTATCTCTTTCCTCACTTGCTATAACAGAGTTGGGGGGGGGGGGGGGGCAGTTAATGAATTGGTTGTAAAGGAGTTTGTAGTGCTTCCATGAAGAGCATCGCTACGGAAGTATGAAGTTATTTACTTTCAAGATGAATACTTCTTTAAGAGATGGTTTAAACAGTCTGGCTAATATACAAGACATTAAGTCTCTAAAAAGTTATTGTACGTATCATTTGAAACAGCATAACCCCTCCTTCCATCTTAAGTTTATAGCAATAATAAGCTTTGCAGATGCTTTTCCTGGGAATTAAGGACCAGCTGGGGTAAACAGACCTCAAACTATCCTCTTAGCCAGTCATTAATCTTCAGGGGAAGCCTGTGCTTTGATCATTATTGCTAAAATATGCCTAGTGCAGCCTGGTCTTACATGCCAGTAAAAGCAAAATAGTATTTTGCCAAAACATTAATATTCTTTTGTTTTTTTCAATTAGCCCTGTGTGTAAGCATGTGTGTTTCATGTGTGTAAGCATGCTTGTGTATATGTGCACACAGACAAACAGACATGAGGGGATGAGTTTACAAGTTGAATTATTCGTTCTGTGTTTATGCCACTGTAAATTAAGTGGGGTTTCTGACTCAACACTGTTGTATTGATCAACCTTTTAGTTTAGCTTTGGTTCTTCTCAAAACTTGTGAAAAGTCTTGTATCATATATCTTTGCTTTTGAAAATATCTAAGAAATATTTTATCCATTTATGACCTTATGAAGATGAACTTTAAATTATGCCAGTGGGTCTCACTGAGGACCAAAAAGAATCAGGAACTGTGCAACATATTCCACCCTGGCCTGGCCTCTTCTGGTACAACTAGTTGATGAGAAGTATGTGCTGGTGATGTTGGTGCTCAAAGTTAAAAAGCTGACAGATTTCCCAAACCAATTTTTTCTTATATTTTTGGAAGGGACTTGTTGCTGTACAGTGTATACAGTAAATAATCACAGGTTTTAGAGTCAGATGTGGTACAGTATTTCTGAATACAGGTCACGGAGCTGAAAGTCCAGCAAGCAGTCTTCCTGAACTTCCCGCCTTTAGTTTTCCTGAAGTGTTGCAAATACTGTGAGGTCGGAGGTCCCATGAATCACTCTGCTTCCCTGATTATCTTGTTGTGGGTTATGTGTTAGACAGTGAGTGTCTTCTGGTCAAGAACTAACAAGAAAACAATGTGTACTTCAGATATTTGCTGCTTTTTGCAAAATTACCTGTATTAATTGTCTATATTTTGTCAGTTTAAACCTGGATTAAGGAAGGTATTCAGTGTTTGTAGTGTTAAAATGGTTAAGTTTCACTTAGGGTGGCAATTCTTCATGAATTTCTGCAAACATACCTGCGTTTGAGACAATATTGATATTTCTTGAAGGAAGAAGATTCCCCTAATTGCCTTTTGTAATAATTCCCCATGTATTGGGGGTGGGGGGTGGGGGGGTGGGATTACTTTTTATTTTCTTCTGTGTTGTCTGTCAGAAGTAGAGGTTGTGCAGTACCCTGTTGCATGAGGCATCGGGCACTGCAGCAACATAAAAGAAGGTGCAGTAAGGTATGTGGAGTTTTCAATTGAACTGTATTAAATAGATCCAGAAGAAGAGAGCTATTTCACAACCTGTGTCCTTTGCCCTAAAAGAGACTTTTGGATCTTCCCTGCTAATGCCAGTGCTGATTTTCTTTGTTCTGTGTCCCCTAAGGGGAATCATCAAAGTAGCAAGAGAAGGAAATCATTCCTGTATCTTCTTGCCAACAGCATTTTCCCTATTTTACTATAAATGAGCACCATGGAGGAAGTGGAGAGGGGGAAAAATCCTGCAGATCCTTAAACACCCTAAGTATTTGCAGAGTGTGAAGCTTATGGTTGCTTTTGAGAGCCCTGATGGACCCTCTTGCAAGAATTGGGCAGCTGGAATGGAGAAGGCTTCTGCTAGTAGAAGGCGGGGTATAATTGATTATTGTATAGTGTGATCAAAAATAAAAGTACATTATGTACAGCATATATAATGGGAACTTAGAATCATTTTTTACATGTTTAAATCATATTTTAAATGGCAAGAATTCACCACTGTGATATATTGCTACTAGCTTCAATGAGCAGAATCGACTTGCACTTCATTTGCTACCAAGTGCAGTTGCCCGTGTGATTTTTCACTATTGTGTGAGAAGAATATTTCAGAAAACAGCAGTCTAGGTACAGTTGCTTGATCTTATGTCTTGGTATCAGATAATTTTATTTTTTTTTACAAACCCCCTGTCCCAAAAGTGGAAAGCAATAAATAGCTAGGCCTGGTGCTCTGTAAAAATAGGCTTTTGACCTTTCCATTTATTGGTATACCTTTAACCTTGCAGGTTTCTGACAGTCTTTCTGCTTGGTGCCGTTTTCCTCTGTGTAAGAAGAGAAACTGCTGCTAAAGTGTGGCAGCAATACAGTGTTGGTTTATTTTCTGAACAGTTCTTGAACTATTTCTCATGCATTAAGGGAGTCTTTAGTTGAAATTATCAGTTGCAATTTATCTCTTTGTATTTTAGCTCAGGCTGACTACGTCCTATTTAAAACCTTGCTTTTTCTGTGCAGTGACAGACTGTGCAAGCTATCAGTGTTTAACCAAGTTCTCTGTCTCTATAGAAACCTCAACTAGAGTAGGTAAGTAAATCAAGGTGTCCAATTTAAATTCATTACAAAAGCTGCATCATTATTGTTTAGCCCATTCCCATCATTCCCTTGCAGCTACTTTGGTTTCTTACTAGTAGACATCCCTGGATGTCTCTGGCTTGGAAAGTCATTTGAAAATTCCTGTCTGTTTCCTGTGCTGCAGGAAAACGGCCTGCATGCTCCCTAGTCCTACAGAACCATTGCCAGCATTTTTCTTATGCTTCCTAGCAACTGCCAATTTGGCAAAAATGAATGTGTGGGACCTGCAACTTTCTAAGCTGCAAGAGATGCAGAAACAAGGGTCTGTTTGTATGGCATAGATACGTTTTATAGTTGTTTCAATAGCAAAGAGGTGTCAGTGTCACCAGCCTGCCAGCATGAGAGATCAAGGAATAAATTTTCAGGGCAAAAGTTATCCCTCCTTTATGAGAAGTGTTTGTAGAAGAGAGCAAAGACAGCGTGAAGAAACCACTACTATGCATTGTGCGGTACCATTTCTCTGTTTAACTAATGGTCTTCAGCCTCGGACAGTATGCCCACACTGCAGTCAGGAGTATGAATTCAAATTTAACTGGGATGGTTTCAAAGAACTGTCTTATTTAGATACAATGTTTTCAGCAAGAGCTCATGGCAAGATAATCATCTCAGTATAAAACTGCCTGCTCACTTGAATTTTGCAGCCCACACTGAGCTTTGTGCATCTTCCATTACATTATTTTTGGTTTAAACTTAGTCTGAGGCATGTTGACACTAGCTGCCAATACCATGGACTACAGTGTGCACGTGTAAAAACTGTCACACCTCTGCCTCATCCCTCAGTTGAGTGAGGAAAGCCTACATTGTCTGTGTGGTCTTTGCCCTACTTTTCACTTTTAAAAGGGGTGGTTTGTTCCTCCCTCCTTAAAATTGCATAGGTCACTGTCTCTTTTTGATCTAGCCAATCCCAGTTATGAAATTGCTTGGTGCTTGTTAAAAACAAACACCACCCCCCACCCCCCCCTAAAAAAAAACAACCAAAAAACCAAAAAAACACTGAAAAACCACACACAAAACCCGCAAACATTTGGGATTTTGTTTTCCTTATTCTTCCTCTCTACTTGCATAATCTGCAGTCATGTTTCTGTATAATATTTCTGATAGGAACCAGGAAGCAACTTGTTTTGCACTGAGAATTCATAACTAAATGCTCTTTTTAATGTTTTGTCTCTTCAAGCACATTTAAATTCTAACATTTGAAGCACCTGATTAATTTTATTCAGAATGTTGGAAACAAGTTATCCCCTGGCTGAGATCTTGTACAAAACATTTCAGCCTGCAGCAAGCTTTTCTTTTTAATCTGGAGTTTTAGTAAACCCTCAAAAACTTGGGTTTATAATTGAAGTGACAGCACAACCCTAATTGTAGTACTACTGGCACACCTCCATAACCAGAAGCATACATTGCTGCAATTTTTAAGAATAAAATTAATACCTAGTACACTAGGCAGTGGACTTTATGCTTCCTGCACTTTTCTAAATTTGTTATATTTTCATAAGAATCTGAAAATTATAATTTGTGGCACTGTGGATGGACTAGCTATCTTTCCAGTTGGCACAAATCAGTGTAAGTCAACTGGAGTCAGTGATGTTTTGCAGATTAGCCTGAGGTGATAGAGTGGCATAATAAATTTTAAAACTGTGAGTTTGTAACATGTAAGGAGTTTGTATTTTGTCAGGTGGAATAGCTGGGTATGTTTGATTAGGGTTTTTTTGTGTACAGTAATACTGAAAGCAGCTGAAATTTCCAAGTCGTATTTTGTACTATGAAACATCTCTTTAGTAAAGAAAGGGGGGCAGTTTCCTTAACCACACTTTATGCAAAACCTTATATTTTCTGTGAGTTGTTGAATTCAAGAAAAATAAAACTGTTCTTTAAAAATTTGGATCACGATCTTACATTAGACTTAAGTGACCTGAGCTGCTGGGTGGGCCCAAGGACACTGTAACCTGCTGGTCAGAATTTGTGTTGTATAGTGATAGATATGGGAAAGAAAAATAGACCAGTGTCATCTTCTCTTCTCATGTATGTCTCGTGATGCTTGTTAGCATATGAATATGTAACTCTTTACATAATCGCCTGTAATTCTCTATGGCGTAACAATTTAGCCTTGGGACTCCAGGTCTTCGGCAGGAACATAACTGCATATTAGATGCTCTTTGTTATTTTCAGTTGTCAGGAGTGACAAATGGAGCAGAATATCACAACAGTCATATTCTAACAAGTGGGGAAAGAAAAAAAAAAAAGGTACTTTGAAATGGCTAGCATTCAGCTCAACAGGCAGGAGTCATGGCCATGAGGGCAGTTTAGGGATCTATACTAACAGTTCTCAATTAGCTGATAACCTAACCAGGCTAGAAGAAATCAGCAATCTTTCACACCTTGCCAGAACTACTGACATTTGCCTCAGGATTTCTGTCACTTGCTGTATACCTTCTTTACCACTGCCAGCAAAGCTTCTGGTGCCACTGCTTCCAGTTCGAGGAGCCAGGTGCAGACATACCCAGGCTTCACCCTACATGAAGCCAGCACAAGTCTAGCAGAGCTTTTTTGTTTGGGTTGTACATGCACGACAGAATGTGCCCACTGCAGGACTACCAGAATTTGCTGATCTGCATGCCGTGTCTTGTCCCTCCATCATGTTTTCTAGAAATGTGCCAAGGACACAAAGGCACAATACCTTGTTAGCAGTTGGATACCCCTTCTCCCTGTGACAGAAAGGAAATTGAAGGTTGAGTGTTTATTGAAGATAAATGGTAGCCCTGTCTCAGAAGGGTCTCTTCTTGCCCGGGCTGAGGTCAGCCTGTGCAGAGAGAAACTTAAACTGCACATACTATTGTTTGTCCTGCCTTTGTTGTATGGACTGATAAACATTTTTTCATTTAACTTCTGTTAATCTAAGGCGTCTCACAAGTATCCTCTTAAAAGAGCACATAAATGCCAGTATAAATTAATGTGCTTAGCACTTGAGGCAAACCTGCATGTATTTAATAGCTTAACTGCACAATTATAAATTTAATATTGCATTGCTTAACATTCCTTGATAGCTATTGCTTCAGTGTGAGTTCTGCCCCTCAGATCAAATAGCTCCATGCTTCCACCATAGTCCCTATCGGGAGTTGTTCAAATCATATTTGATTCTCCCTTGAAGAGTAAAGGGGGGAGACACATGACAGAAATCACTGTAAACATACCAGTCTGCATCACTTCCACCAGCAGTTCTCACTGGTGTTATCTCTGACACTCAGACTAACTTTTTGTAACCATCATGCAACATCATGAGTAATAATCTGTTGTTAACACACTGTCTATCAGAAATGTTTACTCACAGAGTGACAGCTAACACATCTGGACTACATACTGTGTTTGATCTGAAATAGCAGACTTGCTCTACTGTAACAATGACAAAACCATGCCATGGTTGTGCAGTTCCAAACATAAAATGTAAGGACTGCATTGATGTCTGATTTCACTTAAAATATGTATATAAATATATTCCCACTGGTTACTATAAAATTCATATTAACAAATATTGTATAAAAGGAAAAATACAATCTGTAGCAACAGACCTCTAATACTTACTTCAGTGTGCACCTTTACAGTGTAATTGGTACTACTTCAAAGTTACAAAACCTAGTTCAAGAATGATTTTTCTATGTGTACTGTTCAGTGAATGCACTGTACAGTAGCAGCATAAAACATATATAAAATCTGTCTTACTACTTCTAGTAAAGGTCTTCTGTCAAACTACTCAGTTTTGAAGCCAAGGTATCTCCATTGTCATCAAAGTTGTATAGTCATGTAAATCAAGAACTGGGAGTTGTTGTGTCCCACGCTTTATTGCAGAGAAGGCTTTTTGAATATGGACTATATCTTTCGCAGAAGTAAAGGGGGACTCTGTAGGCCACCTGGGAGCCTCATACAGGGCTTTCTGCGGCCCTGTGTGACTCAGTGGGGGGAATACTGCATCTATCCCCTGCTGTCTGCCTTTTCTTGTGTCTTTAGGACCCAAAAGGGAACAGCAGCTTAGCCCCAGCCTGCCCAAGTCCCTGGTAGAACAGCTCCACTCGAGTTCGCTTTGCCAGTGAAAATAGTGGCAGTTGTAGACTCAGGCCAAACAGGTAACATTTGTCCCCAAGCCTATTAAGTGAATAAGCAAAACCTGACCATTTGCCCTATTCATACCCCTAATACATTCACAGTTGCAACTGCTTTATTCTCTGGGGAGGCATTCTTTTCTTTTCTAGCCATAGCCTATAGTGTTTCCAGTAGGCTATCATTGTATCTACAGGACACAGGTATAATACTTGTCTGACTGTGTATATAGAACAGAGCTTGCAAGCTAATAAAATATTTATTAGAAGAAATTTTAGCATTTAATAGAAAGATCATCATTTCAGATCAATTCATTCAATACATCGTTAGCTAGGACAGTGGTTTTGTTTCCTTCCAAAAATATAAACAATTTATATGCTTCAAACTGACAGTTCATGTCACTTAACCTATAGCTTGTGAGTTTTAATAAGGGTTTCTTTTTAGATTTCTGGTGAAATTTTCTTTCAAAATTTCCTTTTGTTTACCCAAAAATGATATAATAACACTCAAAAGCAGATATTTATGTTTTCAGAATGTAAGTGGAGGAGATGACAACAGGAAAATAGGGATAGCTGGAAGGGGACAGATGGGAAGTAATGACTTTTATTTATTTCTCTGGATCATATTTAGCAGGACACTGTGTAATGAGTTTTTTTGTGGGTTAAAGTCTGAGATACGTACGTTTCTTAAGGTGAAGAATCAAACAGTGCTGGGTGGTTCATTTAGGATGATGCTGTAAGGCAAGAAAAAGCACTCTCGCATGTCACATGAAAAAAATGATCAAATAGACGTTTCATGGCTGGAAAAATGAGTACCAAAGGGGCTTATAAGACAGAAAAAATAATTAGGCAGTTGTCTCTCAATTCTACATTTAACGATCACCTTCCTTTCTAGAGGAGCTCCACCTTTAGACAAAAATAATCATGAAAATACTGTAATTTATCTAATTTTATCCTTTGAAACTATTGTTCTTCATAAGCCTAAGAGTGTCCTTTTGCAGTAATTATTCAGTCTAAGAGGTGCAGATATATGTTGGTTTTTTTCCTTCAGTCTTTTACACCCCAGGGGAAGAGCTTGTTTGGGGATTTTTGTAGCACTAGGTGGTATACAAGGTGCCCAGGAAAGATTAAGTTAAAAAGGAAATTGTGGAGGTAATTTTGGCATCTAGTAGAAATTAAAGCCTTACTTTTAAAGTGATACTGAATTATTAAATGGCAGGGAAGGTACAGCAAAATGAAGAAACCGTGGATTCTTCTGCATCAGATGAGCAGTTGCATTCTAGGTTGTCTGCAGGTGAACTCTTTCTAGAAATTGCAGCCCTTCATGAAATTCCTTATTGTCTTGTAGCTCTAAAACTGTAGATGACTGCATGTCTTGTACTCTATCTGTTTTCTGCAAGGGGACATCTGTGAGAAAAGCAGAAATACAGCAAACATCGTGACCTTGAAATTCCTGATTTTGGATTTGCAACATGAACATGGAGCATTGCCACAGCATTTTGATGACCTCTTTACTTGCTTTGTGCAAGTTATAGTGATTAAAGTAATGAGGAAGCTGAGAGATGTTATCTTTTGTTTCTCTGCACAGAAGGTACTCTTCAATTTGTACTCAGTTGTTCACTTTAAGTAGGTGGAACTATGTATGCATTAAAGGTATAAATTTGATAAACATAGTAAAGTTAAAACTAGCATTGAGAAAATGACTGAATCCCCATGGCTAACAAGAGTCCTCTTGTTTATGTTTTCATCTATTTCATTGGACAGTTTTTATTTTAAAGCCAGCTGTCACAACCTGATGTTTCACAGCCTTCACTGCTGGAACATGCGTGTGTTCTGGCATCAGTCTACATGGAATATCTGTTTGAACAAATGTAGTATCAGGGCATGCCAACTATGGCCAGTTGCATTTAGTTATAGCAGTTGCTGAATGTACCTGGAGGGTCAGCATTCAGCAAGGAATGAAGTCACTTTTGGCATCTCTCTAATAATACTTTGACTTCAAAATTTGTACTTCATCTTAGTATATGGGGAAAAAAAATGACTTTTCTATTGAAGCTGGGATAGCTTGCCTCGCTGCGGGACCAGCATAGCTGTGAGGACTCAGTTTGCAGTTGGATCGTGAAGGACATTGTAAACGCATAAGTGAAATGCAAGTCTTAAACAGAAACACCAATCCCTAAGACCACTGTAAAAACCCCAAACCCACTAACTGCTCCCTGGATTGTTTCCTCCCACAGATTCTTTCTAGTTACAAAAACATTTCTAAGTAACTGTCCTGTTCCCATGAGTAACCCTAAGGTAGCACCACAGTTTTTTGTTGCTCATAATCTGATTTTGTGACATTCTGTAAGAGCAGTATGTGTATAAGGATGCAAATAACTTATTAGAAATACTAGAATATATATTAGGCCTAAGTGCAGCCCTAGCATTCAAACGTGCAGAAGGATCCCCTAAAATAACCCAGTGAGGTCACAGCTTCATTCATGGGTATGCGCTGTGCCATAAATGGTCCTTTCTAAAATATGCAGCATTTTCATCTTCTTTGCAATTCTGACTGTTTGAAGTGAAAGAATCAACAGTCTGTACTAGACTAGTTATAGACAGATCAAACTGTCATTAATCACACTTGGGGAGAAGGTGCCCTTTTTGGAGTCAATTATTGTCAGAAAACTACAAACAGAACAGCTAGATCATTGTGTAAGAATAAAGATTTGTACACAAAAAGAGTAACAAGTGAAGTATTTGGAAAATTAGTGGAGTCAAGTGAGTGAATTAATGTGGGTTTTAAGAGAAATATTCTAATTAATCGACTGAACCTGTAACAAATGTTATGTCTACAGGTAGGATAGATAAGAGATATTAAAGAAAAGGAAATATTTCCTTCCACAAATGTAGGAAGGCTGATCCTGACAACTCCCACTGACCTCATTTTCAAACTTAATGAAATAATGGATCACAGTTAATTTTGGGTCCTGTCTGGTGCTGGGAACAATATGGAGCAAATACACCTCAGGGTACTTCTGCTGAGTGTTGTTTGAATACTGTCTGGCATTCCTGGGGAGCACAAGTGTTGCTCCATCTTGTGTCTACTTTCATAGTTCTCGTGGGATGAAAAATGAGGGTTATTTATATCTGATTGTAACGCTCCTCTTGGGATGCAAGGAAGGAGCAAGAATTAGTTTGTGTCCTCTGAAGAGTGCAAAGGCCATAGAATCTAACTGGTTCATTAATGTGACATAAAGGGCTAGAAAAAGTCCCTGTTGTTTTCCTTCAGTTCCAAATGATAAAAGAAAAGCCAGCTGGATCTAAGCATGTTGAATATGCTGAATCATGACCATTGTCAAACCACTGCAAGGAAAAAATCTGAAGCTTCAAAGCAAACCCTGGAACTGCAAACTGCAGGCACCAGTCTATAATCCGAAGATGCCAAATCTACTTTATATTCTGGCATGTAGAAAGGCCACTTACAGCAAAGTTACTAAATTCTGCACAGTTATATATAGATAAAATCTAAATTTGAATACCAATATACTGCTCCTTGATATTTGGCACTGTCTGAACCTGTTTGGGGCTGATTTGCTTTGGGAAAGTGGCATAGCTACCCCTGCATAGTGTTTCTTCCTAGCTTAAAACCCTACAAGGAAGATTCAATGCAAATGTGACTTTACTGCTTCCAGGTTTGAACTGGTACCTCCAGACAGGTCTGCAGAGCTTCATGAAATCTTATGGTGTGAGTCAGCACTCTGCCCCATGCACTGCTGCACAGTTCTGGCATGAGCCAACATTCATGGGAAGTCCATGGGCCAGGACATATTTTGTAGGCTAGGTAAGCCCACCAGCTGTTTGCTTGGCATTCATGCTCTAATTCCATCTTCAGAAGTATTTTTCCTACTTGAGTACAGACCTCCATGATAGACCTTTTGTGAAAGAAGGTTATTTGTGGAAGAAAAAGTTTTGCAAGATCAAGCCCAAAGAAAGGAAAACGTGTGGTCACATCACATGTTAGATATGAGGCATGTATGTATTACCTTATTCAATACAACTTCAGCGTAATACACAAGGAAAGCTCTGGAAAACAGAGCAATGAGAGAGGTTCCAACACTGGCAGCAGTCAGGTCTAGTTTTCAGTCTTTAACCTCTCTCTACATAGTCATTCCACTGCAAGGTAGAAATACTGCTTGATATCCACAACTAGGACAGGCCCTTAAAAATATTTATTTAGGATATTTCGGAGCCATCTGAAATAATTCTGAACTTGTGTACACACATCAACATGTTTTGATTGGGATGTGAGGGGGCCAAGTTTTAGAAGAATTTTTTTTCCTGGTAGATGGAAAGAGATTTTTTTTCAGTGCAAAGCCAGAGGATTTTAGTGGTGGTTATAACATACATAGTGCTACAGAGTGGCTTACTCCAAAGAAGCAGGAGAAGGATAGCCATGATCTTTTTTTAATATTAATATGTGTAAATTCCAAATACAAATCACATAATGAGGCTTTCTGATGGGAAAGTGGAGAACTTTGTCAAATACAGATTAGATTTCTATTGGCAGCCATGTATTTTCTTAAGTTCAAATGACAATGTTTTGTCCAAGGAGAAGTCTTTAATTTTCTATCTGACCTGAGTGATTTGCATACAAAGGATCTATGGCAAAAAAACCCACTTAAATGTTGGTATTCTTATTGGTTTAAAAAGACTTGCGTCTGCACCCTTCATTTCAGAAGATCAACATCTCTCAAGATCTGTATATAGATAGCAATTACAGAAAGCAGTTCGCCCACACATACAGTGGCTTAACTCTTTAATAACAGTTTATTTTTGCAAAAAAGCATAAACATATCTCAATCACTTAATGCATTTTTGTTGTTCTGCAGAATTTCTGATTTCCTTAAACTCCTCAGGAGCATGAGTTGATAGTAGTGTCACAGCAGTACTACTGTTGTGCTCGCCAGTGTCCATGTACTCGGGGTGAGGGGGGTGGGGGAAGTGGTAAGCCTGAAGAGCTCTCAATTTATTCTCTCCATATTAGTCCCAAAAAAAAGAAATAAGCAATGAATGCTTCTACAGCACATAGTGCAGAAAACTGATGAATATATTATGAGTGAAGAATAATCTAATTTTACACTAGCTAATACTGAGGCAGCATATATAAAACCATGAAAACAAATGCTATTGTGTGAGGTTTCAATGGCATTTAGGTAGCGCAAAGCCATGTTTTATCTTATGCTACAAGAAAACTCAACTTGATACCTGCTACTTTTGTGTTCTGTTGTTTCACTGTTATCTTTTCCTTACCATCTCTGTTTATGCTTTTAGTATCTTGCACAAGTATTGATATTGTCATTTTGGCTCCTGCTGAATCCAGTCTTGCCATGACAGTCAAAGACAAAGTCTTCAAGCACCACAGGGGATGTCTTGAGGACCCTTTCACCTCCATTCCTCTACTAGCCTCCAGTTACTCTTCCATAGGAGCCACAGCACATCCTTTACCCCTCTGAGGAACAAAAGCTTTTTGGATAGGGAAAGTAGCATTCAGCAGTTCTTTCACAAAAGACACAAGAGAGGAGTTGTGAAAAAAATCATGAGGCTCTACTTTTGTCTTATTCATTTTCTTCTGAAACTGTTCAACTGTTCTCTCCTATTTTTTTTTTCTTCTCACTGAAGTTCCAGCACCAGAATTAAAGAATTTGCCCTGAAACCACCCCCAAATGTGCTTTGGTGGAGTAGGAAACACTTCTGGAGCTGTGGAAATGGCAGATCGGTGCTATTGAGGTGAAAGGGCAAATTTGCTAATGGAGACTATAAATGATGCAAAGCATTGTATAGCTGACATGCAGAAGGTATTTGGTATAAGGGTAGTGCCAGAAATCTTTTTTGGCCCACTATAAATTGCAGGTGAGCAGGGCAATGGAAAAATTAGGAGAGAACTAAAAAAAGAAAACAGAAAACCAAAACCCAACCCAATTAATTAAAAACATTTTTGATCAACGTAATTTAAAAAATCCTTCATTTTCTGGGTAGGAGTAACACAGAAGATGTGTGTGTGTGTTTATGTACACACTTTTTTACTTTGTACTTCTGTTCCTGGCGGTACTACCTGTGTCTTGTATCTCTGCTGCTTCTCATCCTGCACTTAGCTTATATAGCTTTTGGTCTTGCAACCTTTTCATAATACATATGTGTGATTCCTAGTGCAGTTACCAGCTTAGTCCTGATTTTAGGCTACAGAAAGCCTCAGTTATTAAGCAATAGTAATATTCAATGCTTATAAGTGCAGAAATGAGTGAGGGGAAAAAAACTTCAGATGCACAGTGGGTGTTTCCCCCTTAAGCTGGCATGGGGTTTCTTAACTCTGATCTATGGAGGTTGCTAAAAGAGTTAACTTTTAAATGACCAGGTATTGCTTTTTGCAAAATGGATTGCAGGATGGACTTTTCTTAAGGCAGAAGAACCCTGTTTGTTGTTTGAACTTCAAATAATATTCAAGTTACCTTTTTTTTTTTTTTGGCCTCTTGGGCATAAATGGAACAGGTGTGCGTTTGCCACAGGCCACAGCTCGGGAAAGCTATGTCAAAGCACAATGAGGTCATTGTGAAACATCAGTGTTCTTCCAGAGACCTGGCTATTACAGACAGGAATACTTAAGAAACCTCTGTGAACTGGATTCCAGGTGATAGACAGAAAGGACTTCAAGAAAAATCTTTACATCTGCCTAATTGTGTTTGCCCAGTGAGAACTACATCTGATCACCTACCTCCAAACAAGCTATTTGAAACAACTGCTGTTGACAGTGAAGTGGGTTTGCACACGTCCAAGTGTTGGGTTGATCTTTGAGTGCTAAGGAGATCTGGTTTCTTTAAACAAATCATTCTTCATGTGAACAAGGTGAATATTTTCATTGTAAAGTGTGCTTTGACTTTGAGTGTGTCGGGAAATACTGTACCCACTAAATGATTATTAAATGGAAAGGAGGGAGGAGTTCCCAGGCATTACGGAGCCAGCTTCTGCTGCTGGGCTCCTAGCTGACACCGACAGCACTCTGCCAGGAGTGAAAGAATATGTTGTATAACTCACTGGCTCTACCAAGTACGTAGTGGTACTCTGCAAATAAACTTTCTATCCAGGTATTTTTGGACTTCTGCCTTAAACCAAGCGGATAAGGAGCATTTATGGCTCTAGCAATAAAATTCTGCAGATGTTCTTTTTTGTATGTGCAGTACTAAAAAGGAAAGCCATGCTATGCTTTTATCAGATCAACTTGAAATCAGTACAAGTGTAGCTCAGGGTTGGGATTTATGCTTTCACAGCAACATATCTTTTTACTCCAAGGCGGCTTTCAGTGTTTGTGCTTAAAGTCCCACATTAAGCCCCCCAAAGTGACAACAATATGGTTTTCTTTGTGAGATTTCAATGTCTGGATTAGGTCACTTCGCTCTTTTATAGCTTTAACCAGCTTCAACTTGTACTGTGGTGACACACATCTGCTGACTCGATGGATCAGTGCATTAGGCTTCAGGCTGACTGGTGGGCCATGCTTGAAAGACTTTTGGCATGTGCTGGTGCCTGCATTTTTCACCCTTGACTGAAAGCATATGCTTCATACAATTGAGACAGTGTTAGCATGTGGGTCTCAGGCAGCCTCCTACACATCTGGCAGAGCCTGGCCCTCCTTCCAGGTGAATCATCTCTCCTGGGAGGGTGGCTTGCAGCACTGTGGCATCTGCAGAGTGGCAGGAAGTGTCTGAATTCATCTGAGAGTGATTTTTATCTTCACATGCTTTTCCAATTTCATCAGGCCCCTCATGCTACATTCCAAGTGACATGATTAAACCTGCCAAAGACAAAGGGAGGCTGATTGATAAAAATTGTCTTTGACCCTTCACAATCTGTCATAGCTTAAGATAGTAGTAATAATAGTGGTAATGATGGAATGAAATAAGTGTTATGCGAAGGAAGCTATTATTGTTTGAATAATATTCTGTAAAACAGGATTACTTCCTTGCTTTTTGTTTCCATTTTATCACCCAAATTAACTTGTCATCAGCATAATGGAAGAATGGACTGCAAAAGATTATAAACTTTACGTTGACTTTAAGTGGCACTTTACCGTGATTTCCATTGTCTTCGTTTTATTTTAACATATAAGTTTGAAGGCACAATAAAGATGCAGACCAACAGCAAAGGATCAGTTTTCACAGAGGAGGTTAAACATTTAGGCAGGGGTGTTTTTTAACAAGGAGTGTGTGGATCTATTTTTCTCAATATGAAAAGAAAATCCTTGAAGGAGGGTTCTAAACATAACTGGTACTGCACAGCAAATAGAATATTTTATAAGCAGAGTACATAAAAATATTTTTATTCTTTAGTCTGCTGCACTAGTCCAGGCACTTGAGTTATATTTCCTCCCAACCAAGCATCTGGACTGATATAGATGATCTGCAAGGAGATTAACTCTTTGCACCCTGAGATGTGTTGCAGATCTGTTGCATTTGCTAGCATTTCAGTAATGCCAGTGACAAAAAGTTTCTATAGAAATATAGTCATTCTCTCATCTTCTTCAGAATCTACCCTTGATTTTGCCAGTGGAAAATGAAAAGTAGTTAGGCCATAAAGCATATAGATATTTTGAAGTACAAAAAGTAGCACATCTGCTACTTGTGAAAAGAGAATGGTGTAAATTTAGCACTTGGTTACTGTAGTGTTAATGACGGATAATTCTGTTGATTTCGTTTCAGTTATTCTGAATTAATGCATCTAGTGACGGCAGAATCTGACCCACTCTGCTTTGATGTGTGCTCTGCTCTGTCAGGAGCTGCTAGGTTCTTTTGAACAGATGCCTGTATTCTGCTGATATGCAGGGTCATTAAAAAGATCAAGATGACCAAGCCTGAAACATTTGGATAGCTGCAGACAGCTGCGCTATGCCTCTGCAGTCTACATGGGGTGGATTCTCTATGAATTTTCCCTCTGAGGTTAGTTGTGTGTGGGAGCATTTTGCATACTGACCACTGCCAAGCCTTAGCCCAATGGCTGGTTGTACAAATCTGGGTGAAGATTACAAGTTACAGCTCTTTCTGAGAAAGCAGTAGGTTCCCATGTATCATGCAGGAGGAAATCCATGCAGGGCTTTTGTTAGGCAGGCTATGAGAAAGTTGCAGGGCTTTTGCCAGAGAGACAAGGCAGCAAATAAATAGTTGCTGAGTGTATTGTTTCTGTACTTACAAAGGTTTGGTGTTTAGTGTTCTGTAAGTACAGGACTTTGCAGTTTACTGCTACCACAGCAAAGCAGCTGGTCACCAAGTAGCTGAGTCAATGTTAGATAGTTTGCAAGGCTTCCTTCCAGGTATTTTATGGTGGAATTAAAATTGCACAGGATACTAAGATATCCTCAACTGATTGCAATGAATACCAGCTATCAACTTAATCAGGAAATAATACTTCAAATATTGCCAACTTGCTAACAAGAAACTTCTCTGGTGCTCTGGTGAAGAGGACAGTTATATTTTACGAAGAACCAAGTGTTTAATTCTACCTGTTCAGTGTTGTTTTCTTGCCTTTTTATCACTTTACTGCTGTTATAAGGTACCTTAATTCAGCATATGCTTTAGTAGATCGTCCCAGCATACGTTTGCTCATTTTGTGATTTTTTTTTTCATTAAAAGGCTGAGATAAAGGGTGAATGACATTATTGCTTACAGACACATATGTAAGCAGAATAGCATCATTTAGCATAGTAAATATGGGGTTTGTTCCTTAATGCAAATAAAGTTCTTCAGCTAAATTTAGCTTAAAACATTGAATACTTGAAATGAGAGCAGAATAAAGCTATACATCACTGTTAAGATACTGAAGCATAATCTGCTTTTTTTTTTTTTTTTAAAAAAAAAGTCATTACACACTTGGGATCTTTCCCAGCCATATTTCTTGATTCAAGAAATCAGCTGGTAAAGGTAGTAGAATGCGGGTTGGAAGAGCAGGGCTAGATGCAGCCATCATTCGGATGTGAGCTGGCAGAGTTACTCAGCTGCAACTTTTCCACATGACCCAAGACACAAGCAGTGCCTTCAGCAGTGCTGTGGGGTGGGTGGAAAGGCTATCACAATTTCCCCCAGTGAATCCATTCCAGCTGAAGAGAAAACAGCCCAGTGATGAAACTGGGCTGCGTTTAAAGTGCTGCAGTGCAATCCTGTGAGATGGCAGCTAAACAGTCTTTCTCATTTTGACCTGCATGTTTTTCTAGAAGAGAAGGAGAAGGGCAAAGTAGACTGACATTTGATCCTTCTCTTGGAAAGCCTCTTTCATTAAGTAGCTGCTGATAGGAAGTGTCGTTCAACAGCTATAAAGTCTGACAGTTGCAGATAGGTCTCTGGAAAGGCTGTAGACCAAACTGAACTTGAAGCCTACAGAACCAACAAGGGGACGCAGGTGTAGGCGTGCTGAGGCAAAGCCTTACAGGACAGTACTCGTCAGTCAGACCGGTGTGCCACTTGCATGTCTTGTCCACTCTGCAGCCAGGCAGGTAAAACCGTCTGATCTTTAGAAATGTTGCAGTAACTTGCATTTATGGCAAACTGTGCATGTAGTAGTCATTGCCTTCCCCCCCCCGCCCCCCCCAGTCAAGGTGCAGGGGATTTTTTTTTTTAATGAATCAATATTTCTTGCCATTCACCATTCAGCAGCTTGTATAAGTGTGTAAAGACGTACACGCACCATGCTTCTTACATTCAACAGTAATTCTCTTTGAAGATGATTGTAATAAGGCATAAAGATATACTCTATTGTGGCACAATTATCCTTTACCTCTAATAAAAGAAGTGGGCCTGCAAATTTTTTTTCCCTGAAAACAAATACAGTAAGATTTGTTTCAGAATTCCTGTTTCCAGTATTCCTGACCTGGCCCCCATTTCCTTGGTCTTATGTTCTCACTTGGAATCTCTCCATTGTTTGTCTCCAGGTAGGGTTTTCCTTCTCTTGTATGCTTTAAAATTGCCAAGATAAGATATTTTAGATCAGGAAGAGTTAGAATATGTACAGTTGTTCATATATATATTTCTGTACATAATTTTAAATGTACAATGCTACATACTCTAATAAAGTATGTATCTATCTTTTTTCCTACTCAGTTGCACAGGTTGAGAAATCAGAGTTTGTGAAATGACACTGCATGGGTAGTTGTGAGCTAATGTAGCAAAATGTAACACTCTTGCTGTATTTCTTGGCACTTTTAATTTAATTGTAACCATGACACTGTATAATGAATCGATTAATTTAATTTGCTAAGTGCAGGGACTGCACTAAAACTTACTACCCCCCCCATGCCTCTGGGTGCCCTTGCCACTAGGCAACAGTCTTTTTCCAGCTTGTGTTCTTGTCTGGTAAAAAGGTCTGACAAATAGATGCTGGGTGTGTGTGTGCATGCATGCACATGTGCATGTGTTTACTCTCGTTTAGAACCATTAAGGACTTGATCCCACAAGGTTCTGAGCTTTTTTATTTCCTGACTGCTTTTCAGGGGGAACACCTTGTAGAAGGCATTTGGCCTTGATGATACCATCCATTGCAGAAAAGAAAAAGGGGAGGTAGGAGGGGAGATGGGAGTGAGTGAGCAGAGGAACATGGCCAAAAGCACTAAATCCACCATTCTTGTTTCTGTCTGTCCAGTGTGTTTGCTGCCATTAGATTCATGACAGCCAACCAGTTTGGAGATAGGTTAATAGGTGTGCATGGCTTTTATCTACCACTGCCCTCTACTGAATAGAATAAAAGATATGATATTTCAGCTATCTGTTTGTAATAATTTCAGTCTTGAGGTATCTGAGACTCCATTAGCTCAGACAGTAGAGGTCACATACTTCTGAATATTTTTAATTTTGTGTGGGAATTGATATACAGCCTTCTGTCATCTAATGCAAAGGCATGGGGCTTGGAGAAAACACTCCTACTAATGTTAAAATTGCAACACAGCTTAAACCCCTTATATTCCTTGTCTGTAGAATTAATAGCTCTCAAGTCAATGCATGAAATGTATACTTAGCTTCAGGAAATGTATAAACATCACCAACTCTTGTCACATACAAAAAAAAAAAAAAAGCCTAGGCAGCCTGTAAGTAGAACAAAGTTTAATTTTCATGTAATCTTCCTGTCCGTAAGAAACTATTTTAATAAATTAAAAAGAGCAGCAGTTGTAGCTTTGCATTTCTTTGCTTTAGACAATTCATGGCAAAAATTGTACTTGTGTTGTTTTTTTAACCTCTGACATAGAACAAAATAGTAACTGAAGCTAGATCTGGTCTAGGTTTCTCTCAATTACTGGGGAAAAAACCTCTTTTGGGCTGTCTCACTATTTCATCAGCTTTCCCTTTAACTAAAGCAAGGGACACAGTTTCATGGTGAAACAACAGAAAGCAGTAAGAGAGCTTAACAGGGCCCTCCAGGTAACATGAAAGAGTGCCTCAGTCATCCTCTGTCTTGTTACTCTAAACACCAACTGCATTGTCTCAAGTCGTTTTCCCTTGCGGGAACACTTAGCCTTACCAAACACAGCTCAGCCTTACAGGTACATTCCCACCAATTAAAGAGGAGGGGTTCCTCACAAGTCCTGCCAATGCACCCACCTAGCTTGAGCAAAGATTGCCAAGTACAACAAACAGTGCCAAAGCGTGTGGTGGTTTTGGGCTCCACTCCAGCAGGGACCAAGATGAGACACTCAGTCACAACTTAGTCTTTACATAAAGCCAAATCTTTGTGTATTCCTCCGGATTAAACTTGGAGCCGTCCTCGTAATGTAATGGAGCTATACCTGGGCGGCTGCTGGCCTCTTCTGCTGGCAGAGCTCCACCCTGGGAGAGACTGGGCAGCGAGTGGTGCATGCTTCTGGTTGGGACTTAGTTTGGGGGTTGCCAGTTAGGTTGGCAAGTCTGGTTTGTGGCAACCAAAATTGAGATTCTCCTCCCAAGATTTTCAGCTGTGAAGTTTATGAATTTGATGAGGCCTCACAAAACGCCAGCCTTCCAGAAGACAGAAAATAGGTACCTTCCAGTCTTGGATCTAACAAAGAACTGAACCCAGAGGGTGGGGTTTGGATGAAGGTTCAGATCTGGATTCCCTGTTTAGTTTCAGCATTGTGGTTTTGGATCATCAGTAGTGGTAACATACAAATGATTTTTCACTCTAAAGAGCACAGTAAAATGCTATTATACTTGCTAATCTCCTTTTTTATATCTTGCCAAGTGAGGACTGCTATGCTGCAGCAACATAGCTGGCATAGGAGAGGTGCCTGTGTTTTTGCCACTCTTTGTTCATGGTGGAATGAGGACAGTTTTCTGTACACAGTATTCTGCCCTCCCCTTAAAACATCTGAGTCACACAGCTGTTTCCCAGTTAAATCACAGGCTCAATCTGACTGTATATTAAGTTGTGTTATGCAACACAGGCTGGCAAAACTGACCAGTGATACAAACTGCACGGAAAAATATGAAGATGGACAAAATCCCTGGAGGCGGGTTTACTTCTCTTTGTGCCAGTGACCCTTCCATTATAAGCTCACCCTGCCTTGGTTTGCTAAGAGGTTGGGTCACCATTATTCCTTGTTGCAGTAGGCTCTGCCAAAGACTGCTTTAAAATCTGCTTGAATCTCTGTAATAGACCCCACCATAAAAGATGCTGACACCATGACACCTTGGGTTGCCACAGCTATGAACCTGCCCTGGCCAGGCTGCTCTCTCTTAGTGTTGCTGTGGCTGCATTTAGACCCCCAACAAAGAGGAAGGCTGTGGGTGCTTTCCACTGCTGCAGCCTCTCCCTGCTTTGCTGGCAGAGGCCGCGTGTCCTGGTTTACATTGGCAGAAGCCAGCATAGCTCAAGGCTGAATTTAGCCCTTGGCACTCCTTGGAGAGCTGACTCAGATGACTGCACATGAAAACTACAAGCCAGTCTCTTATTTAATTCTCCTGAATGTTCAGTATTCTATTTTTTTACTATTTTATTTTTTACTTTTTGTAAAACTATTCTTGTGTTCAGTGGAAGAGCTTTGCTGTTGGACTCCCTGGGATGTTCTGGAGTTATTACAAGAATGGAGTAATAACAGTTTTCACATATACAGCAACTCATCCCAAAGGATCTCAAGTCCCTCACAAAAGATAAATTCAGCCTGATCAGTGGGCCAACTGATTGGTAATGTCGTTTACCTTGTATACGAGAAAAGGAAGGTATGGAAATTTCAGGTGACGTGCTCAAAAGTGCGTGGCAGATCCATTTCAGAACTAGGAGAGAAGGTAAATATTAGAGTTCCTTCCTCTGAAAACTGGACAAAAGGATGATCTCTGGAGCCAGGATTTTTTTTCTTCTGCCAGTAACTGCTGTGGATCACATTAAGGTGTAACTACATCAGTTTGTGTCTTGGACATCTTTGGAAATTGATTGATTACCTCAGAATCTCAGCTCATGTTTTGAATTGAGCATCCTTCTGGTCTTCGCTTTGAGGGGGGAATGGGGCCAGAGTATAGCTTTGGAAGGTATAGTAGCCTCTGTAGCAGCGATACCTAGGTAGTAGCTCTGGGAACATACCTACAGTGCTCGGCGTTCTACTGCTAGTGTCCAGTGCTGCTAGGGGCCTGATACACAAAATCTCACAGTGGGATGAAGTGACGGGAGTTCAGCCAACCTGTCTGCACAGATACAGAGTGTGTGTTGGCTGGGGCTCTCAAGAAGGAGAAAGGAACCCCTGGCGGCAAATCTACCCCTAGAAGGGAATCTTCAGTTAAGTAACAAATACCCATGAGTTTAAGCTGGGGGAGACTTGTGCTGTCCCAGGTAGATGACAGGGTCACATCGTATGCATGTTATGGCATTTGGGAAGCTTACACCTTATGTGTTAGGAAGTATCTTTTCAGCAATCAAACACTATTTGTGCCTAGGTCTTCATAGAGGCTGAGACTCCTCACACTGTTTCTGCTCACTTGCAGTTTTGCAGCTAGCAGCACATTCCTTAGATTTTGAAGCAAAAAAATTGGAGTTTGTCTTTCATACTGTGTGAATACTTTGGCCTTGGAGAGAGCTCTAGACAAGGAGAGAAGGAAACAAAGTAGAGATTTGCTTCAGAAATAAAATTTCGCTGTCCTTGCTGCCATTTGCCCGTGAAACTGCTTCCTGCCAACTCTGTGTCTGATGCACAATTCATATCGGAAGCAGAATTGGTTGGGGCAAGTTTGTGATTGTAGCTGGCATTTCTGTCATGCCTCATGCTGAATGCACAGCCTCTCCCTGCGTCCCGGGTGTCTGAACACATTAGGAGCATTGCGGGGAGGAGGGCCTCGGAAGTGAATGCCAGAGGAGGAGAGCCACAGGGCAGACGACTGCACAGACTCAGTGAGCAGAGTTCACCGTCGCTCTTCTTGGGTGATCAGAAAAGGTGGAGGACAGTCTATTGAAACTGCCATGCAAATGTCTGAGAGACACCGTTTGCTAATATGATCCATGAATAAAATCTAGCTACTAATGTGAGATTTCTGTAAAGCTATAAAAGATCTTTTTTTTCCTAAATTGGTCTTGCATGCTACATGCAAATATATCAACTCTAAAAAAAAAAAAAACCCCAAAAAACAAACAAAAAAAAAACGCACACAAAAACAACAAAAAACACAAAAAACCCAAACAACTAACAGGAAACTGAAATCACTAGATTAGTTTGCAGTGGAGGGACTATACTAATTGTTCTAATAACATTTGACTGAAGAATTACGCTGCTACTCAGTAGTGCTGGGTTTTGTTTCTTAATCCAGTCGCCTCATGACTGCTCTCTAAGTCTTCTCCTTTCTTTTTTATTCTTAACATGCAATTAAAGTGAAACTCCCCTGTATTATTACTGTAAACAACATGAAAGTAAGCAAAGCACATACTTTTCAGATGTCAGTGCTTTGCTGTCTCCTATCAGTTAAACTGTATTGCTCTGATATTTAGTTGATTTCATTGGACTTTTGCCAGCACGTAATTTGTCTCCTTACTAGTAGAATAAGAAGATGTTCAGTAATGACCAGATATGATTTTGTTTGTCTCTGATATAAAGGTGGGGTTTGCTTTTGATTTAAATAGCTGTGCAGATCTCTTACTGCTTCCACTGAGGAAGACAAACGGGCATGTGGAAGCTGCTAAGCTACAGAAATCTGTCCTTTTGGATGTTCCCAGTTTTCTTCCACTTTTTTCCTCAATA
This sequence comes from Buteo buteo, assembly GCF_964188355.1. Taxonomy (NCBI): domain Eukaryota; kingdom Metazoa; phylum Chordata; class Aves; order Accipitriformes; family Accipitridae; genus Buteo; species Buteo buteo. The sequence continues at coordinate 26,008,936 of NC_134183.1, forward strand.
TTAAATATCATATGTAACATAAAAGTCCAAATGAATGGGACAAAAGAAATGTACTTTCAAAACAAAATATTTTATCATTTAATTCAAACTAAGTGACGAGTTCCAATTTTTCAATGAAACTTTCTAGTGTTGTGCTACCAAAACATTTGGTTTTGACTGTTTCACTGAAAGTCTTCCAATTTAGAAAGTTTTTGACACTTCTCTGAGCTGCTTTAGTAACCTATTAAAAACTCGGACTGAATTCTATTGCTCATGAAGTTTGAACAAATGACAGTAGCTGGAACCTAGGCAGGCCATACTGCCAAACTGCATATATTTCTTCTCAGCCCAATAAGCCATGACTTGGACCTCAGCGAACTTTGGATCAGGCTCTTTAAGTGTGTTAATTCAGTGCAGCAATGCCTTTGCTAACCTCTGAGTGGGATTCTTTAAAGACGACTGTACACTACGAAGCTGTCCAGATGCTGTGATATTTGTGATGAGAGTAAATATCCAGTAAGAATTAAGGTGGATTAGTCAAACTTGCCAAGCTTTCAAAAGTGAAAGGCTGCCACTAAGCCACAAGACCCTTACCACAAGCAGAACCGTGCTACTGTAACTGGTATTTAAATGACTGCAGTGGGAGGTATCTCTTCATAAGCATATTACTAGTGTAGAGTTGCTTAATGACTTCACACACAAATAGATAATTAAACCATTAAACACTATAGAACTGAAAATTGTGTCCCCAGCGAACTTCAAAGTTGTCTGTTTCCTTAATGGACTGTGAAACCCAAGCCTGGGTCTGAATCACTTATGATGTGAAGTGGAAAGAAGCAGAGGAGAATGTGGATTTAGATTTTGCAGCTTGAGCCATTCTTCTTATTAGTCAGGTTTTGCTATCTACTTTGTAAACATACATGTCGATGTTTACTCATGAACAACAAAATTCTATGAAGTCTCGAACTGTGAAGGAGTTATTGTGTATATAGTGGGGTTTTTATCTTCTATCTCATGGGATAATAATATGGAGTTCAATAGGAAGATACTGTGAGAGATATAATCCTATTAGAGTTCTACTTTTGGTTTTACAGGCACAAGATTTCTAATACTGCAGAATTTTTGCAGAATTTGTTAGGTGCATTTGTATCCTGAGATAAGGCAGAAACTATATTCTGAAACTGGCCCATTTCTTCACTGGAAGGGAAAGGGGGGTGTGTCTGTGTGCATGTGTATGCTTAGAATGGGAAGAGATGGATACATTAGTGAGGTCTCCAGTTCTCCTTGGAACTTCTGGCATATATCTTACTTTTTTATCTTGAAAACTTAAAAAACACAAATAGCAACAAGAATGACAAACATCTTGGACGTCAGATGGCCAGATTTGCAGTATTATTTCTTTTCTTTTTAAGAAAACAAGCCACAGATTTGGTCAGTAAATGCTATGTCATAGGAAGATATATTATTTAATATACATTTCTGTTCTAGTATGTGCATGCACCTTTTTTCTAGGCTAAAATTAAGCATTTTGTACAGAGATAAAGCAGACTTCAGTGTTTGTAAGATTAGAAGACGAGGTCATCAGGCCACAGGGTGTCTTCAGTTTCATCCTCTGAAAATAGGGGAACATATGAAAAAGCTAAGGGGAGAGTTTTTATAAGTAAGTAAACCTGACTTCTATAACAAGTCTCTTATTTCTTGTGACCTGTCTGTTTTTATTAGATTTTTCAGTTTTCAGATAACATTAAAAAAAAGAAAGAAAACCCTCTGAAGAGGACCCTTGCCTATAGCAGGAAGTATAATCTCCCCGTTTCTCTCTTTCTCTCTCTTTTTCTTTCTCTCTCATTATATGCTGGCATGAACACTCTGACATTGCTAATTGCCTCCACATTACATTGGCTGAATTCCAACAGTAGTGGCATAAAAATTAATGAACAAGACAGAGCTCACACATAAGGAACATATGGTGCAATAGCGGTCAATTGCATTCTAGTTTAAAATAATGTCTTGAGAGAGTCATGATCAAAGCAGTTTCACAAAATGAAAATGGCCAGATTCTACTTGCACTATATATCTATGCTACCTCACTGTCCTCAGTGAGAGTGTGTATGTGAACAAGGAGAGTCTCCAAACTGTAAACAGAGAATGCCAAAAAGTTGTTTCTTTTTCAAATATAATAGGAATTTCCTCCACCATTCTTACTGTGAAAAATACTGTGAGTTAATTTTGTGAGGCAAGGCTAGGGAAAAAGTGTGCTTAGAAACAGAGAGAACTCTTCAAAGATTTTATCATTGTCTCTGCTAACAGTGCCTTCGCAGAGCGAGCTATGCAGTTTACAGAAAGGTGACACAATTATTTCCCATTATTCTAAAATGCACATTTTAAAGTTAACATGAGTTGGTTTTATCTGTGTATATGCTTCACACAAAATCCAGATTTCAAAACAATTAAGATAGTGTTAATAGAAGGTACTCTCAAGATTCTTTCAAGTTGAAAGCTTGCTTAAGATTAATGTTAAAATTCAGGTTTTATTCTCTTGCCAAAGTACATGCGAGGTAACCTCTTGTTAACATTAATGGGAGATAAATATTTGCACTCAGAGGAAAATAGACCCCAGTCATGATACAAACTATGGTTATATTACATAATTTAAATAAACATTGCTTGTTTAATAACTTTTACTGCTTTATTATGGAACAAACTGTTGCAATAGTATTGCCTTATGATCTAAATTATTGATTTTTATTATGCTGGTGATTTCTTATCATTATAAATGAGGTGTTCTTTGTGTCATGAGATTTGAACACTAACTTTAACTTATATGGGCCACGTCCTTCAACAGTTTAATGAATGACCCAAATAAATCACTACATCAGCACAGTACTTCATATACAAGGAAGGGAGCTTTATACTCCTTCAGTATCTGTATCCTCAGCCAGATGAGGTACTTTTGTCCATATCCCAGGTTAGAGCAGCCTGGGTGTTACCCAAACTGAAATGTGGCTGCAGATGGCCCTGCTAAGTCATTACAGCCACTGGAGAGAGCTGGAATGCAGAAATGCTCAAGCCACCTCCCCAACATGCCTCCTGCTACTCTGCTGGAATTTCCTTGGGGCTAACTCACACTGGCTCATAGCCATTTCTACTTTAACTCCTAGCAGGATAAAGAATAGGTAGGACAGCTTATTGGGGCAGTGGGAATAAATGGTAGACAGTTCTTTACCTGTCTGGTTAAGAGTCTTATTGGTATTTTAATTTTTCTCATCTACTTAAAATAATTGTTTCTCAAAGAATTACTGAAACATCCTTTCAGTAATCCTGAAGCAGTAATTGCTTCTCATCTGTATTTTCTGTATATATAATATTGATTTCAGTTGAGCTTTTATTTACTTATTTTAAGGTTGAATAAAACACTTGATTTTCAATTTTGGATATAGTTTCAATTTTTGCTTAAGACATCACAAATTTGTATTTTAAAGGAAAAATCATACAATAGCTGAGAGCCGAGTTCAATGTGGTACAGTGGCTTCAGCATAATCCTTTCCATTTACATGGAAATGCTCTTCTCCTGCAATTAATGGGCCAAATGACACTCCCAGTTATTATAATAAGCTTCCTGATATAAATCTGAGATAACATAGATTGATACTGAGACTTATGGAAGTGCCCATGTTCTACAGAGATGCAACTGGGACAGAAAAGCACCAGCTGAGTAGTTGTTTCTGTTGCTGTGACCAAGAGATGGTTTTGGTTCACTGTGTCTTGGTCTATATATGAGGAAGCAGCATCTCTCTCTTTTCTCCCTTCTCATAAAAAGAAAGCAAAGGGTACCAGATGGCATGTGTTACAGAGCTTTTCCTTCTAGCATAGAATTTATTTCCAAGATGTAGAATTGTGAGGATTCCTTCAGTCATCCCCCTAGAGTCACAGGTTTGGTATCTCGCCAATGGCATGTAATACACTTCCTGGCATGCTGTAGGAGAAGTAAAATTTGTTCAGAACTTCACTTTACAGTTGAGGCTTTTTTTTTTTACCATGTTATTTGAACATGCCTGGAAAAGGATCAGTGTTTAAGATTTATTAACCATTTCATTTCCAAGTTAGCCATAGCCTCTCAGCATGGTTGTAGATTTGGAAAATTGTCAAAATATGTGAACACTTTGGGTCTTGTTGCTTAATGCCATATGCAAGTATCACTCATGCTTTGTTCTGTTTCCTTGGTATGGACTAAAGCATTGGGAGGGAACTGCAAGTGGTATTAGGAAAAAAATCTTTCATCTATGTAGCTTTTACTACAAAAAAAAGTATTACTGGTAAAATTTATTTTTCAGGAGTTAGGGTTTCCAGGTGTAGTTTCATGGTTGCTTTTGTAGACAGAAGAGAAAGAAAACAAACTAGAAAATTCAAGTGAATAATTATTGTAGGCTGTTTCCCTTAGTAAGGTTTTCAAGTTAATTTTAAAGTCATGTGAAAAAAATTCTAATGAAACAGTTGTCACAACACAGTGATTAATGCATACAAATAGATATTTTTCTGGTTTGCAAATTTGGGTGCAACTTGAGTGTCAAAAGAAAGTTTATCTCAAGGGACTTCAGCAAAAACTTCATTTAGCTATTGGGACATGACATTGAAATTCTTTTATGGCATTTGCCTCTTAGAGGCTTTCTTCCTTTTTTTATTAAAAAAACAAACAAACACAAAATTCTTAGCTCTATTACATGGGTATGAGTATTTGTTTAGTATTATGAGGAAAACTTGGTTTTGGTTTTTGGAGGTTGGTTTGTTTTTTGGGGTAGGGGTGGGGTTTTTTTGCTATATCTCATACATTCTCTTGCCATTTTATGGGTGTGCTTCACTGTTGTCTCAAGAACAATACACATCACACTGTATGCATGTAGTTGAGTGCATGTTTATATGAAAAAGGAGATTGTTTCTGTCTTACTGTAATCCACATTTGTACAATTCTTTCAATGTCTTTAATTGTTTTGAACTCCAAAATGAAATGACTTCTAGATAAAATGAGCTTTCAGCTCTCTCCTTTTGTGACAGATTCCAGAGCATCTCTACCTCAAGGCACGTTTGGTCACCATTTTGCCTTTGTGACCCTTCCTAACCTGTACCACTCAGCAGGCTAGCACTAATGTCAGTACTGTTTACTTGGGCAAGACTGATAGCATCCAGGTGGAGTTTCCAGTCCTCCCCCCCCCCCCCCCTTTTTCTTTATACAGCCATGGAATGCATACTCTAACTGAAAAGTCAAGCAGCAGACTATTTTGCAGATCTGCCAGGTCTTTATTTTACAAACTAGTTAACATTGTCATTTTCTTTTGCATAAACACAGGACAAAACCTCGAGTCAGTGGGAAATGGCATGGTTTAAGTGACCTTAGTGGTCTTACACCACTCTGAGGTATATTAAGGATCTGGCTTGCAGATCTGAATTTTTCCCTTTATTTGATCTTTTCAAAATACGGTTTCTTTACACTTTGTGGTGAACTTGTAGTCGTCACTTCTCGCTAAAATACTAACACCAGCACATCTTTATTTTATTGATTTAATCACTTGTATGCTGGTTTAGTGATACCAGCTTACTCAAATGCCCTTTCCCTGTTTTTCTTTCATTATTTACAGATTTCACCTAGGTGAACAAGGTTGTGCAAATTAGTATAAATCAGTCCACTTACAACTTCTGACGCTTATGATTTAAGTACTGAATTACTGTCCTTGACAGCTGAAAGCTGCACAGTTTCTCTCCCTTCTGAATTTAAGACTGGAATGTAATTCTTAGCAATTAATAATAGATCATTAGAAATACTCTGAAAGTATCCACAATTGAACTGTAAAAGCGGTGCAACTGATCAGAATCCTGCAGAGTACTGCAGCAGTGCCTGTCAGAGAAAGAATATTTAACAGCAAGTGATTGCCTGCCTCTGCTACATCAGCTCCTCCAGCCAGCATAAAAGCAGGGTAGGACAAGTCCCCAGTCATGTCTTTGGGGACAACCTTTGCGAAGAGCTTAAATACCATTAGCATGGCAAACTGTGCTGGGTACTTCCCATCGTCAAGTACAGGAAGTCCAGTATATCCCCACTGCTCAGCTGAGGTTACATTTCTTTAATGCACAGAGAGCAGGAGTCCGCCACTGAAATGCGGTATGAGTCTCCATCCTTTGGCTCCAGTTGTAGAGCTCATGCTCTTACCTCCTTTCCAGATATTTTCCAAACCTTTGACTGTAGCTCGATGTCGATACCTGTGTAGGTTCCTCGAGCAAATGAATAGATGCAGCCCACTGAATTTTAGAAAGAGGTAGCTGAATGAATTATTTGCCCATTCAAAAAGATGGATTTTGTCAGCAGGTGAAAATCTCTAGGGATGAGGGTTTTAAAATACATTTTGCTTCCTCCCTTTGGTCTTGAAAGTGGTGATTTCCTTTTTCCTGATTTAGGAGTGGTGTGAAGCACTCCATCGTTCTGTATTCACCTAGTTAGTGCTGCAGCATCTTTGTAACTCTGCCACTAAGGATTTCTGCATTGATAATCTACTGCTGAGATGATAAACCTAAACAAAGTACCCCAAAAATAATGATTTCCCTTAATTTTAAAACTGGAGAACAGCAAAATATCAGTGTTTCTGATTAGAATTACAGACCTGTTTCAAACATAGGCAAGTCCTTCATTGTCTGTTATCTGTTAGTTTGGTGTTCTGTCTGTTTAGAGGCTGAAGTTCCCTGCAATAAGATGAAAACCTGTTCATTGTGCCTATTTTCTTGTGCAAGTGCGTTGCAGCTGGTTTTCTTACATTTATGGTAGTTGTTTGAAATATTGAGCAAGAACTCATGTTTGAGAGGGTTCATAGATACCATTTGTGAACTTCTAAAATGCCTATCCAAGAAAACAGTCAAGACATTTAAATGTCTCAAACTAAAATTCATTTACCACAGAATATCAAAGTATCCTGTTATTCTTTACTGTGTCATTGTGCAGGAACACAGTCACTGTTGCTGCTTTTATCACTGATAACATACTGGGATCTAATTTTAAATATGCTTTAAAGGGAATTTAAACTAAGAAATCTGTAGTTTTGTGACATTACCTTGGTTTGGTAGTGTTCTCTTTAATATGTTTGGAGGCAAGAGAGAAGGAAGGGAGGAAACATGATGCTTAATGAAGCTAATCTTCCTAGGCCCCATGTATCAACATTTCTGTAGGGGGCTGTGCAGAGCTATGCAGAATATCTCCATTAGGCTCCTGTTTTGAAACACCCGCAGAAGGAGCCTCTCCCTCTGCACTGAAGGTAGACGAAGCCTGGAGTGAATAATCTTTTGGAATATCCTCTGTTCATGCTTACTAATTATCACAGAAGTCAGGAAACTGTTGTGCTAAAAATCAGTTTACTCAAGTTTTGTTCTCTTGAATATAGGGTTTTCAAAACTTTACAAGAGGTTAACTAATGGAACAACAGCACTAGACTATTTGGCTCTGAAACAGCCCTTAGCAGTGCAGCCCAAAGTACTCTCTTACTTCTGCAAATAGGGAAAACCCCATTGCACAGGCAATAGGGAGGAGAGAGAGATGGAATCACTGGCCTGTAGTTGCACAATTGTCTGGCAGAAGGTTGGGAATACAGTTCAGCTCTCTCAAGTCCAAAGTCAGTATTTAGCCCATTAGGCCAAATTCCCTGGAAAACTGTATAATAAATGTATGTCAGTCCAAAGGTATTTGAACTGAAACTCAAATCATAAGGTCTTCCTTTGTTATATAAAGAACCTTCAAAAACTTTTGTTGTTGAATGCTACTGAGTGAATGACCTTTTCACATGTAAGATTGATTCAGATGGTGTTTCTGTAAAAGTTAGGTTGTTACTTGCAATGCTAAAATGGACACTTGCTCCAAAGATAAGAAATGTCTGGCTTCACTGCTACTTCAGGAATTAAAAAAAAATAAAAATTATGCCAATAAAAAGGTCTTGCATCATGCCTAAGGTCATTAGCATCTGGCTTTGGGAAGCTGCCAAAGGGAATGAATTTCAAAGACTGAGACTATTAGTTGAGAGCCTGCCAGTCCCAGGAGATCTTACCTCAGCCTTAGAGCAAGAGCTTCCTGGCAGATCTTAATAGCTGTGACAGTACTTTTGTTGTGAGGATATCACTTACGATTGAGTCTAGAACTACACGGGACTTGGAAGAAACTTTTCTAGCACAATGAATACTGAACCCAGCAAAGGGCCTGCGTACAGGTGTTGCCTGCTCACATAGGTTCTCTCTGCTCCGGGGGAAAACAGATGCTTTTCTGCACCTGCTCTACTTTCAGCCCAGCTAAGAAGAATGCACTGCATTAATCTTGTATAGAGGTGACCAAGGCAAGGTGAATCTGCATGGTCTCTTCCCCAGCCATAAACAGGCAGTTCTCTAGACAAGCACTGTTGTACATAAGCTTGTAAGCCAAGAATAGTGAGTGCATATGCAGAGCAGGCACTGCTCCTACTCAGTCCTCCAAATATTTCTCAGCCAAAACCCCCCAATCTCTTCTAGCTAATGTGAATGAGTCACAGGCAGATTGTTTCATAAAGTCCCCTATCTTTGTCAAGCACTGAGAAGTGGATCTGTGGTTGAATGTTATCTGCCTGTTAATGTGGCACTGCAGATCAAAATATGTGCCCATGCCTTCCAGCAGCCTTTACAGACACAGTAGCGAGGACAGAAGAATGCAGACTTTTCTGGGGTACAAACAGCTTCCCAGGGGTGTGCTTTGGAGCACATCCATTCATTTTAAAAGGGGCGGGTGTGTGGGGGTGTGGGGGTGTGTGTGTGTTTTAGCACATAAATAAAACCAAAAAGAACTTTGGCTGAGAGGCATGCAGGAAGCTAACTTCCAAAAAAACCCTAATAAATAAATAAAGCAAACCTGCAAGTCAAATACATCACTGGTGTAATTCCTTTTCTTCAGTGCTTTGTGTCCCTTTTCCAGTGTACTTTTGTGGTCAGTGTCAGTTATTGTCTCCAGACATGAAAAAGCTGGTGTCCTCACCTTATTACTGATGGAAATGTGAAATGCAGTGATTACAGTGGATAGAGGTCCTTGGTTTCTTTTACAGATGGTAAAGTAAGTGAGCATAAGCACAAAGGTATTTAATAGTTCACCAAAATCTGCCTTGCTTCACTTTCAAGTTCACCCTCCTGTTGTTCTCACCTGTTCTTAATAGATCGTTGGTAATCCAGGTGTAATTGAAAGAAGTGCCTAAAATCGCTTGCATTGCTTTGTAAGTGGACAAAGAAACATGTGACATTTGTTCCAATAGTGTATTGGTGTTGCTGTACATAAAGAGATGCAATATATCTTCCACAAATAAAAACCATCATTGTTCCACAGAGATAAAATGTTGGCATTTAAAACTTAACCTGTGGCTCATCACTCTTCTACATGAGATCACTGCAGAGCAGAATGAATTTCACAAAATATAGTACAGATAATTTTAAAACAGGATGGATTACTATCTTGCTTTAACCTCAGTAACGATGACTGGAAACTGTTCCACCATGTAGAAGTGAAAGTTGATAGGTCTCAGTTCAGTTCACATGTGGATTCAGTTTAGTTCTCACATGAGAAGGTGTACACATCGCTGAAACTGCCATCTTTTTTTCTGTTCCGGGTTTTGTGTTTTGGTTTTTTTTGTTGTTTTTTTTTTTTTTTCTCTTTGGTAAATGAGACCGTATTCAGCAGGATCAGGGAAAGCAAGGATTTGAGTGAGCTGTGAAAAGAGAACATGTATTTCTAGAGTTGGTCTCTCCAGAGCTAGGTTTGGGTGGTAGGTGGGACAGGGTGGGAAAGCATACACACCTAGTCCCTGTCTGGAGGCCCCTCAAATGTCTGTTTGATGCCTTTCCTCAACAGCTAAAATAAGATAAAATTTTAAATATCTGCTTGCACTATCATGGGGCCCGTGGATTTTGTTGTCTGAGCAGCCAGAGAATTTTTTGCAAGAAGAAGAGAAAACCTTTCTCTCACATGGTTGATGTTTGTTCATTTGGGTTTTAATTGCAGGTTCAGTGACATCTCTTGTGCAGTTTCATCTGTAGGGTGAAAATTTAAATGTGACACACAAGTCACTTAAGTATTTTAAAAACATTAAAAGTCTTATGCTTAAACTTAACTTTAAAGAAACCATCTGAATCTGAAATGAAATATTTTTGACACAGATAAAGCAGTTTGACCCAAAATGAAATTATGAAGAGCTACGCAAATATTTTTTTCCAAATTGTCAAGTTATTTTCCAAGTACAATCTTCTTACTGTTACTATTAAGTAAAAGCTCAAGTTAATTGTTTTTAAAAATGCAATTGTTATAATTAAGAAAAAAAAATCATAAATACCTACAGGTAATTTAAAAGGAGATCAGTGCAAATGTCAGTCCTGCTATGCAGCCCTAACTGCTTGGTGCGAGGTACTGGCATCGGTAAATGGGTGTATTTTCACCTAAAGGATCCCAGCAGGATGCTGGGCCTGGTATCCCCTCTGTGTTCCCTAGGTGGATGCTTGAGTGATACTTGTGCTTCCTGGTAAAGAACTGTATGATTTCAGACAGGAGGAGCAAATGCTCTTTAATATGCATGTCTGTCTTTTCCCAAGGTTACTGTTATTTTATAGGCTCATTTACTTGTCAGCCATGTTTCAAAGTTAGCTGAGTGTTGAGAGCGTGGTATAGATGGTAAGAGGCCAGTTGGTAATTTCCAGTCCAGGATACCGTTGTTAGTCACTTGAGGTTTGCAAATTACAGGTCTTTGATAAACAGTCATTGTTTCAAACTGCACTTATTTACTAGAGAGATAATAAAGTAGGGATCTGCTGGACTCCTGATCACAACTGTTGTTTACTTATGCTCACTGTGCCAGTTTTTCTAATTATGACTGGCTAGGTGCAATGCAACACTTTAATTGGTAAGTAAAATAAGCGGTGTGTTCCACTGCTAATGGCTGGGCTGTGCAGAGCAGTTTCTAATTAGCCTAAAGAAGCACCAAATACTGGCATTGTCACAAACTGGGTTTCCAACAGCTTATTTACATCACAAAATCTGTATATAAAAGTAGCTTGCATCCCTCCTCCCTTGTAAACACGTGTTTCACATTCTGTGAGGCTGATGCTTCACAATGAATGTCATCCAGATAATATAGTTTGGAGTATGGGGAAAGCATCTTGATAAACAGAATACACAATTTCTATGGCTAGAAATTAGTTTTTAGAGCTTTCTAAAGAAGCCAATTTTTTTTAATACATGTATTGCAAAGGCTCTGCTATTTCTCTTTACTGGCCGGTATAATATTATGGTTCTGCACAAAGACGTCTTTTTCTAAGTCTATAGAGGAAGAGTTTGTAAAGGCAGGGATTGTACCTATACTCTGCTATTTTTATAAACAACAATTGTCACTCACTTGCTAAAATGGAGGTCAGGAGAAAGTGCTATTCTTGGGAGGAGGATGAAGCCACAGAACTGACTGAATGACAGGCTGGCTCTGTCACAGTTTTATTATATAACTTTGGGTAAATCACAAATTTACTGGTTTGTAAAAGGGAGATAATGCTAAGCTTACGGCGAGGGTTGTGATGTTTTATTGGGTTGGTTTGGTTTTTTTTTTAATAAAATGCATTGAAATTACTTGAAAAGAATGGCCTCAGAGGTATATGGAATTTATTACAGATTCAGTATAAATCACGTTTCTTGGAACTAAACTGATTTATACCAATGAGGATTTGAATATATTCGAAGTACAAAAAGGTATTTCCTTCTTAGTAGTCCTTCTTTACTATAGAGAAAATTAAAGATCACACCAAGTGTTTAACTTCTATTTAAAATTACAACAGGTTTTTAATAAAGATTGTGCTGACAATATCACGGCCTCATTTTAGCATGAGTGATTTCAAAAGAAGATAGCACTAAATGCTTTTGTTGAGTTTAGTGTTACTTCCCTATTCAGGTTTTTGTCTAATCAACATAGAGCTTTAGTTCCTTTACTAGAGAGTCGCAGAGGCTGGATGCCAGCTGCATCGCCTGCTTGTAGAAGAGACAGTTCAAAAAGAATATTCTCTTAATAATCTGTTGGGCAAGGTGCGTATGGTAGAGCCATATCTGGGTGAAGAGTTTAATGCAGAAAAATTTATGACAAGCTGGGGGCTTTGGAACAAGGCATGTGGCTGGACTAATAAAAATGTCTCGCAGTTACTGCTAGAGGGCTTGATCCTGCTCCCCTTGAAGCAAGCAATACAAGTCATGCTGGCAGTGCAAAGGCAGGATAAAGTCCTTCAGCTTGTGGAGACCCTCAGCAGGAGGGGACACCTGTCCAAGCCATTGAAAATGGCATCAAAAGTAATCCTGAACTCCCATTAACCCCATGCTGCTCCAATACAGTCTGTTGCAGTATAGTCACCTTTACATCCTATAGGGCAATGACCATTCAGCTCTTCTCTATAGGAGCCTCAGGCTGCTTCTTACTACTACTGTATGGTTTATTTTAACATTAGGACAACATAAAAGAGAAAAGGAGGTTTGTGAAAAGTCACACAAAATGTGTGTGTGTTTAGTATACCCAAAGGCTCATTACTTCCTTGTGGTAATGCTGCCAGGCCTCCTTCAATCACTTCTGTGTCGGTCTGGCAGTCAGCTTCCTGCAGATATTATACCCCCAAACCACTGCTCCATAAGAGGCTTCTGTTTTACACCTGCCATCCTTCTTTTAATTGTATGATTTCGCACCTTGTTCTAGGCCTGGCGCTCCTCCAAGCAATTCCCAAGCGTCCACTAAAAAGTGGTTGGTCTTGAAGCACTTTTCTTCTTTTCCACTTTTCATGCTATGCATACTCCCCTATTATTTTAAACCAGGGTATTAGCAGAGGGAAAGCCGTGGTAACCAGTCCAGTGCTTCAAAGTTGTTAACAGGGCAGCTCCGGTCTCACCCTAAAATAGGCTTGTGCTTGTTCAAGTGCATTTCAAGCAGCATGGATGCTAAAATTTAAGGGACTCGGTAGCCAACACAACACCTATTCATAGCAACTTTGTGTTTCTTGAATTGCTTCCACCTGTTGCAACATTCAAACATTCCCACAAGTTACTTAGTTCCGAAGTAGGAACTGTCTAAATAAGCTTCCCAGCCACTTCAGCCAAGTCTAGTGTCCAGATCATCCAAATAGCTACAGCTTGAGCTGACAAGGAGTTCAGTTCCAGTCTGAACACATTTAAGCTAATAATTTCCAGTTTAAAAGTCTGTTATTAATGCTCCTGTTATTAAAAAATACCAGGTAGCAGAGAGATTCTGGGTTTTTCTGTATAAGCAGTCTCCTGTCAGAAAGCTCAGTGAGAGAGAGATTGGGAGAAGGAGGAAAGGGGCTGGAAATCCAGGGTGTTTGTAAGTGGAGAAGGGTTCTGTGCTAGAAGGCTGCTCTGTATCCTGGGTTCAGAGGAAGGCAAAGTGGTGAGGGGGTGAGAGGATGGGAACTGCAGAGACCGCCTGGGCAATGGGGCAAGGCAGCATTGGAAAATAAATGAGAGCTCACAGCAGATGCTGATTCCTCAGCCAGCTATTCTTGGCAATGAATAAAAAGGTTAAAGCAAGGAAGAGTTATATTTGCTTATATATGTGTGTATGTATATGTATGTATGTATCTTACTTTTAAAAGGTGGTTTTTATTTCCAGGTTTTCAATTATTTCCGAGGTTGCGTGTATTGGAGGTGCCACAGTAACTCAAATCTTCACAGAGACAAATCTATTATTGCTTATATCACAAGAATGCCTAGAGGCCTCTTGTAGGGACAAAGACCCATTGTGTCAGATGTTATGGAAACATCATGTAGATCTTCAATTCGTAGTGGATTTTGAATCACCCTTAATAGTTTAATATTTTTTTTTCCCCATCAGTTAATTTCAGCTTTCAGGCTCTGAAAGGGGCTTTTACACAGCATTTGTAGGTTCTGGCAAAAATTTCTACAGATCACTACAGCCACTTCTGCATACCATTTCTATACACCACCATTGGCAAATACCAACAGCAGGCAATAAAACTAGATATAAGTGATTCTGAGAATGTATCACAGTGGTGGAGTCAAATATTAACTGAAAAAAGACTAGGAAAACCAGACTTTTTTTTTTAAGTAATCTTCTTAGAATTGAAATGTCCCTTTATTAGCAAAGTATTTAGACATTCTGTGACCAAAAATGAGGGCAAGAGTAAGGTAATGAAAACACTGAAGGATCATTTGGAAGAATTTGGTGTAACATTTTCAGTAAAGTATCATTGGTTTTAGATTTTTCCCCAGAACTGTAAGATCTGTCCTAGCTGCTGATAAACTATTTTTTTTGGATAAGATACTGTAACAGACACTAGGTTGACTCTACAGTGTAAAGTTGTCCTATTGAGCAGACAAATACAGGGATAGTTACTCACACCATTTAGCAGCACACTCAGCAAATAATCTTTGGAAGCCACTGAGACTTCATGTATTTTAAACAAGTGCTTCTGTAAAGTTCTGGCTTTGCCCAGGACTGATAATTTTATTCATTATGTGAATGCAACAACTTTGACTTTGTTCAGCGTAATAAAATGGCATCTGCCATGCACAAATGTTGGAAGACGTTTGGACTATGGCTGCATAAAGTGATGGTTTGTGTTGTTTAGACTGAATTCTAACATTTTTGTTAACACCACTCATATCATCAAGGTATATCTAAAACTACCACCAACTAGCCAGGCAGCTTTCACTGCAAGTTTTTCAGATATTATCCCGTTGCACTCCATTTCTAAAGTCTTATCTCCCTTGTCCATAGCCAAAAGCTACTAACTTGGAACAAAGTTCAATCAAGACCCAAACATAATGAAGAAGGTGAAATCACAAAAGATGGAGTTAATGGCTACAGCTACCGCTGTGGATCCTTTTGCCACAGGCTCTGAAAGTCTGGAAAATTAATCAAAGTTCAATCAAGGATGTATGATATTGCGGCTGCAGCAGCAGCAGTGTCTGGTGTCACCTGGGAGCTGTCCATTAAAACCAGCCCACTGCAAACCATCCTGGTATCGATGTGCTCTGCCGGTTGAAGGGGGTAGTCACGTGCTACTCCAGGACATTGCTATACCTTCTGCTTTCACTCCTGGGTAAAATTCAAAAGTTCAACAAGTATTTTAGACATAAAAAGAACAGGTACATGTCTGGAGTAAGTTAATAAAAGAGGCAGTTTTAAAGGAATCTACTATGTGGAGGATGGGTGACCCTTTCAAGGAAGTTTTCATGGAATGTCACTGTAAAATAGGAACTGAAATTTCTTCCTCCTAATCAATAAGAAGGGAATGTATATGGGAAAAGATAACTGAGAATAAAACTTTTGGCTAAAGCATAAAGTTGTAAGAAAAGTCTTCAGCAGAGTGGGAGAGCTGGTAAATATACCTCTGTAATAAACATTGATTGTCCTAGTAGTAACAGTACTTTTAGGCATGGCTGTTAAACTCAACCATTTGTTCAGAAATTTGTAGCTTATGACCTTGGAAAAAAATCTTCTGCAGATAAACTGCAGTAATTTCTTTTCAATAATTCTTCATCAAAAAAATCATTTAAAAATATAAATATTTGCTTTTTTTTTCATTGTCTAGGAAAAAAAAGTGTCCTGTAACCTGTGTGATGTTTATGATTAAAACTTGGCAACACTTGTACATGGGGAAAATTCATCTTTCATTTTATCAGTCTGCCACTGAGACATGTCCTAGTCATCTCTCTAATACTCTAACATTCCCATGAAACAAAGCAAAATTGCCACCACTGGTATTACTGCTATGTTACTCATCGGTTATTATATGCTGTAGTTTAAATCGTTGAAAACCACTACCTGGTATTAAAGAACAAGGAGGACAAAAAAACCCAACTGAAAACTTAAAAAAAAAAAAAAAAAAAAAAAAAAAAAAAAAAAAAAAAAAACACCACAACGAAAAGGAAGGAAAATGCTGGAGGCTGTGAAAATAAATATGAAGCTCCACACTGTAGGTGAACTGTCTCCTGTACCAGTAGAATGCAATTGCCTTTGGAAAAAGCCCCAACAGCATTACCTTTTCAGGTATCATACTGCCGAGACTCCTTTTCTTTAACCATGTAAAATATGAGTAGCTACCGGTTTTATGGCAGGCATTTTATTCTGACTTTGACACACCTCTGGACTGATGTCACACCCTTTGGCCCAGGGGCACAAATGTGTTTCCTGACTATTCCTCTTACGACAACACAAAGTTTCTGGAAATCTGTCTCGGCCCTTTCAATCAGATAGCGTAAACACATCTGTCTCCCCATTGTATTTCTACCTGGTTCATCTGTATATCTTAACTGAAATTACTGGTATTCTTTTGATAAACCATTAGTGTTAGAAAGGGGGTTGAATTTTTTTTGTTAATTACTAAATCTCAGCGACAGACAAAATCTGCCTGTTAAAACTTGTGTTGTAATTTGAGGATTAAATGCTGCACCTATGAGAAACATCAGTATCAAAACTGATTTGCTCTAAGAGACTTAATGTTGTTAGGAGCTGCAGTTTGACAAAGTAGATTCCTTAATAATAGAGTTAGCAATTAAATGTTTTAAAGTCCTCACAGAACTTGCAAGATGAGAGTGGGGGGTGGTAGAATTGTGCAGAAAGGGAAATGTGTAGCCAATACAGCTCCCACCTTAATCCCTGACAGCAAAAGACTTCAACTCCCATTATTGTTTGGTTATTAGATAATATTTGAAAATTGCATTTCACTTGATAACACCTTTCTCATCTAGCGCAAAGGTTTGCAAGTTCATATTCTCTGCTAGCACTTCTGTGCGAGCCCACCCCAAACTAGACTGACCATGCAAAGAAAGATGGGCAGAGCTGCAGGGAACGCTTGGGTATGTTGCCCTTGCTGCAGCATTCCCATCTCACTCTTTAGAGTGGTATCTCTAGTTGGGTAGGTATCTCATATATGTGACATTGATATATGACAAAATGATGCAGTCTTTTTCCATCCATTTAGATGGAAGCTGCATACTTCATTGCAGTTTAAAAAAAAAAAATAGAAAGGTAGAGAACAGAATATATGGGTAAGCCAGTTTTGTCTCTCACAGGCGGGGGGGGGGTGGGGGGGGTGGGGGTGGTGTGGGGAATTGGGAGGAGGGAGCAAGTAAAGTCCTTTAGTGTACCTCTAAAACTGTTACAATTCAGGCAAGTCACTAAATATGCTTACTTTGGATAGCAATGTGTTGCGATTCATAGTTTCGTAACAACTTTTCCAATCTTGATATTCACTGCATATATATACAAAATGTTTCTATTTCTGTGTTTTTAAATAAATATATTTGTAGGGGTTAGACAACTTCAAAGTTGGTGCTTTTTTGGCCTATTTACTAGCTTTAGTTACAAATACAGATTCAGATTGTGAAGCCCTCTCCTCCTTGAAGTTTAAATTTTGTGGAGGTTGATCTGCTTTACAAAACATTTTAAAGATAATGTCACTATGTAAGCTCTTTTATAATCTTTTCTTGTACTCTTTGGTTGTACATATTGAAACCCAAGTATAGAAAGTTACTAAGCAAGAAGGTGAAAGGAAATATATTTAGTTTAACATTATAAACTGGCAAAAAGACAGAGAACAAACAATAGGAACAATCAGTGAGTTTGCAAATGGCTAATAGTTTAGCTGGATGCTCCAGGCTCCACATTGGGTCAGACAGTGTTTTTAAAAGCTGGGGAGGGTGGAGAGAGTACAGAAGGTATGCTGCTTGCAGAGAAGATACATGCTTTAGACTTATTAAGACTCTGAATTGTAAGGCTCTCTGAAGGATCTAATAAACCTACCTAAAGAGCAGATAAAACTGTTGAAAGATGCAAAGTAGAGCATGCTGGAAAGAAGTAATTTGGAGTTTTTGTAAATGCTGTAATGTCCTGGAAAGAAATTGTAAACATTCAACAGAAAGTTATCCCATAACTGGGTGAACTCACCAGTATGGCATATATGAACAATGGATTGACTCTACTGCTTTTACTAGGAGAGAGAAAATGCTTTATTTATCTGTCATCAAGTATATGTTAAAAGTTGTGTGTCTCTTTTGCTCAGTGAAAAACAGCATTAAAGGGTGGAAACTAAAATGCTAGAAAGCAAAAGAGTGGAATAGAGTAATATTTAAAGTATGTTAATGCTATCAAAAAGTCAAGAGGGGCACTGTATCCTTTCTGGTGATCCTAAGACATCCCCAAAAAGATTTCAACAAAGAACGAAGAATGAAAATTGGAGAATCAAAATATGCAATTATAGAAATTATTGGAAGCAGGGGAAGGTTTTGGTAGGAGGATCATCAACAGGACCACCTCAATTAGTGAGGACATTAATAAGATATGACATGTACAAATGTAGTGATTAGCACAGAGAAGCCAAACCAAGTCCTTTGGTTTATTGTTTCATGTTTTAAAGCAAAATGTTTTAAAACCAGTATATTAAAAGGCTTTTTCTGCACAATGCATAATTAAGCTATGTTGTATAAATATGGTACCATTCATGCTGAGAAATTGGCCTTGAAAAAGGATGGAACTTAAAAAAACCAAACTATATTACAAGACAAACTTTTATAGAATCAAATTTTTTTCAAAGACAAATACATTGTGGCATAAGGCAATAATTAATAAATGTTAAAAAGAAACACTGTTCAGGCAGGGCTTTTCATAATTACTAATTGCAGGGTTTCTTGATCCTAGTGGCTGTTTCAGTGGAGGGGCACTGTTTCACGGTAATGGATCAGTGGTATGATCTGGTATTGGTGATGTCTTTCTGGGTCTGCCTTATGCACTACTTCAAATATTAGCATTTTGTAATGGCCAGTACTCACTTAACTTCACTGCTACTTTGAGCTACAGAAGTAATGCAGTGAGCAATTAGATGAAAATTAGTGCTGAAGCAAGGGCGCAAATGCAAAGGTATTAAATAAACTTCTTATTTTCACTGGGTTCTTCTTGTCTAATTGCACTAAAGGGGATGTAAATGGCAAGATAGGGATCAACATTTGAACTCTGGTTAAACTGCTAGTGGAAAACAGTTTTGGACACTTTATAGCTCAGTATTATCTGCTTAAAAAAACTTAAACCCAACAAAACAAAACCAAACTTAAAAAATCAGCCTACCTGGAAATACTGAACAAGAGATTTGGGGTTCTCTGTTGCTTAGATGAGAACTGGAGTGCCCTACCTGACCTTTCATGGATCTTATGGAACTTTACCAAGTACTTTATGGCTTTAGCAGGCCTGTTTGTAGTTCTAGTGTGACTAGTGCTCAAAACCTATGCTGCAGCACACTAAGTTTAAAACTATTTTCATCTTCATGTGCAAAAGTTTGTTAAATTTTAAAAAACATTGGGCTTGCAAGTTCTTTGAAACCCTCAACTCTGTTTATCTTGCTGACAGGACCTCAGTTCTCCTCGTTTTCAAGGTCTGTTTCCTCTTTTCCCTCCTATTTCCCCAAAATCTTGTGTCCCTTCAGTCCTGAATGGCAATTCCCACTCCTGTTGGCTTTTCTCCCTGAAAGGTGACCCAGTGCCCATCTGTGTGATCATGGGGCTGACCATTACTTCACTTGTCTTCTGAAAGGTGAAATGTTTAATCCACACATCTTTCCAAGGTGGTAAGTGAGCAGAGCATTAAATTAGTGCTAAGATCTTTGCCAGCAGTTGATTTAAGTAAGAGGAACATAGTGTATTATGTGTTTGGAATTTAGGCCAAGCAGGCAGGACACAGAGGTTAACACCATTTGCAGCTAACTCTGATAGAAGCGGGAAGCAGGCAGCATGCGGTTGGGGAAGTTACGTGCCCATTTGCCTAGAGAACACAGCAGCAAACACCAAACCTACTCCTAATGCTTAGTCTGTGCTTGATTAATTTCTTGATCTTCTTTTTAGAATGATTTTTTTTTTCTTTTTGAAATCAAACACCAAAATTCAGGTCGTGATTGAAATTTAAAAGTTAGGAGAAATCTTTTCCTAGGGATTGTATTGTGCTTTTGTGCTGTAACACACTGGCTCAGTTGCAGTGATTCCCTAGGATTAATATCCATTTTTTAAGCATCCTAGATAATAAAATCAGGTAAGAGCAGCAGCTTTTTGTTTATAGTCAGTTTCTTAAAACTATGAATACTCTTGTATTTGGTTGTTTTAGCACTTCACAATCTGCCCTACATCCCCTTACATTCATGCTGCTCTGAACACACAGGCTGGGGCACGGAGAAGAAGCAGCAGGCTGGGGCAGGTGGGAGGAGAAAGCAGCTTTCCTTGGGCTGTGTTGTTACGCCATGATTCTAGGTATTTACGTTATGACTTACCTGGAGTTCAGACCTGGGGACCACTTTCCTTTGCCCTCAGCACTGCCCCTTAGAACACAGTAAGATGCCATGGTTTCCTCAAGGAGCTTACAATTCAAAGAGATTAAAAGAAAACAACAAATCTGAAGCAAGGAAATAGAAATCATAATTGAAGTAACTTGTCCAAGGTCAAATAGCAACTCAGTGGCAGAGCCCCAAATGAAGCCCAAGACCTCTGGCTCAAGCCTGGTGCCCTGTTCCCATGCCTGTTCCTTTCTACAAGAAGCTGTTTTTCCATTAGATTTTACTGCTGGAAGAGGAGTTATGGGAGTCGCCCTCTGGTTTCCATTTTGATCATTCTTCAAGATGCGTCTTGATAGCTGTTCTGTACAAGCAAGCTTGAACTATGTATCAGCTGAAATTACTGAAAACGCTGTTAATGTGCCAGTATTTCTTTAAAAGTTGACCTGTAGATAAAAACTGTGCCTTGCACATGTCACATTATGCTAGAGATAGTTGGATTTTACGAAAAGGTGCACAGATAGTAAAATGTGGAAAAACTGCTGATCAGTAACAGTGAATACTTTAAAAAGAACAAGGCATGAATATGTCCCCATAAAATATTCATTGAAAAAGCTCAATTACTGAAAATAATCCTTAAAATAAAAGACTGTTAGTAGATAATTAATTAAGAAAAAAGTAAATTGGTCTTAAATTGTTTGCTATGGATAGTTAGCCCATTTAATAAGAATTATCTTCCAGGCAAATGGCAGATAGCTAGTAAATAGTTTTTTCCTAGGAACTGGCTAGAGGGGAGAGCAGCTCTCCACACATCTAAGTTTTAGTCACTTATCATTTTGAAGTCAGTTCAGAGCTTCTGGCAGTTTATGTAATCTTAACCCACTCTTCCCACTTTTGTTGCAGAATTCTCAATCAGGTAGAGTCCTTTTTAGTCACATCGCTGCTTATTTCATTAAGAAGGAAATATGATTTTAGTAACAAGGTGTGCCTTTGGCTTTGAGTTATCATCCTGAGAGAGCAGTTAGGCTTTGTCCTCATCATAGAACATATGCTTTTAAAACACTGCTGTTAACAGCCACCTCAGATAGCATGATGTTGGCCATGACTTCTCAGGCACTTTTTACTACAGCTTACAAGACTGCTGATAACCTGTAACTGTCCTGTGTGCCTGAGAGAGAAGTGCCCTGGCATGTTGCAGGGGGGCAGAGGTGGCACTGGAGCTCCCGTGTAGAGATCTGCTGGGGAAGGACCAAGCCACCATCAGTGGTTGACTCTTCTCACACTTCAGTGTTTTTCGGCAGAAGTATCTGGCAGATGGTACTATGAAACTAAATCCCCCTTTCTATTTTTCAGTGTTGTTCAATAGCTTGGTGAGAGAAATAAGGTATAAGGTGGAGAAACCTAGGGATTTAGGGAAAGCGTATGCTTCATGTCGTGCTCTGTGGGACCAGATTCTGGTATCACACTGGCTTTATGCTGGCCTGGTTCCAGCTGCTGCCATGAAGTTAACGTTAACTGTACTCCAGTATTAAGTAAAACATAAACTATGTTCTCTCCTTAAGCACTGTGCACCTATCTAGCAACTAGTAAATAGGATTAGAAGAAGACAACAAATTAACCAACAATAACAATATGTTAGCTGTCTTCTCCCTACAGCCGTCTTATTTCCTGCTGCCTTTCCTATGGGATTTCAGGTATTCATCTGGTCAAATATGTCCTGGTGTATTCCTACAAGGATTCCCACTGAGTTCAATGCGACTTGCTCATGTCTATCTCTGGGCGTAGCACAGTGTATTCCTGGGTTAGGAGAGTGCCAAGAAATTATCTACAGGAGGCAAAAGTAGAGTAGAGAGAAGGGGAGAAGTGTTTTGTTTGGGGGTTTGTTTTGTTTTTTTAAATAGGTGAGAAACGACTATGACAAAAATCCTGCTCTAACCCATGAATGCAACCTAACACCTGAATAACTGAAACCAGATTTTGCCCCAATTACTGAAAAGTAATTCTTCTCCTGTCTTTATGACCTGTATTTCTCTTAATAGGAAGCTTCAACTTCATAAAAAGAAATAGAATTCAGCCCTAGCTCAAAAGTAAGTTGATAGAGGGAAATGTTTTCACTTTAAAAAATACACACCCCACTCAGTGAACCTTTGAGACCTGCAACTGTTTAAAAAGAGAAAAAAAGCAACAAACAAAAAACAAACGCCACAGCAGCTGCAATTTGAAAAACAACACTCTGGCGCTAAAAATAAGTAATTTTAATCGTAAGTACCTCATAGCTTATTTGCAGATAGTTGCACACTCTGAGAAGAAAAAAAAAAACCCTGTAATAGGCCTTAGGTCAGCTGCATTGATTTAATGCATTACTTAGGCTGCCAGAGCAGAGGTAGAATCTCCTCGCACTGCATTAGGAGCGCCTCAAGCCTCCGTGACTCCTTTTGATCAAATCTCTGTGAAAGATGAGTGTCATGCCCTCTTCAAGCCAGCTGTGAGGGGACTGCCCTGCGACTGGAGGAGCACGCTGGAGCACACCACTCCGGGGCAGCGAGGTGAGAGCTGGCTGCAGAGGTGAGAGGCAGACACAACTTCGTACTGTAGGTCTGGAGAACACCAAGGGGGAGGATCTTATTTCACTCCCCTGTGCACAGCCTGAGCATACATCAGACCTTGAGGTGCTCAGAGTCAGACAAGAGTAAAGAGGCGTGTGATGGTTCTGCCTTAGTACTTGTACAGGCAGGAGTGTTTCCAGTACTTCTTTGTACAACTCACTGAGGGAATGGGAAACTGTTTTATAGCTCTGGAAACATAAGCACAGTAAGAATGTCTGAGGTAAGGAAAGTTCTTTGCAGTTCTATATGAATGTGTATTTTTACTGTGCAACTTTTACTTGTGGTTATGCACTGTGGAGATATAAAAAATCTTGCAATGGTGTTGTTTTGGGTAATGAACAATGGAGATGAGAGCTGTAGGGAGCTGTACTCTCCATATCTTAATTACGAAAAGATACTGTGAAAGTAGAAAACTAGTTTATGTAAAAAATCCTGGTTTTCTTTCTGCTGTGCACTGTAAACAACTGTATGACTTTTCTGTTCTACAGTAAGTAATGTAGAATTGCAGGCTGATTATAATAAGCAGAGCCATCACTTGTGTAATTGTTTTCCAATTGAAGTAGTAGCATGTAAATCATAAATACTTGACAATGTTTAATTGTACAAATCCTCGGTATACATTAATAGCAATAAAATCTGTGATTTGTGACTCAGATGTGTTCTGAGTCAAGTGTTTTAAGCAGATACATTATCATTATCATGACGTATAAATGCACTGGAGAGCAGACAACAATGTAATTTCACTACGAAGTTCTTTAGAAATTACCACTAAAGTGGAGTCTAATGTATGTCCTTTATATACAATTTATTGTTGACTATTTAGCATCCAGAAAATAAGGCCAGTAATTCTTTTCTTAGGATCAATCTGTTTGTATTTCAGGGGGGAGAGCGGGGGGGGGGGAGAATGAGTGTGTGTTTGTGTGTATGTATATATGGGGGGGTCTGTTTTTTTAAATATATTGTGCTAATTAAGAGGTTAAATGCATCAGAATACAAGATACTAATTTATTCTCCTTTTTTTTTTTTCATCACATAGAAAAATAAACATGGTTTAATTGTCAGCTCATACATGATGAGGTTTTGTTAGATGTGTTTAAGATACAGCATTTTACTTTCTGGTTTATTAAGTGGCCAAATACTTCTAGTCCTCTGTGTAAAGAATCCGTGGTTTAAAAATGAGGAGAGGGCAGATCGCTAACCCAGGGGAGGACTACTGATATACACAGGCTGTGGTTTATCCTTCTGTAAAATCCTGTGGGTAAAAAGTGACACTATTTTCCCCCCACCATTTTTTTTTTTATGTGTGTGTGTGTGTGTGTTGTTGTCGTTGTTTTTCAGTTTGAATAACCTGGGAGCCAGGCAACATTCTGATATTTTGGAGACGTGTGAGAGAGAAAATGAAATAAACTAGTTTAGTTTTAATTTAAAATAAACCATTGTTTGAAAGGCATTTAGCAGTCAATTTTCACATCTGATCTGAAGTTGGAGTTTATTGTGCTCATTTAGTTGAGATTTGTTGTTCAAGCGATTTCTATATAAATTTTTGTAATTCATGTAACTACTTGGCTTCTTGAACCTCGGGAGCTGATTGTTTGTCTTATCTTTTGGTGAGCTAACTCTGCGTTATGTTGCAAAACCTTGAGGCATGTTGTGTTTCTTCGTGTTCCTGCAGTCTGCAAGTGAAGTCAGCTTCATTAGTTTCATGATGGCACATCAGTGCATGGCTGGTGTTGCCGCTTCCTTCAAGCTACTCCCGGAGCATGATCTGGGCTGCCTTGGTTTGGATAAGCTTGTAAGGATTTGTCAGCCAGATGTGACAAGATTGTCAAGAGGCAAGTAAAGAAGGAGATCTGATATTAATCAGTGCATAGCTTGGAGCCAAACTTTCTCAAATGCAGTGTAGTAACATGTTCTTCTCATTTACTGCTTCTCTTTGTGGCTATAGAACTGCCACTGTCTGAGTTTGACGGTTAAAAGGGATGCCAGCTAATAGTCTTTAATTGTAAGGATACAATTCTAGGTGGGAAAAGATCGTATGCTTCTATTTTCAACATCCTTTTGGAAAATACAGTTTTGTTTACTGCAGTTTGCTGGAAAATATGCGTTACGTTAGACAAGAGTCTCTGTTTCTGTACTTTGGTTTTAAAATACTGAAATTGTGGCTCAGCTCTCAGTGCTGGAGGAGTGGGAGGTGGGGAGCCTCACTCCACTTCAGGTCATGGTGCAAAGTAGGACTAGCATTATTTTTAACTACTAACAACAGTGCATGTTGGTTTTCTTTTGTTCTAGTGATTAGAACAATATACACTAAGGAATACCTTTCTAATTTCTTCTTTTACAGAAAAGGGAAAAAATACAGACTTTCAAAGAACATATGTATGTTCCATTACATCTATTTACCATTATGTGTATAACGCTAATAATTATTCCTTACAATCAATATAATTGTGTATTTCTGTTTGAATTAAACTCTAGAGTTTTTAGTAGTTTGCAGCTTAGTCAGACTTTTCTTTTAACAGTAGGTGAACATGTAAAAAGTAACTAATCTTATGTTATGGAAAATGCATTTTTGTTATACCTAATATACAGATTTTTGCTTGCTCAATTTTTTTTAAAAAGTAATTGTTCTGTTTATTCTTCAAACTACCAAACCATCTACAACCTATTCAGAACTCTAAATATAATGGTATCTGCAAACATATCTACACATTCATGAGAGTTAAATCTTCACAGAAACAGGAAAAATTACTACAAATTGTGGGCCACTTCATGGGCTTTACTATAGCCGAGATGAAATTCTTCTTACTTAGGCTGCAACAAGGTTTGGCCTTTTGATACCAAATGTCTTGACTTCCAGCTTCCATGACTGTTCATATTGTTGAAAAATCTCTTCATACAACATTGAGCATGTCATTCCATTTCCAATCAAACAAGCCAGTGATCTATTTTGTTTTCAGTGATAAAGACTTACTTATGATAATATTAAATACACCTCTGATAAGAACATAAATGTTCTCATTTTATTTTAGATTATGGTTTTTGCTATGTGTATGTTTTAAAAGCACTTTTTGTATGATTTTGCATTTAGTAAACATTTTCCATGCAGATTTGAGCTAAAACTTAGGTACGGATCTTGAATTCATTATTCCAGCAAAACATCCACCAAATGCAGGGAAGAAAAACTATTGTTTTGGCCCTCTGGATCATCTCCTGCCCTTCCTGCCTTCAGTGGTGCAGGAACTCTCACAGTCCCTATGTGCTGGGCAGCCAGCAGTTTTTGTCCTAAGAGATGCTACAGTTGAAGTTTTACAGCAAGTGTCATTACCTTTCTTTTTAGTTTTTATTTCTTATTATTTTGTTGCTAATTGCTATCTAAAAAAATCTGCTTAGGGACTGAAACTTCAATATTCAGACTAAAAAAAAAATATTATTCAGGGAATAAGGAAAAATGACAATTTCTAACAGACTTGTCATTTTAGAATAAAGAACAATGACATTTTCATTCCACACTTTAAAACCGTAGTAGGATTGTTTCTTCAAAAAATAACAAAACAACAACAACAACAACAAAAAACACAAAACAAGAAAAAGGCAAAATGCAAACTTTTGGCTTCAAATTTCAAATATAGCTGATGAACAGTGAGAAATGGTTATTCTTCATTTGAAAGTAGCTGATGTCTGAAAGCCAGTTAAAAGTTTCCTCGCCTGTGTTCAACAAAAAGGAATACAGTTTTAAATTGTGAACTTACCAATGAAGCTATACTGTTGCATAAAATATTGCATAACTGTAGCACCATAGATAGTATCGTGTGATAGTTTCATGTATGTGTGTACAAATATTGTTTGGGTTTAAAATTTATGAAATTGCATTAAATGAAATTGTGTAACGCTAAATATTTCAGAGCGCTGTTACTTTTCTTTTATTCTTTAATCTATGTCTTTGAACTGTAACAGGAAAAAAGGAAAAAAATTTAAGCATGCATATTTTATGGCTTTGAGACTTATGCAGCGATGTGGGGAGCTGAAAAAGTTAGGATTGTCTTTGAAATGTTAGCTCACCCACATTGCACATATACAACATCTTATAAATTAGGAAAAGAGTTAGAGACATATTTTAAGGGGTTTGCAGTTGATTTATACTAATATTCGTCATTTCTCTGATACTTGTGCATTTGCGTTTATAACACTTATTTCTTGCTAACGTAGGGCTTGGAGTTAAATATTTAATTAAACTTCAGTTCATGGATAGGTCTGTAGTTTCAGCATTAACATGGTGTGCATAGCATGCCAATACAGATAAATAGTATGTGCGCAATTTATTTGCTAGGTTAAATAGCATCTAGTGCTTTATCATAAGAAATTTCACACCATTTCTATCTAGTGACTTATCTTTACCCCTAAAGCCTGAGCATTTTTTCTCATCAGTATGCAGCAATCTGTTACTCATTTTTGAAATGCACTAATAAGAATAGTTTTTCCTGTAAATCTATTAAAAAGCAAAATTACTTCAATATCTTGTGATAGACGCTGCTTAATACTCAGCGAAATGTTTCTGACCTACGCAGGCTAGGGCAGGTATGCCATGGGAACTGTAGTGTTGTAGTCTGTTTCAGAATCAAAAGTAAATCACAACTATAAGATCATGATAATGTGACATTTTTCATCCCTCAATTTGTATTTCTTGTTTTCTTTTCCAAACCAAACGGTAAAAGAGGATCTAAATACATTCCCGAGTTTGACCAAGCTGTCTGTCAGCACACACCTGTTGTTAACAAGTGAGATTAATTGCAGCATAAGCCAATGTATCTACAAGCATGTTGCTGAACAGCAAAATTAAGTTTTACCGTCCAGTGCTTTTTGTTTGAAGAGTAGCAGTCTGAGTGTGTGTGCTCACACGCGCACGCACACACACACACACATTCTTTTCTCTTTATAATTATTTTGACAGTGTCATTAACAAGAGTTGCCCTAAGGGGCCCTTTAGGGTAAGTGACATGCATGAGGAGTGATTTTCATCCCACAAGTTATGCTGTGATTAAGGTTCGGCCTTGTAGCATGCTCCCTTTCTCAGAAACGGCTCCCTTCTGCTTCCTCACCCAGCTGCATTGCCCGAGACTGCCCAGAGCTCCTCTCCGTTAGCTGCGAAAGCTGCCGCTGAGCCCGAATTGGCTGTAGGGTTGTGAGTCTGTATTTAGTTTAGCCTCTTATCTCAGCTCCCCACTCTCGGGACTGTTCTGAGTTAGAAAAACTTTTTAACGAAGTGGCGACATGTGGACTCGTGGTCCATAATTCAGTAGCTACCTAAAACTGTCTCTTTAATCCACAAGCATGGCTGATTTGATGGGGTGGTGCCATCGTGTGAAGGTATTACCTAATTTCAATTCCATCTTACTGAGCTTTTTCACTCCCCCCCCCACCCCCTTTTTGGCAGTTTTTGAGTATGTTTTAGTTAATTATTACAAGGACAATTAAACATTTTCAGCTCAAGGTGCTCGACTGCACCCACAAGAGAGATTTGGTCAAATTCTATGCCAAAATTGGCTTTGTTCAGCCCCACTGAGGGAGACGGTAATGGGATAATGCGACTTGCTGCAGGATCTGGGTTGTAAATACTCTGTTTACGTGTATTCTCAAGCTGTGGCTGTTTAGAAGGAGGTCAGGTTTTGGTATCTGACCCCAAATAAACAATATGAATATATACATAAGGAGCCAGATAATTAATGGGATGTATTCTGTGGTCTTATCTAGAAAATGTATTCAACTTGTGGCCTTTGTGTTCTTATAGGAGTAAAAATCATAACATAATTTCCCCACAGAGAAGGGCTAAGTGGGAGTTGAGTGGTATCAGCACCAGCCAAAATTTTCAGTGTAATAGGTGTTAAGTTCAACTCCTAAAGCCATGTTTGGCTTCTGAAACAAAAGCTTTTTGTCTGGGTTTTTCAAAGGTTCTTGCACCTTCTGAGCTTGGTAGAAGCGCACATGATTGGTGTGTATGAGAACCAGCCCAGTTACTTGGGAGCCGTCATGGACTTAGGAACTGAGTTGTGAGTGTAACTTTGTGTTTAGTGGCACTGTAAAAGGCAAGTTGTGACCCATCTCCATCTTTCCCATCTCTCTTCTAGTTGGTCTCTTAAGCAGGAGACAAGAATTTTGCTAAATTATTTTACTAATAAGCAGTTTGCCAAATGAATCATCTAGGGCTAGCATTTTAAACATGTCTGTTAATGGAGAAGGTTGGAGCTACTTGGTCAGTGCTGTTTATTTTGTCACAGCCGAGTGCAACTTTACTTAATTAAAAGCTCAAAATATGGAGGATATCAGACTGTTTTCTGTATACAACAAACTGCAAGGCTTGTTTACTTCTCATGAAAGATGTTTGTTGTTACTTATTATGTTTATTAAAACACTGTATTAACATCAGCTCGTTCTTTGAAAGAAATATTTTAGTGAGATAAGACTGTGGAAATGGTGTGTGCAGCATTCAGTCCAATATAATTAGAAATCTTATAAGGACCTTTCCCTTGTTTTAATAATTTTGTGTAATTATTTATTTTAGTCTTAAGGATTTTTAAACTTTAGTATAGAAACAGCTGAACTTGCAAGAGCCAAATGTACTTGAGTAGGCATAAATGTACATGAATGGAAATCCCTTTGTTTCAAGGGCTAAGGTTGTTAAAGGCAGGCAGTGTATGTATACTATCGGTGGTGTGTAACTTACCAGTACAGCTTTGACCTCAGCCATAACTGAGAACCTTAAAGACGTGACAGAAGAAAACACCATAATACTGAGCTGAATGTGTGCAAGTTGTAGCATGGACCAAGTCTACTTTGTGCAGAGTAACACTCAAATTGTCCTTGCCATCAGACCTATACACATGGAAGTGCCTTTCAGTGTACTATTGCTTTTGAGTGTCTCCCTTTTCCCCATTCCCTGTGTGTCCTCCCAGCTCTACTTACAGGCAGCAAAGGGTTTCCATATTCTGTCCATCCTTCAGGCATCCTGTTTCCTCATGGAAGTAAGCATGCCAGGAAGAAGAAAATGGCCTTTCCTTGAAGATGCTGCAGCAGCCCTCCTCATGTTGTCTGCAGGCAGATGGGATTCATAGCCTTACTAAACTTTCAAGGAACAATAGAGATATAAGATGCCTAATCTAAACTCTAACAGATATAATATCAATGTGCAATTTAGGCTTAATTCTTGGGCTATGTCTTCAACAAGTGCTTATATTATCTAGAGCAGCCCAACACCTTTTGTGATTGTACTTGGAATATACTGGAATATATTTCAGTTCCAATAAACTGCAGGGAGCTCAACAGAGTACCCAAACCTGAAGCCTGTGTTTAGGAAGAACACACACAAGGGCTAAATATGTACTATAGAGTGGACAGGGTGGATACAAATACATGTGGGGTAGATGAAAAAAAACCCAAATATTATTGGCATGATACAGATAGGCACAGCTATGTTATGATACAGTGAAAGTAAGGTGGACAAAATGTAAATTGAGAACTTGTTTTAAATCATGACAAAACTGACAGACAGTATTATTTATCAGTGGAATATATCCCTAGGGGAAGTGGCAAAAGTTGCCTGACAAAAAAATGGACAAAGCAAAGCTTTGCTCATTGTATGATGTGGAAAAGTACAGCATTGACAGAGATGCTTAAGATAAGGGGGTTTTAATTTGTCTCTGCTTTCAGTGGTTGTTCAAAGGATTCAAATGCAGAAGTAATCAAATGTAACTGGGTGATGAAAAAGGAAGACTTATTTAAACTTTGCAACCGCAAGAAACCCAGTGGCTAACAGTAAAAACAGGAAAGAAAAATTGGACAGGAAAGCAACTTCGCACTCATGTATAGTTACTGTTTTCTTTACTGAAAGATGCACACAGATTTGGATTTGGCCTTTGATTTAGCTGTGGGCTGTACTTTTAATTTAAGAGATGGTAAATGTATCCATCCCTTTACTTCCCTTGCAAATCTTTTACAACATGCAAGCAAGAAAATATTTCCTAATAACCAGACATATGTCCCATGTTTAATTTATTTCTACAAACCAAAAAGAGAGCTTAATTTCTGTGAATTGTTCTTAATATGTGAGGATATTTTTACCTGTACTCTAGGAAGGAAAAAGGCTTTCATGTTTTAGCTGATCGGCAGAGAAAAAAATTCCTAATACTTTACAAATTTATCTTCTTCCCCTGTTATAAATCTTGCCTCTTCCTCCACAAGAGTTCTTACTGTGGAGCTACTGCAAGTCTATTCTGCAGAAATGGGACACATCCCAGTTCTTTCCTATAGGATATGTGCTCACCGGAGCACATATTTTGCAGGGTTACATATATTCAGTGGGGCATATATTCAGTGGGATTACTTTTTCTGGGAAATGAAAGTGATATGGCTTGTTGCTAGAAGCTCTCAATAAAGGACGTGAAAAGCCGTATCTGTTATATCTCGTCTAATGAAAGTTTCTCTCACACATTTCTTTCATGTAACTCCTATTTCTTCTTCAAACTTGCATTTTAAACTGACAGGAATTTCTAATCCCTGCTTGCAAAAGATATTGCTGTAACGTGGCATCAATGACACCATTTTGTCAGTAATCCTCATAGCAGAGCAGCGAAGCTCTCATGCTCTTCATGTGATGGCAGTAGCTTAAAAAAAAAAGGCACTTTCTAAAGTGAGGGGTAGCTTTGTGCAAAGAAGACAGGGGTTCTTCTTGGATGCCAGAAACATGTGAAGGTGCTGACCTGTACATTACTGACACTAAATACTACCAGGGCAATCTGGGACTTGCTCTTCCATTTTACTGGTGTCTGCACTTGCAGGTCTCACTGCGTGCAGAGAGCCAGACCAGCTTTCTAGCGTGAGCAGAGATGTCTTACTTTTAATTTGTTTCCCAAGCTAAAGTGCCGTCAAACCAGAATCCACTTAATACTGAATGAGATTTGATACAGTTATACTGCCTTTCTTCCCTTGCTGCATTTTTTAAAACCTGCTGTTAGTATGTTGCAAGTGAGCATATGTCCCAAAAGGCTTCAGGAGAGCATAGATGATCTCAAACTTATTTTATGAAACAAAGCCTGGTTACATATAGAGAATCAGAATGAACTTGTCCCATTAGCTTGTTCTTTTCTTCAGCTGTGAAGGCTTTGAGTGGGTTGCAAAGAAACATTTGGTAACTTTTGAAGCATAATCGAAGCCACATCAATATCTGGCAGAAAAGATGACAGCAGTCGTGACTTTCAGGCAACAGATATTAAGATTTGTTTTTCAGTGGTTAGTAGTTAGATGTTATTCAGTGGCCAGTTTAATGGTTAATCTGTTTCTCTTGTAATAAGGAATCATTTGTATTAAAAATCTGACATTCAGCTTCCCATAGTCATGCTGGTAAAACCACAGAAAATTTTTATCAGAATTTTCAACTTTATTTAAAAAAAAATGAAGGAAGTGTTGCTGATAATGGATTTGGAAAGATCCATTTGTGATGGAGAGAGTGACCAGAAAACAATAACAAGATCCTTCATGATAGCAAAAGATTGAATTTTTTTTCAACATCTGCCTTATGTTTCTGGAAAACGAAACTAAATAATAAACCTGAATGAAAGGATTGCACTTTTAAAAATTTCCACTTTAATTTCCATCACATTTCCAATCCTTTATGATTTTGAAGCTTTACATGTATGCAATATATAAAGTTATTCCTTTGTTCTGTAGAATGAAATTGTGTGTACATTCCTCTTGTTGGGAAAATAAAGCTCATTAAAAGACTTGATATAATTACAGTACCTTAGAATAGGCGTATTAAGGATAGTAGGATTAGCAGGCAAAAGACAAGCATATTAATCTCATGAAGTTTTGCTAAGTTTCTCTTCATTAAACTCTGATATAAGTTAATTTGGGAGATAATCAAAGTGCATCTTTTACAAGTGCCTTTTTAAGTTGAACAATGAACGAAGATTTAAAATTGTGCCTCCCTGACTATTTTAAAAGTTAATTTTGCCATGTGATATGTTCTCTGTGACTATATTAACACAAATAGGAAAGTTTTAGGAGATGCAGACTCTGACAAGCACAAATGAAAGGAAATGCTACCAACCTGAAAATCACACTTGTTTCTTCTCAGGGATTCTTACAAGTAGTTTTTTAAGTCAGTGACAGATCCCTGATTTGAGGGTATACCTTTGATATGTTAGCAGTATGCAAGCTAACTACATCTAAGTCTAGTGTCCAGAAGCAGTAATGTATTGACTTGAGAGGGGATCAATCCCATATTTAGAATAGAAGGGGAAGTCTACTCCCTTTCTAATAGCCACTTTCATATATGTAAAACAAAATGTCCTCCTTTTGCTTTCTCTGGTTTTTGCACATGCAGTCTTCTACACATATACAGGAAGACAAAATAAATACATGTACAGTAGAGAAGAAAGGTCTCACACAAAGCTATGGAATGCAAATTTTTGTGCGGTGTATCTTTCTTGTCTAAGTACACAAATTAAGAAAAAAAAAATAGTTCTAAAGGTCAGTGACTTGTGGAACATGTCCAAAGGAAAAGGAATGGAAAAAAAAATTGAAATCTCAATTAAATTATCATCATGACAGCTTTTTTCATTGTGCATATTTCTGTTACTTCTTGCAGAAAAAAAAGGAAAAACTCTTTCGTAATTTTGTCTGGAGGGTCTGCAAAAGATGCATTCATGGAATGCACTGTAGCTTACCAAACCTAGCAGGATTGCCTATGGAAGGGGCTCGGTCTGTGCAAGTCACAGAATATTATGAATGTATGTAGAAGACTTGAACTGCATTATTGTTTGAATTCTTGCAATAGAAATGAATCAGCAGACAACTACACCTTTTTTCCCCAACTTTTCCATAAGAAATTTATGGCTTTTTATTGTTATATGAAAGTATTTTAGCATCTAAGTGAAAATATAACCTCCATTAAACTGAAGCAATTCACACTGCGTAGGGTATTGATGTGTATTTTATGACTTTATGGGGAGCACAGAGCTTTTCCCGAGAATCAGTATTTTGCAACGGCTCCTTTAAAAGATTAAAGGCAAAGTGGTTCAGAGATTTCAATAGCCCTGTTGCCACTTGTTCCAGTCCTTCAAATAAAGATGAATCTCAGCATCAAGTCACTGCAGTTTGGAGATGTGCATGTAAGCTAATTCCTTGATAAGCCAGCTACTGAGATTTAAAAATCTCATTCCAAATCCAGTCATGTAAAGCCCTAGGCACCCAAATATCCTGCACATGCTTGTTTGTAGTAAACTGTTGTATGTCATGTCTTCTTCTGCCCTGAGTCAGTCAAATTCGTCAAGCCCAAAGAAATGCCCCTTGCAAAGTGAAATTACCTTTCTCTCCTGTTCTTTTCATTTTAAACATTTCCTGCATCCATCTTTCCTAGCCTTATTGTCCAAAAACTTGCTTCTTCATATGTTTTCCAAAAGTGCCAATGTGGGGATGCCTGCACTGAAAAGACATTACTTTTTTCTTCAAGTCTTGTCTTGCTTTTCTGTGGGTATTAATAAGTAGTGGAAGTCCCCATTTTGCATAAGACCCTAGGAGCAGGAGTAGCAGCCAGCAGTGGGCATAACTTTGCCTTATTTCATATTTGCCTCTCTGTACTTTAAAATGTAAAACATTTTGGTTTAAAAACAGAAAAATGCAGACATGCTACAATTGCATAATCTAACTTTTTTTTTACTCCAGTGCAGACTTTCTGCACATTAATTTCTTCACTTTCCCTCCCTTAATAAATATTCTATTTATGCAGGAACTATTCTCAGTATCAGATCTAAGCAATACAGAATCATACAAATGCTTTGCTCTATAGCAATCCCTATGGAGCTTTAACTAGGACCTCAAAGTTGTCTGTCTGCCTTCTGCAGCAGATGGGCACATACAGAAGAAAGCATATATTTCAGGAAGTAAGTTTGTATTACACTGTTGATTAGGAATATCTGAATACTAATTCGATTTGCATTATAGATGACCTTGGTGAGAATAAAGTGATGCACAAATTGAACTGTGCAACTGGTTGCTGTCTGTTTGTGTGCTCTGTTTTGCCTATTCTCTTTCAAGCATTTCCCTTACAAAATGTGACTGCTACAGTCTTTGAGGAGTTGGAGTGCTTTTTGGTGAGCTTTGTTACTGAGGAGCGTTGGTGAACTCCTGTATCTGTGACAGGATAGATATATTCTGTGTGGATACTGCTGTATGTAAGGGATGGGCACCTATGCAGAGCTAATACATTGCTCATTAGAACTTCCTATATTGCAGTATGGAGTTCCAGCAAAATTTCAAGAGAGTGGGACTTTCATTTGTATGTCTTTCTTTCAAACCTTCCTGAAAAAGTGATCTTACATGAAGATCATAGCTTAGATGAATGCACAAGAACATATTATTATTGTTATAAAGGTTCTTCAGCCTAAATAAATCCAGAAAAGTGCTGCTACATATGTCACTAAATATTTTGTTTCCATAATATTCCAGTGTTCTAGCTGGTGACCAGTTCTCTTTAAAGCAGAGGTAGTCTTGCATAACTCAGGTTTTGCCTGCATTACTTATATTGCACATTGATAGGTATGTGCTGGTATGTTAACTCTGTCTTCATATGGATTTTATGGGTGTATGGTACATGTATAGTCTGCACACTCTAGGTGGTGCTTATATATTACCTGTCATGCTTTCTATTGATTTCCAGGCTATTCGATGCACTCTCGTGAACTGTAGTTGTCAGTGTTTCAAACCTGGGAAAATAAATCAGCGACAATGTGACCAATGCCGGCATGGATGGGTAGCACATGGTAATATTTGTTCTTACAATCTATATAAAACCTTTTAAGATCCTCCTCACTATAGCATGCTTTTTGTGTCACCCCTCACACACCCCAATTATAGTTGCATTCAATTTTATCTACCTCCTGTGACTCAAGTTTATTTACGTTTTGTGATTTTATTTTCAGCCCTGAGCAAATTAAGGATTCCCAACCTCTACCCATCAAGCCAGGTAGAAATAGTTCAATCCAATGTTGTCTTTGATATCAGTAGCCTCATGTTGTATGGAACCCAAGCCATTCCTGTGCGCCTTAAAATTCTGCTAGATCGGCTTTTCAGTGTTCTGAAGCAGGAAGAAGTGATACAAATTCTCCATGCTCTGGATTGGACACTACAGGATTATATACGTGGATATGTGCTACAGGTATTTAAAGGGGCTTCTTAAATATAAATACGATGGCTATGCAGTATTTCGTAATGTTTTCTAGCTTAATCTTATCAGTGGTTCACAATGTGTTAACAGTATGGTACATCTGAAAGGCAGTAATAGACTTGTACAAGCTTAGTGCCAGAAAAGAAAGGGTGGATTTTTGGTCATTGCTCTCTTTAGTCAGACTTAACTGAAATCTTCCTACTTTGCTCAAATCTATCACCAAAGGTAAGCCAAGATCAGAAGTTACTTGGAATGTATCGAAGTAAAGGCTTCAGAATTTGCTGTAGTGTGTATTTAAACAGTGAGTTTACGTTTGTACAGCAGAATAATACATTGATAAATCAACTTGCCATCATTTTAAACACCAGGGACAATATTCATCTCTGGTGTCGTGCTACTGACCTTACTGGAGCTACATCAAGGATGAATTTGGCCCTATGTGCTTACACTTATGTTAGTCCTTGCTACTGTGGAAGTTACCTTTTATGTAAAGTAACATTATGATCTTACATTATGACGCGAATCAATATTTAATGGTCTTGATAATCTTGCTTTTTAGTGTTAGGATTAAAAATATGGAATCAATTACCTTGAACCTCTACCACATGAAAAATTTATAATGTTACATTCTTCATCATCTTAGAAACTCTTACATGCACTGTGAAAAATCTCAGTAGGCCATCAAATACATGTTCTGTGATAAAATATTTATTGTAGTTATTGGGAAAAGTTAGGCATAGCTAGTTTGAAAGAACTCCAACACTCTAGTGTAATTACAGCTGTGCTCTGTGAACACTGGCAATAGATCAATACAGGTTCATTTGTTCTCTGATCTTAGTTGCTTGGAAGATTATTAAACTTGCAATGAAAAAATACTTGACTTAAATGAGGAGCTAAATCTTGGTCTGATTGCTCCATCTCCACTGTCTGTACTTACACGTTACTAACCGTTGTTCAAGTGACGTGTCTTAATTTTGGTGGAAAAAATAGTTTATTGGAAAGTATTACTGTCAGTTCAGAAAGAAATAATATCACCAATGTGGTAAATTTTGGAAGAAAGTATCACAGAATTGGCATTAATCTCTCATTAAATAGAATGACTTTATCTTTTTGCTGAAGAAGAATTTTTAGTCCCTGAAAAAATGAGAGATTCAGGGAGAGGGTTTTTTTGTTTGCCTTAACTAATGTCTGACTCATTTAAATATTTTTGGCTTTAGGATGCTTCAGGAAAGGTGCTGGATCACTGGAGCATAATGACCACTGAAGAAGAACTGGCTACTTTGCAGCAGTTTCTTCGTTTTGGAGAAACTAAGTCCATTGTAGAGTTAATGGCAATTCAAGAGAAAGAAGGGCAATCAATTATAATACCACCACCAACTGCTAATTTGGATATTAGGGCATTCATTGAGAGCTGCAATCAACACAGTCCTAATTTTTCTGCTTCCTTGGACAAAATGAGTCCCACCAACATTCATCCCTTTGAAAATATTGTAAATAACATGGCTTTCATGCTGCCATTTCAGTTTTTCAGTCCAGTGCCTCCACCTTTGATAGGTTCACCACCAGAAAGACATTTGATTGAGCAAGGTCAAGACCATAGCAATGAAACTAAACAAGATGTTCAGATGCCATTTTCTGAAAGCAGCTTCTTAACTTCTAGTTCTGCACCATTTCAAGTTGAAAATGAGAGCAGCATAAATGGTCCAGATGTCACTACTAAAACAGAAGATGATGCCCTTTTAAGTGATTCCAGTTCACATAATACAGCAGCAAAGCTTGAAATGACAGCACTATCTCCAGAAAACAAAATTAAATCTGTTGAAAAAAATGGCGCTGGGCCAAGGAAAGGGCGTGTTTTCTGCACTGCATGTGAAAAGACATTTTATGACAAAGGTACTTTGAAAATACATTACAATGCTGTTCATCTGAAGATAAAGCACAAATGCACAATTGAGGGCTGCAATATGGTATTTAGCTCTTTGCGTAGCCGAAATCGTCATAGTGCAAATCCTAACCCCAGACTCCATATGCCAATGAACAGAAATAACAGGGATAAAGATCTAAGAAATGGTTTGACCATTGCTGGACCTGGAGATAGTAAAAGGACAGAATTTACAATTTTAACTCCGGATAGCAGAACTATTACCAGCTATGCCAGCTCCTGTACAGATTCGAAGGGTCAGGCTGGATTTCCCAGTATTGGACAGAATGGTGTCCTCTTTCCAAACCTGAAGACAGTACAGCCTGTTCTTCCTTTTTATCGTAGTCCAGTCACACCAGCTGAGCTTGCTAATACTCCAGGTACTCTTCCTTCTCTGCCTCTTGTTTCTTCCTCAATACCAGAGCAGCTTGTTTCAAATGAATTGCCATTTGACATGCTACCCAAGAAGAAATCTCGTAAATCAAGTATGCCTATTAAGATAGAGAAAGAAGCTGTTGAGACACCTAATGAAAGTAGTGATGTTGCCAGTTCTGAAGATGATACACGTCTGCAGGTGGTAAGCGATGGAGAGCTTGAGACCTGTGAGCATAAGATAGAGAAGCGGGTGACCGACAGGGTGGAAAAGCACCCCCATTCAGGTAATTCATGGAAATCTATCTCTGGGGTAGAGGGCCCAAAGTATTTTGAATCTGTCTTTGCGCCAAATAACAAATACATCAAGGATATCCCTGAGAATGAATTGCATCACTGTGAGAAAGAGGTTAAACCAGAAGAAAACCAACCTTTAAAAATAGTTTCCCATGAGATTATATATGAAGATCCAAAACACCACCACAATGATGTTATAAAACCAATGACTGAAGCCCCCATGTATATTAAAGAGCAGTCAAAGCGCAGGATCCCTAAAAATGACTGCCCTGAATTGCAACACCACTTGCTGACTGGGGGCTTTTTCAGCACTTTGTCAAACAGGGGTGCTGCCATTCCTTGTTTTGAAGACTCTAAAGATATGGATCATGTCAGTCAACATGCACTAGGGATTCAGAAGGAAGAAAGCCGCTTTCATTGTGACATCTGTAAGAAGACTTTTAAAAACCCTTACAGTGTAAAAATGCATTTTAAAAATGTACATCTCAAAGAAATGCATATTTGCACAGTTGAGGGCTGTAATGCTGCTTTCCCTTCTCGTAGAAGTCGAGACAGGTAAGAAAATTATAAACAAAATTGTATTTATTTTACCATCACAATGGAGCCTAATTTGAAATTAAAATGACTGTTTGAGGAATGGAGCCTGCAAAGATTTTCTGTGTATCCTCGTATAACAGGTACGATAACTTATCAGAACATTCATGAAATGAAAATCCATTGAAAGAAACATTTCCTTTCCACTAGGCTACAAGGTATTAAATAAAGCCATGAAAATTTCATAACTGATAAAGACTGCAATAGTTGAAAGAATACTTTAGAACATAAAGGGAAAGCCACAAGGGTATGAATTCAGCAATTTTCCAGTAGACGCATGTGTGGACTTATATGTTTAATATGTACTTTCATGTGTATTTTAATGTATACAGTGTTCTTTAGTGAAAAAGCAATGAGATCAAGTCAGGAAATCTTCACTTGCCCTTGTCCTTGCTTTACTCAAGGATTTTGAACAGGCTGGTGGGAAGAAGCCCATAAGAAAAGCAAGGTTACTCTATGTCAGTACAAAATTAACATCACACAGTGCTAGTTGAACTAACACTATCTGGTGTGTATACACATTGGTAGTGCTTTTATGTGAGATTACATACTAATTCCTAAACTATATCATGAGCTTGATTCGGTTTACTGTTAGCTGCAGTATTGTGTTGCTATAAATCATTTTATTTCAGCCTATTATGCACATAAACTGAGAAACAAGAACTGAAGCTTTATTGTTGACCATCAGTTATGCATCTGAACTGATAAGTGGTAGATAACAAACCTGCTAAAGTGCAACTAAGTGTTGTTAAGATTTCTAACTCTTCTGTAACAGCGTTACAGCAGCTTTTGGCTGCAGGAAGCATGCCTGGATAGTAGTTCAGAGTGACACAAGGTTTAGATTGTCCGTAATCTGCTAGGAGTACTGGAGCCAGCTGATGCAGTCCAGAGAGAGGATGAGCCAGTCTCTGAGGACTGGCCGCTGCATCTGAGATGCACAGATTCATCTGCTGCTGGCAGGGCTTCATACCCTGATCTGCTGCCTGCATCTTCCCAGATGTGAATTCCTCTCCACTGTAATTGTGATATGGGCCACAGGAAAGAAGGCCAGCAGTAAGATTTGCATTCACATGCCGCGAATTCCTTCCCACACCAATATATTCAGTTAAGTTTTAACACAGGTGCTTTTGGAAGATGGTTTATTAACAAAAAAAAAAAGCCAACTCACAAGAAAGTTGACAAGCTTTGTGCAAAACAGTAGTTATTTGGAAAAACTCTGCAGAATTTTCAACACTTTTACATAGAGTGCTGTGACTGCAAGTGCAAAATATTTCTATGCCCTTTTGAACAGTTCATGGTTTGGATTAAACCATGATGGCAAAGGGAAAAATGAATGTTTTCCCTGTCTTGCAATAAACTGAATCTTCTAGCCAGAGCCTGGAAGTTCCCAGTGAGCTTATTGATAGTATTCAATGAGGAGCAGTGATTTTGTTTGTTTTGGTGGTTTTAAACTGAATCCGCAGATGCCCATTTGAAAACTACAAGTTGCATAAAATGCAGTATTCCTTTCTTCAAGGAAATTCCTGTCAAGGAGAAGCTCTGTACTCATGTGTACAGCTGCATCCTGGCACATGGTTACAGTACTTGAGATCATCAATATTTTTTGCAGACTCAGGTGTCACTCCTTTCCTGCTTTGTCCATTGAGAAAGAATCTTGTTTCTTACCCCCCTCAGTCCATTCTCTGATCTCAGTTCAGTATACAGGTTTTCAGTCTGTCCTCCAACTCTTTTAGGCCCAGCACTAGATCGAGTGGAGCAGACAGCTATCCACAATGCAGGAGAGAATCTGAAACATTGATTTTTGTAGAGTTATTTCTGATATATGCCAGTGCAAGCAAGTTCAGATACCCAGTCACGTGTGTAAATCGCCCATGTGCACTCCCAGTGTGGCAGTTGGTCAAATTAGAAGTATACAGTTCATGCATGCTACTAAATATTGATTTTTTTTTCTTTGTTAATGATCATTATGAAACAGCTGTTAAGTGAGGCAAAACACTTTCTTGCTAAGCTTGTCTTTGTTCTTCTAGACATAGTTCAAACCTAAATCTTCATCATAAGCTTCTGACTAAAGATACACTGGAATTCAACAACCATTTCAATGCAACATACCTCTTGAAAGACATGGCTAAGGAGTTTTGTCAAGATGTCTCTTTAAAACAACATGTTGGACATACTTCTGTAATCTTCAAAGGAATGAACAGAACAGGCAGCTTGGTTTTTCCAATGAGCAAAATTAGAGAACCCTGTTCTGAGAGTTATGGATACGATCCATTGAATGATGGAGCTGTTCTGGATCTAAGCACTACTTCCAGCATTAAATCTGAGAGCAGTGCTCATTCTTCTTGGGATTCCGACGGAGGAAGTGAAATATGCACCATGCCTTTGGATGATAGTGATGAAAGCTGTGAAGGACCCAGCCTAATGACCAATGATGAACTCTACCAAGACTGTACTTTAATTGAGAAAGCTAATCAAAACTTTACAAATCTACCTTCCAGTTTGCCAATAACTTGTCACATATGTCAAAAAACATATAGTAATAAAGGGACTTTCAGGGCTCATTACAAAACTGTGCATCTCCGCCAGCTCCACAAATGTAAAGTCCCAGGTTGCAACACAATGTTTTCATCTGTTCGCAGTCGGAACAGGCACAGTCAAAACCCTAATCTGCACAAAAGTCTGGCTGGGTCACCAACTAGCCTACAGTAAGATCATGCTGATCTTAATTTATTTCTGCTAAGAATTAATCATTTCAATTAAGGAATGTGTTAACATTAGTTTTATTTAAACTCATTTGACTTCTAGCCCACTCAACAACCACGGTTAAATTCTTTTCTCCTGTGTGTGCTCTCCAGCAGTTTCATTTAGCAAAGCTTGGTGCTGTAGTTTTTGTGCAATTATTTGGTTTGATGTTAAATAGCTAAAGCTTCTGTAAGGAAAAGAAAGCATCTTAGAAATGGGGGAAATATGGTGACATTAACTAAAGTATTTCTGATACCTGTGAAGTATTACTTGCCAACAATAGGAGCTTCAAATGAGAACCATCATCCCTTGTGTTTACATGTTAAATGAGTTGTTGTGTCATGTAAGAAATGAGTAACGATTGGGGTGAGTTTCCTCTGGTTGGGTTGAGAGTTTTGGGGCTACCATTTCGTTCCTGAGACCATAGTCTGAAGCTGACTTGCAGTATTAGTTGAATGTGGTATTTGCAGTTTACTATATCCCAAAATCCAAAAGCTAAAACACAAATTTGGGAAGACTTTACATACAGTCCAAATCTTCTGAAAATCCTACAGTCCTTACTCTTTAAGTTGACATTTCATTTGAATAAAGATTGCAGTATTTTGGCTTTCTTGGAATTTAGTACCCTTTGGTTTGCAAAAGGAGGGGATACCTAACTTGGTAGGGTTGCCTGAATAAATGTCAAACATTCTGACAAATTGTAGTGATAGAAAGAATGAATAGGTTAAGCTAAAATTTCTAAACCACAGCAAATGCATCCATAAAATAGGGGGGAAAAGTAAACCCTTTAATTTAAAATGCACTTTTTGAGTTCCACTTCCAGGAAGGGAAGAGTTTTTGTTAAAAATAGGGGGTGGGGAAGAAAAAAAAAAAAAAAGAAAAGAAAAAAAAAACCAGAACAACCAAATATCCAAACTGCTTAAGAGTTTAAAAATGCAATTTTAAGCCTTTGAGAGACAGAGATAAAATGGATGCAGTAGATATCTTTCATGATTCAGCAGTTATTGTTTCTCTTACCAGTGGGGGAAAAAACCACATTGATTTTTGTAACAATAGAAGAATGCTTATTCTCATTCACACCTTTTTTTATGAGAACATTGTTCATTACCTGTTAAAATGTTTAATATCTTTGTACTTGTCCCTGTAATTAACAGTATTCTGCATTATGTTCTATGCACTTAAGAAGACTGGTCTTGCATTGTATTTAAAAAACACTTTAATATTTAATTTGTAGTCACATCATACAAATGTTGTGTGTGTACTTGCGGTGCATCATCTTTGACTGAATCATTTCCAAAAAGCAAAAGAAATAAGAAAGCAAGTCTTACAGTACCTTTTTTTTTTTATTTTAATTCACCACTTGAAATCTGTTGATCAATTCTAGTATGCAAGCATTATATTAACAACACAATCTGTACATATACCAAAGCGCTTACAGTATTTGTGGTTTCTAGAACTAGTCTAGTTTTCCAGTACAACTGGATCTTAGTCTTTATTCATTTTTGTGACCAATCAAAAATAGACTGAATTTCTGGATTTCATATGTATGTAGAAAGAATAGTACAATGCTATTGCCATATGTTTTGATGTTTAACTTATTCTAAAATACTATGGTATTGTAACCATTTCATATTGTATAAAAAAAACAAAAGTGGACTGAATATTTCACTAATTCTTTTGAAAACTGGTTTGTGTGTGAG
Organism: Buteo buteo; assembly: GCF_964188355.1. Classification (NCBI taxonomy): domain Eukaryota; kingdom Metazoa; phylum Chordata; class Aves; order Accipitriformes; family Accipitridae; genus Buteo; species Buteo buteo. The sequence goes on from NC_134183.1 coordinate 26,052,706, forward strand.
TATGGGTTATGCGAGGAAAAAACATGACACAGTTGTAAATGTTTGTGCTCACTAGAAATGGTTTCCATGCATTGTGTAAAGTAATCTTCTATTTTTTTAATTTACAGTAGGTTTATGTGATATTTAAAATAATCCATTTGTGCTTGAAGCTGTCAGGAAAAATTACTAGCCTGGGGAAAGTTGTGCCATTGCTTTGGGTTTTTGTGTTGGGGGGGGGGGGGTGTTGGTGGTGTTCTGGGGTTTTGGGGGGGAGTTGGGTGGTGTGTGTTTGTTTGTTTTAAACGGGAACTCATATCAGTGGAGATCATGGTTTGAAAGGTAAGGGCACAATCATAGGAGACACAATTGCTCCCAGCCTTTTGATAGTATAAATCAATGATTTGTTATCCAGCTATTTCAAGCTCTTTTATATATATATATATATAAACCTATTTGTTTAATCATAAACGGTGTTTTTTTGAAACAGTGTGATGTAAACTAATGCTGTAATGCCCATTAATTTAGCTTTCACTGTGTCCAAAAAGGAAACACATTTGTATACCCTAATAATTTTGTATGTGTTAATAAAAACAAATACTAATGCCTCTGGTTGATTAAAAAAGTAGGCTTTTGTGATTGAAAAAAAAACCAACCCTACTATTCTTAATTTTTATTAAAAAAAAATTCTGAAAATATATTCCATCTGTAGAAATGTTTTGACAATGGTACTAAGTTATTCCATAATAAGGAAGTGTCATTATTTTAATGAGCCATTAGAAATAATGTAATGAATGTTGCCAAATATTTTATAGATTTTTTCTTTTCTTTTCTCTGCACAGTAGGCAAAGGAAAAGATTAGTTTAAATGCCATCAGCTAAACAGAAGGTAAATATCTCATCAGTGAGAACTGTGCTAAAAGATAGATATTTTGGTCCCTATTTATGTTTTGTATTCTGGAAAGGGTGTTTTGTTATTTCTCAAAAATCCGGTCAGGATGGGAGATTTATCAGAGTAGGCTAAGCCCTTCGTACCCCTAGTACAGCATATGTATCTCATGAAGCATTTGTGTAGCTCCCTCCTCCTAATGACCACAATGTGGCTGGACCAAGCCTTAACATCTCCTGTTAGTTTTAAATATGTGTGATGCTTATAGCAGCCTGTATCACATATTCACCACAGATGTTGAGGGAAGTAACCTCACTTCAGAATAGTAGTACCATTATTTTTTGAGCTTTTCAGAGTCAGTCTGGAAAGCTGAAGCAGCTCCCACTGACTGAGGCTCTGTTCCAGAGATGTTTACATCTGTGATGCTGCAAGTATGTACAGTTGGAGGCTCAAATCTTTACATGAGATTTGAACTGGGCCTGGACGTGCCCACCCTTACTACCCACGTATGTTGCTCCATTTTTTTACTTGGTTTTGTTGTTTTTTTTTCCTTAGAAAACAAGAGCCTCAAAAACTAGATCCTGTCATCTTTCTGTGACTCCAAAGGAGAACGCACAGATGCACACTGCGGGGTAGCCACTCTGTACGTTTGAGCATCCGATTTCTCAGAATACAGGTATTTTGAATAATTCTTGGTAGTGAGCCTATATCTCTCTGGAACAATGAGTATCCTAGTGCTTACAGAAGTATTTGCAGAAATCCATTTTGAACTGAGTGTAAGGGATCTGTTTTTATAGCTCCAGTTTTCTGAGTACTTTGAAAAGAACTGTGGCAAAACTAGAGGTTATTGTTTCTGATGAATTTTTAGTGAAGTTATACACTGTAAAACCCAGCGAAGTGGAGAAACAAGTTCTGAAAATACCTGTCTGATGCCCTGCATTGAATAGGGAAGCCTAAAAAACAGCTAAGCTACTTGGACTTAGTCCAGGGATTTTTAAATAGGGTGCCAGGTCCTCCTTGAAAAGGGTTCACAAGCAGCTTCTGATTAATCAGCAAGCATAGGTTTAAGAAATGCAGCTAAACTAAAAACACCTTTAGAGTCTGAGATACAGCCCATAAGGATTCCATTCAGCCTGCAAGTGAGCGTTCATTTCCAAACTGAAATGAGAGTTTGACTCTGAATTGGGAAGGAGACAACAATGCAATAAGAGAAGGAAGGTTGGATCAAAGAGATTTTGTAGAGAAAGCCAGGCTACAGGTTTTGTTCAGAGCAGCATTTACTGCCAGTCCCCCCCATTTGAGGGGAGGGTAAGACAATATATAAAAAAGGTAAGGTTTGAAGTTGGATTAAGTACACATAGCGTGATCAAGTCAGCTTTGAGTTACTTGGAAAACTTTTGGAAAACTCTTTTGAACAGTTTGCTGGCTAGTGAGAATTCCACGTAACCTCAGCAAGCATGTTTCTGAAGGTAGACTGGCTTTTAATTTCCCCTTGCCTTCAGCCCCCACCCCCCAGCTCCCCATGCCTTTTGGCACTCCTTGGATTATGTGAAGTTGCTAACTTGCAAATGTACTGTTGAAACATCACCCTGTTAAGCTCTAGCCCTGTCGGCTCCATTCCCTGTGAGCACCCTTCAGCTTTCATGTGTGTGCTATAAACGAGTAAAGGAAAGGTAATGCCATGAAGTGACAGTCCCCCTCTGGTGAGCACTTCACCTAATTCTGCGCTGGTCTAGAACTTCACAGAAGCACTTGTAGCCCTTTGTATTGTGTCTCTGTAGCTCTTATCCTAAGCTGGTAAAACTGACTGTGAATTACTTGCCATTATTGCCTGCAGATGCATGTGTTTCACAAGCAGAGAAGTTGCTTTTAACTCATGAGTGCAATACTAAAAGAGTTTGTCAAACTTGTGCTTGCCAAAGTCTCTAGCAAAACTCTCATTAGTCTGAATTGTAAGGAGTACCATCTATCAGCATCCTTCTACAATTTTTTGAAACTTTTTTTTCTTTTCAATAAATTAAGGCCAATCCAAACATGTCTTAAGAGTGAGCTGATTCTTTGCTTCAATCTTTTAAATCTTTGGTCACTAATCTTCCTGTTCTATAGTTGCTGCTCGTTCAGTGTAGAGATTTCCATAACATGTCCTCTTATTACTGTTATTGTTAGATCCCACCTCTACTGCTCTTTTGAAGCTTACAAATTTAAGTAGAGGCAGTCATTGAAGACTGTATACTTAGTGGGTAGTTGCAAGTCCGAGAAACTGTCAGGGTTAGACTGTGAAAATCAGTTACCACTTTCTAGGAAAGCATGTTGATGTGCTGCTTGAAAAGAGGTCCTAGAAGCACCATGTACTAGAAAAAGCCCAAGCCTTCCCTTTCTTATAATGATATGAGTGAGAGAATTCAGTACTTTTGAAGCTTCCCTGTTGACTTTTTGAGGTTTTGAGTCAGACTGTAAGTTTCTTAGGATGTGTAACACATTTCCTACTCATTCCCTGTCTGCACATCTCCTACCACAGACTAGCATTTCTCAAGTCCAGAAGCCCAGCCTGCCCTCTCACTGAAGCCTAAAGCCATAAACCCTGCTACCAGTGAGGTAACTGTCAAGGATGAACTGAACCACCCTGGATTTTTTTCACCTCCTCTTTGTATTCATTCAAATTCAGAAACAACTAGTCCTAACATTTGTTCAGTCACAATAATAAACTGCAATGGCTTCCTAATTTTTTAGAAAAGAGGATCCTTGAGTTGCAACTAACACATCATTGTTAAGGTCTGTACTGAGCAATTTACACTGCAGTAAAACTGAGCAGACAAAAAGATTTCAATCCGAGTTCTCATTTTAATTCCAAAATTATTATTTTTAATTATAGTCATTATACAAGCCCTTTTCTAGAAAAATATTTATCTTATCTGAATCTGCTGATTTATAAGAATGACAATATATATATGCACTCCATGCATAGGTAATTTATGCACACATATATCCATACATAGTGTAATTGCATATGTATAGGGCTGCTTATTCATGTTAAACCTAATTCCACTCTCATTTATGGTAATATATGTTGGGAGTAATTTCAATTAATTCAGTAGAACAGGGCATATAATGCTGGAGTCATGTCTCAACAAGGATCCTAAGTTACATGTGTGAGTACATAGGCTCATGTTGGCTGCTTATACTGCTTTGTAATTGCTAGCTTACTGAAGCAGGTCAAAATATAATACTTTGAAAGAACAAATAAGTTTTACTAATTTCTATGCCCCCATGCCCACTACAAATTACTAGTTTGCAGCTATATTTCTACATGACCAATGTAACAACTGTACTATGAAAAGTGTTATCTTTGCTGGTAAGATAGCATGAGACAGATCCTGTGTAGATGTAAAACACTAGCACTGAGTGAGCTCTGCCAGTTTAGGCAAGTTCAAAATCTGGACAGATATACCTTATGACATTCAGACAGTCTCCAGCCAAAAATTCTAAAGACAACAAAATGTGTGAGTGTATGGCATATAGAGATGTGGGAGAACCAGGAGCAGCCAGAGTGACTTCAGAAGAGATGCTAGGAAAACAACATAACTTACCAGAGGGGAGACACATTATTGCTGCTCTGGGGAGCTGACATCTGCATCTCTGTGTGGGATGATATAAACCTTACGTTGGATTCCTGAGCACAGAGAGGCCATGTGCAAGTGAGAGGTATACACAGGCTTCTCGGGCTGCGAACAGCTTGAATAGAGCGTCCTCCAAACTAACAACTTGCCTAATACTATCATATGCACAGTAATGCTGGGCTGCTTAATAGTATCTACAAAAATGAGGGCTTATCTTTCTTCAGAAAGTCACTGTGCAGAGCTTCCAGCCTTCACTGATGTCCTATACTGTGAGCCTCTCTGCCTTCCTAGGCATATGCAGGAAAAATTCATTTGAGTTAAATAATCTACTTAGCTTGCTTTCCCAGCACTCTGCTTCCCCCTGCTTTAGCAAAAAAACCATGTCTTTACCCTCTGTATACAAAGGATGGAGTAGCTAGAGCTTCTGCTGTGCCCATCCTTATCCTTCAGCTATTTCTCCATCTCCTTCCTTTCCAGGGGGGGCACCTGGGTTTCTCTCACTGCTGTGGAGTTTGACAAAAATCTCCAGGCTCCTTTTGCTTTTTCTCAGCCTTATCTTGCACAAACAAGAAAGAAGAAGAGCGGTAGCTGGGAATGAAACTGGGGGGCTGCAATTTGGAGAGCAACCACATGGTGGTTCTAAAGGGTGAAGGAGTGCATGGAGCACACAGTTACTAATGCAGGTGACATCTGTGTGCTTTTGCGTGTTATCACCATTCACAGAGAGAGAATCTTTTATGAGGGGTTCTTTCTCTAGAGTACTATTTGTGGCAGAAAGGAAGATCTTTCTTCGTTGAAGAAAACGGTAGGAACTGAATGATAGAACCTATTTTGGAAGCTATGTGGGCACTGGCCACTGCCAGTGAGCAGGTGATGATATTGTGGGAGATGAAGCAGGAATAGAGAAAAATGTGCATGTTGAAGATGAAAGGGAAAACTTCTGTGTTCTCTGATTCTTTCTCTGTTCTAATCTTTCTCCTGTTGCATTTGAGAACGTGAATCTCCCTTGTCATTCCTGTATTCTGTCATGACAGAAGAAAAAACTCTTGTAAGGGGACAGTTAGAAAGCAGTCTCAATTTCTCACCCATATCTTTGCAACACTCTTTATGGTAAAGGGTGGGGGGTTTCCCCTCACTCGGACCATGCAGTTCAGCTGTAAGAAAAAGAACAGTGCCTCCTCTCACATTGAGCTGCCAGCACTGCATTACACACTCCACTCTCTCACTGGTGCCCTGGAGCAGATGTAATGTGAGTCTGGTACTTGCTCTGAGGATGCATTCTTCATGCGGAGGAGAGGAAGGGCTATCCAAAGATAACTGAGCCGGTTTGGAGCTCAGGAGACCTGCATGAAAACTCCAGCCATAACTCGAACTTTCTGTTTAATTTTAAGCAAAGATCTACAAAGGCATTTTATGCCTCAGTCAGAATAGTAGTTTCTGACCTCATAAGAAAATTGTGAGAGTAACTGAGCTAACAAAGGTTTGGATGTATGCTGTGATATTGCATAACAGGTAATAATCTGTTCTATAGAATCCTTTTTGTGTCCTTATGGAAGATTATTGCAAATGTAGTTTTGGATGACGTTATACTCCCCCACCCTTTAATTCCTTATTTTTAACAAAATCTTCAGTATTCATAAGCAATTACTTCCTCCATCACCAGTCTTTTTGTTTACAGCAAAATGGCAATAAAAAGTAAATTACTCTGTTTTCAGAGCTAAAGAGCAATAACCACTGTTTGATGTCAACTCCCATCCACTTTCTATTACCCTTCTGTGTGACTGAAAGAAATCAATTTGTTGTTAAACTGGCATTTATTTTGTTTTACGTGTCAGGCTATTATTGCAGGGAGCGGGTGATTCTTTTTCTTTGGCCGTTTTCTGATTCTGTCCTGTGAGGACATGTTCAGCATGGGTATAAACTGCTGCACTCTTCTGAATGGAATTAGAACTGGCCAGACCAGCCTTTTCATTGCTAACAGCAGGAGGTGATTCTGGTTCTGTCACATGGTAGGTCCCCGTGTAAAATCTACACAGGCATTCTTTAGAAAAATAAAATCTAAATTTTCTTTCCTCTTGTTTCAAGAGGTTCATAGCAGTAATATCCCAGGCGATGCCTAACTTGGCATAGATTCCTTACAACACACTGTATTTTGTCTTATGAGGCCTGTTGGTCATTGTAACAGACCTAGATCACGAAGTGTGCAGCACAAACCAACTGTTACTGCTTCAAACTTCGAGATAATAAATACACACGATCACGTTAAGTAATGGAAATACATCAAGTGTTGCACATCTGGTTTCAGGGATGCATATAACCCAGACAAAAAAAATAGTCAAACAGGGAAAGTAGAATAATTTCCAGGTCAGTAATAATAACTGTTCATACAACACTCAGGGGAAATCAAGCATGCGTATTTGCATTCAGATATGTACTGCAAACTCAAGAAGTCTGCATACCCTTCCATAAAAGCATGCCAGAGTTTCTTTGAAAAGTTGTGTTTTTCATCACATTAATTACATGTTGGATTTGGGTAGAAGACCACCATCATGATATGACATCAACGACTTTTGCACTAATATAAATACCACAAAGAATCCTGCAAACTCAAGTGAGCACACTCTATCCCAGAAATCTCCGCAGAACATGATTTAGCAGGGCAGACCAGAAATATCACCCTACTTGGCACCATGCTCCTGAAATTTAGAATGCCTCATGAAGCAGTGATGCTCTTCTAGAAAGGGAGAAGGTATTTTTTCTGATTTCCAATTTCTTTTTTTTTAATTTATTTTTCTATCTTTATATTAAAACATGGTTCGTTCTTAGGTGTATTTCTCCTGTGCTTTAACATGGATATAAGTGGAAAACTAATACAGTGCCTTGGAAAATTCACAAATTGCACAAATTCTGTGAATAGCAAAGAGTGCACCCCTTTCCTAACTTAACATCAAAGGAGAGTCATGGGGCATTTCAAATGAAGATAAAAATGCTTACTTCTGTGTACAGAAAATACTTTCAAATGAAACATAAACTGGAAAGAGAAAGCTCCCTCCCTAGTATTTTGGTCTTGCAGCCTTTCTAAAGTCCCAGGACTGAGACTGAGTCACAAGTAGAATTTGAATGCTTTATTTGTTGTTGTTCTTGTCTAAAATAATTATATGCTGCCTTGTTAGTGGGAGATAGATAGTGTATGGAAGAAATAGCTAAGGGCAGTTAGATATTCAAGACAGTTGTATGCTTTATAGAAGCTGTGTCTAAGCTGGAGGATAGCCCAAGTTTCTGGATCCGGGTGCATGACACTGTGTCCATCCTGGTGCAAGAGTCAGCTTAGAGTCTTCTTGTGTCTTAAGGACTAGTGCCCTAAGGCATACAAGGGCATGCACCTAGGGTTACTTTCATTGCAATCTGCATGGTTTAAAATGTCAGAATACTATAGTTGGGTTGGGTGTGCTTTGAGTTTTTTTCTGCAGAATACAATGATTGACTTTTTCATCCCATTTTTCCAGACTAGGGTCCTGGCATGAAGTGGTACACTCTACTTAGCAGCTACGTGGCTTCTTTGCACCAATGCAAAACTTCAGAAAAATAATTTGATTAAATGAAGGGAAAAAACAAATGTATTTTTATTCTCAGTCTTCAGAATTCTTGCAGATTCTAAAGCTAAGTGGGAATTAGAAATGTGAGAAAAAGGACCCAAGCATAGAGAAATTAGTGCCATTGGCATGTTACAGTAAATGTGGTTTGGGAACGCTCAGATATTCAGCATTGTATTCCTCCAGCCAGCCCAAAACAAAATACATTGTAATTCCAAGTGTTGTTAATATTCCATTTTTATCTGTTGTTTACAGTGTGAAAACCAAGCCCAGTGTTGCATCCTTACTCAAAGACTATGTTACAAGATCTTTCTTATGTGGACTGTGATATAAGGAAAGATTATTCACATGATAAAATCATGGCCTTCCTACATATTTCCTCAGGCCTTTTGCCCTGAAAAGGTGACTCTCATTTTTGAAGTGCTAACTTTGAGTAGCAGTATACAGCAGAAGTATATTATTTTTTAATTTTTAAAAATGAATACTGTCTGTGCAACTTTATCATGCGTGAAATTGACAGTGGCTGTTGGAATTATACTATCTAATCTGTTGAAAGCCTTGAATTCACACCTGCAGGTAACTGAATTAATAGCACTCAGTTCTGTAAAACAGCTAAATAATGGCAGTATTATGCCGAATATCTGACAGGTGGAATACATATGAGTTCTCTTCTTCTGCTAGTACTGAAATATTGCTGAGATCTTAATGTTCATGGCTCCAAAAACTGAGAGTAAAGAATTGTAATCTCATGACTTGCTCCTTTCTCCACATTGTTCAGAAATGTTTTTTCTGTTGTTGAGCACTTTCCCTGTTGTTTTCTTGTGCTGTGTTAAAAGCTGGACCACATTCCAAGTTTAAAAGTGAAGATCTTGTATAATTTGTGCACTTCTGCTTCTGTCTTCTGTTATTCCGAGATTCTGCTCTTGCATAATAAATGCGTATCTCTGCTGAAATCAATATGTAGGGCAAATTTTTTTTTTTTCCAGGCCAACGGTGAGCTTTCTCAATAGAAGGACACCTTTAAATGTTTTGCTATAGCAGGTATAAAGCAGAAGGATAGATGTTGGGGGAAGATGTGCAGTTAGATGGCTCTGAACCTCTCTGCTAGAACATTTCTACAAAGAACACATGCCAAGAAAAAAGACCTACAAACCCTCTTTACTGGTTGGATTATTCATTGCTTTCTGCTGGTCTCATGGTCCATTCTTGCCCTATTTTCCTTTCTTGAAGGTAGCTATAGCCTACTGAAAGGCCTTAAATCTTGGAGCAGCAAGAAGGGAGGGACCTAACTCTTGTTTAGGCACCTAAAAAAGGACAGACAGAAAGGTCCTCAGTCTCTCTGCTTCTTTCACATGAAGTGAACATAAAAGCCACTTTTGGACACAAAAGAGGGCTAATGCATCTTTTCTCTTCTTTCTCTATTGCTCACCTTTTCTTTACTTGATACTTTTCTTCTGCATCCTGGTCCCTCATATCAGTCAAAATCCAGTTAATAGTTGAGCTCAAAGCAGACCTTTAATCTGTGATATTCTGGTGAGCCTTAAATCAAATAGACCCACTTTAAGCTTCTTCAGATGCAAAACATGACAAATGTGTCTTTGAACTTGTAGCCTAAGTCAATTTTCCTTGCCATTCATTTGATTTCTTCCTAATGTAAGCTTTTTGAATGGTCTTGGTCTGAAGATCTTGGCTCATGGAAACATTTTGGGACAATACAGAATGTTTATGGAAAACTAAAAGAAAAGCAATAAGAAGGAGGGATATGGTCAATTGTACTTACTGTTCCAGAACACAGTGATACTTGTGTGGTAGCTGCAGAGCTTCAGAGGTGTTAATGAAACAGTGTTTGTCATTCTTGGGATAAAGGAGAATATTACTCTCCTTGGCTTTAGAGAAAGGGAAGGATAGTCTCCTCAAACATAGTCTCCAATACTGTTATGACTTTTAGGTAATTTTCAGAGGTTCTGAACATCAATAACTCCAAATTAAATCTCTGTGTTGTTCCCAGACAATCCTGCCTCCCATTGTAGCTTCTTCCAGGGTCTTTCGAGTTATAAGATTATCTGGCAGGGTAGAAACAGGAGGGACTTTTATCTACAATGTCATCCAGATTTTCAGCAGCTATGTGGGAAGAAAGCCTCTAACTGCAAAGTATTAGAACTGGAATTGAACCCTGATATGCAGAGATTAAGCAGGCCTGCCTCTCATCTCCCCTTTATCATAATCACAATACATTTTTTCAGCTAAATGCAAGGTAGCAGGACAGATTGGATTATGGTGAGTTCCCCAAAAAGTCAACATACCATCTTAAATCAGAGACAATACTAACAGAACAAGGATGAGCTTTAGCTGGAATGCAGGTATTTGCTGTGAAAGAGGGAGTGAAACATGAATCAAATTCTACCCAGAGTTTTCAAATGAAAGAACTACTGAGTTGCAAGTGAGTTTTTTCAAAGTACTGCAAGAATATCTACTAGAGTGCCAAGGGACTTCTGTCTCATGGTGAATTATAAGCAGAACACAGGTAAAGGCATTGATTTGACTGAAACATTCAGTTTGAGACACAGTTGAACTTTTTGCTATTTGATTAAAATTCCTTGTGCTAAACCACAAGCAGTTCCTCTCACTTTGTCCCAAAGGGCTTGCTATAGGGGGGACACTGAGCAAGTGAGCACATTATCAGTCTATTCGTTCAGTACATACACCTTCTGCTAGCTGTGTATGAACAGGAGGGATTGAGTCAAAGCTGAACAGAGAATTACGGTGCTGTTGGAATTTGGCCTGCAATCACATCCATATAACGCCACCTTAACTCCAGTATGATTACGTTGGTGTAGGTCAGAGTAAATTGTGCTCCTGTGCTAAGGTAAGTTGTAGGTCTTGTGCTGTGTGCTGCAAAGAGCATAATACCTTTTCTCATTTTGCAATTGTTGTTTGTTGTGTTTTAAGGCTGAATTTGTTTTCAGTATTGTTCTCAGTGCTATACATGCAGCTTCCAGTACTGCCTCAATGCCCCAACTTGTAATATTTTGTGGAAATGAAGTGAGTGAGAGCATGTATGTATGTAGAGTTACCATCTAATAATGCTAGAGTTTATGATGTGAGTAAGAGCTATGAAGAAATTGGCTTGCAATTCTTCAGGCATTCCCCACAAAACCTACTGCTGTGAGTCACCCCCCTGAGATTGGTAGGATCATTTGCTCCAGTGATATTTTTCCAGTGGTCTTCTCTTTACAGAAGCTGGTGGTGGTGACACAGATGTGCTGGACTGGTCACTGGCCTTGTTTCAATTTGAAATATGGAACTGTGATTTTTGGAAAGCTGGAGATGAAGGGAATGTGCACCTTTCACATCACAGTTGAAAGACTATGCCAGGATATGTTTCTTGAACAGCTTTCAGAGTTAACAGCCATTAGCAGTATTTTGCTGTTGTACTACAGTTATGGTAGTGTTTGCCGGTGTTGCAACTGTACTATGAGCTGGGGAAATCATGGCAGTTCTGCTGCAAGACTCTCACGTCACACTGTTCTCTGCCATAACACAATGTGCACACCGGCAAACGGCTTGGCACAGAGGAGGGTAAAGTTCTTTCCTGAGGTGAGGGAAGGGAACATGCCCCACCCAGATGATATTGTTTGAGCTTCAAAAGAGCCTCCGTTTGAGACTTCTTAAAAGTTTCTTGGTAAATTGAGAAGCTGCACAGAGCAATTAGAGACCAGACCTAAAGGTAGAAATGTTTAATCCTTATTTTTAGCACCTTGCATTTTATGAGTGCATCCCACTCAGTTAAGTAGATTAGTAAATAAAATTAAAGACGGGGAAATGTAGGCATAAAACGAAATAATTTTCTCATAAGCAGATGGTACGCTGGTATTAGAGCCAGATGAGAAGCAAAGAGATTGTAGCCTGAAAGCTAAATGTCTCTTGGAGCAATTCTCCTTGACCGTAGTTAGATCTCAACTTAGGGATCACAGGACACTCTGAAAAGAAAGGAGAAGTTTCTTTTCTTCACTTGAAATGAACTTGTCTGTTTTGCATCCAGAAGAAGTGTGATACTTACAGTTTAATAATTCTCTGATGTATTTAACAATGAGAGGCTCTTAATTCTTAGATTCTTTGAAACATGGTGGGTTTGGTAGATAGGCTACATGTGCAAATCTCAACAGAGTTATTTAAAATATCTTACATGAGGAAACATTTCTTGAGAATCTCTGTGTATATAATAGATTGGCATTACTGCCCTGTGAAGTGGATGGTGATTTCTCAGGCACTCAGAATTGTGAAGTCTTGGTTTTGTTTCTTAATCCTGTAAAAGGACAAAGCCTAACAATGATTTTTGAACCCTGTAGTGCATAAGCAGTCCAGCCAAACTTTAATTATTAGTAGGCAGAGACCTCTGCTGGAAATTGTTCAGTACTTCAGGGAAATACAGTTTTCTATTAACAGTTAGAACAAAGCTTGGAAAACCCTCCTGGTGAGAAAGGTTGGAGGTCTGGGAAGGACTACATTAATGGCAGCATAGATATTTTTTATGTGGCTTTTCTCTCTGTCCTTTCTGTGAGAGCTGAATGCCTCTCTTTAAAGAACATAAATGATCTAATTTGGATCTGTACATGAGTACAGCAATGGCAACGCTTTTGGACAGCCTCTGGGAAAAAGCAGTCCATTTGACCCAGCAGTGTCTTGGCAGACAGCAGCATGTCCATGACATTGGCAACAGCCATGCAGGAGTTGCACCTTTGGCTAATGTAGGGGACCCCAGGGAGAAGAGAAAGCCCAGCTGGACAAGTCCTTCTGGCAAGTACACCATGGTAGTAGTACCAGCATGTACTAAGTAGATTCAGAGTGAGCCATTAACTGCATCAACAAATGATCAGCAAAACGTTGAAGCCATGATCCCTGTGCTAGTCTGTCCTGCAGAAGCTTCCTCACTGATATTTTCTTTTATTAATAGTTGCAGTGCTTTTGGATGTGATGGTACAGCTAGCAGGATGCTGCCAGTTTCTCATCTCAGGGAAGGTTGTATAAAGCTAAAGCAGGACTTGACCCAATAGTTTTTCCCAGTAGGCTGCAAAATTTTGTAGCTGTCAGAAGCATTGGCTTCCCATTTCTGAAAAGGAAACCAATTTTGCTCTGGAATAGCACAAGAAACAGCAAATCGCTGAAGCTCCTGAGATTCAACAAGTGTCCACCAGACATAATTCTGAAGAGTCCCAAATTTGTCTCCTAACGATAGGATTCAAGCTCAAAAATAAAAGAACACTTCTCACGGAAATTGCAACTTATAAGCGTGTGCTGTTATTTTCTCGCCAAATCCATAAAAAGTCACAATAAAATATCTAGAAGCATCTGGATTCTTTGCAGTTGATCAGTCAGTCCACTGGTCTAGCATGGTACAGAGTTACAAACAGTACAGTCAATGCAATTTGGAGTAAATTGTGCTATAAAATGGCTCTCATACAAAGTTTATTAGCTAATGGAAAGACTCCTACTGACTTCAAGTTTTTGATTGTGCTCAAACAGAGCATCTCCACCAGCTACATAATATGCATTTATAGTAGATCACATTTTAACAATTTCCCTAGCCATTTACAACTGCAGTTTTCTCTGCTTTAAACTAAGCAGAGTGTAGCTGGTGCCCATGTGTACAAGGAATGGTAGTAAAGTTTTCAGTGTGAGTGACAGTCTGACAGACTTCTTGGAGGGGTTGAGACATTAATTTTTAAACTAAAGCTTCCCAGTGGACTTCCCATTTTTCTTAGAAAAATTTGCCAAAACTTTCTTGGTTTATCCTCAGACTAAACCCCAGTTTAGAAATCCTAGCTTTGTAGTATTTTATGGTTCTCTTTGCTAATGTTTCTTTCAGTTAATTTTCACACAAACGCATTCCTTCTCCTATTGACCTAAATAGCCAATACTGAATACTTGTGAACTTGTTCAGTTCACACACATCTCTTTATTTGAAAGCATATCCAGAGTCACAATTTTCTGATTAAAGAAGAAATCAGATAACCTTGGCCTAAAACTCTTTCATCCAGCCCCCCACCCCAAAGTCCAGTCTCTACACAAAACTGCTTGTTCAAAATTCCTTCTCAGTGAGTTTTCATGTTCTGCCTCTTCTTATTTGGCCCTGTCTCTTTTCCTTTGACAAACCACTTCTCACACCAATCCTAGTTATATCTTAGGAGTTCCTGGACTGCTTGGCTTTTGATTTTTAGAAGAAACCATGTGTCTTACAACCTTTGTCTTACACAAAGAGCCCATTGACCTACCCATTTCAGTGACGTTTAATAGGCAGAGGATTCTCTGATACCTCCTTCCTAACACATTGTTTCACTCTTCTTTGATCTATGCTAACAACACCATTTTTCTGCAGTAAATAGAATATGTGGCCTTGGAATATTTAAAATATACAGAATATATTACCTTAAATACAGAGTTGCATTCATACAGATTAGCTTCCCTGACATGCCGGAACAGAACAAATCACTCAAATATATCTTACATTATTTACTACTGATCATGAATAAAATTTATATTGTGATAGCCCTTGCTATGATATTGGGCCTGCATGTTGTTCATTTCTCCAAATGTAGGCAGTTTTCATAACCTGTCTGTGTCTAGGTTTTGTGATAAACATTTGTCACAGACAGGCTCTACTGGGCTCGGTGCTAGACGTGCAGAGGAAAGAGAAAGTTTCTCATTTTTCTATACACTCCACCATAACATTTCCAAGCATTGTGCCTGAACTTAGTTTTGTACTGCTTGTCCCTGTGAGCATGCCAATCTGCATGGACATTTTAGGTTACTTAAGCACTCTGGTCGCCATTTTAGTGTTGGAGGAGAAAAATGAATACAAATAAGGAGTTCTGAGTTCTTGGCTTCCATGTCATCCTCAAAAATATTCTAAAAGGTCTAGTGATCCAAACTGAAAATAATTTGAACAGTTTTTGATAGAAATTGGCAGTACGAGCAATGTTCATAAAGAAACACGTGGCCAGCTTAGGATAGTAAGTACAAAGCTGCAAATTGACTCCATTATTTCACAGAGGATCAAACACTAGGCAAAAGTTTACTTACATTATTGTGCTCAACTCTGATGAAATAATTGAGATTGCAGCTGGAAGGAACACGTAGCCTACCAAATCCTTTAAAATGCCTGTTGTTTTTAATCAGTATTTTTACCTGTTATGCACATCATCAGCATTGTAAGGAAAGCAAGAGTCATAGTACATGTACTTCTGAATGCCAGCTAATTTTAGAGAAAGCCAATGTTATCTTCCTTTTACACTACACATAAGATGATTAGAAGTACAACGGAAAGCAAGAGTGTTTAGAAATTCTGCTTCGGAAGCCACTTTAAAAGCATTTGTATGTTATAAATGATCACAGAAATGAATATGAAAAAATGCATAGATGAATTTTGAAATTGTAGAAGTTTTGGCAAGCGAGAAGCCCTTTTCTCACAGTGTCATCTGTTTTTACTTTTACACTAAAACAGCCCTGCGGTATCCTCTTAAATAGTGCAGGAGCCCCCAGCTGGGCCTCCCTGACTTCTAGTGCAAAATGCACCAAAATGTAGAAAAAAAGCTTTCCCTCTAAATAGCAAGAGCCATGTGTCAAGAGTGCATATGTATATGCTATAATATAGAACCAAGTTGTATTATTTGTGTAGATTTTACAGATTAGAAGTGAAACCAGTTTTGTCACCATATTGACACCTTCTTCTAGATGAAGAATTCAGACCAACCAGAAAACAAAAGCGCAGCATTGGGACTAATCAGCCTTAAAGATGGAATAAATTAACATTTTAAAAGCAAATTCATTCCCAGCTGATTTGTTAGCCAAGAAACGGAAGGCTCCACTGAATCCAGTAGAGATTCAGCTGTTGACATTGCACAGGCATATTCCGATGCATGGTGACACAACGTCAAGAGATAACATCTTCAGTCTTTTCCAAGTAAAAACCTTTAGTTTGACTCTGTAGGATTTTTCATACAGAGGCATCTCTACTACAACATCCATTCTACTCTCTCAGTTATTCTTGAAGTTTTTTGTAGGACATCTGAGTCAGTATATGGATAGACAGTAAAAATAAAGCTCCAGGCCTTAGGAGCATCGCAACATAACTCAGATTCCCATCGATTGCAGTAATAACAACTGTACTGTTCTGACTTGGCTTCTGCTCGTTACTGTACCAGCAACTCAGAGTACTACTGCCCATTCAGTGGAAGACTGGAGCTGAGCATGCTGTGTGGTGGGGCAGCAGCCTTTGACATGTCTCACAATGAACTACATGCCATGCATCTAGAGACAAGCATTTAGGTGCTCAAATCCCTAGTTTTTAAGTGTTTGAAGCACAAGCTTCAAATAAAGGAGCTTGCAGGGGCACTTCACTAAGAAAAATGAGAGAAATTGAACATTTGTCCTTAATCCAAACCAGAGTGGTTACTGACAGAAGAAGGACACTGATAGGATCAAAGCTGTTGCCAAAAAAAAATGTGGTAGTTAAAAGAGAGGGTGCAGCAGTATCCTCATTCCTACAGATACTTCCCTCTCAGCAAAACGCTGAGAGAGACTGCACATAAACATTTTTATTATCATGTCACATGATGGTGCTGCATTGACGGTGATAGATTTCCTGGCAAATGTTTGTGTAGAAAGGCAAACATATGGCAGAGTGATCTACTATGAGATGGCTATTTGGACCTCCGCCCAGCCCTTTGGGGATTCTCAGGATCAGTAAGAACCAGTAGGTTCGTTATAGTGTGTGTGTGTGTGTGTGTGTGTGTGTGTGTGTGTGTGTATGTATGAGAACACGTGCGTGAGAGAGAGAATGAGTTCATATTCAATGAAATAAAGGAATGTGTGTATAACACTCCTGATGTATGAAGATTTACATCAGCTTTGTGTGCGTATACTTCACTGAATACAATTTTACGTGATATATGTATATCGTTTAAGTAATGTTTAGTATAATTTTAATCTTCCAGTTTTTCATTAGTAGTCTGTAAGTGTGCAGAACTATGTAGTATTTATAAGATTGAAATTCTGTCTGGAAAACTCAGATGCAGAATCTTGCTGGTTGTGCAAGTGGGTGGTCAGAATTAATGGGAGTTTTACACTCAGCAGGCTTGCGTGCGTGTGCTTCCTTTCATTGCCTTGTGCAGCAGAGGACTGGGTACATCAGGCACACACTGGCCAAATTATTCCTTGCATTGGTGTGAGCAAAGTTGCTCCAGAAGCATTTGGCCTATTAACCTTTGTTACAATTACAATTATTGCGAACTACCCATTTGCTGAGAAATTAATTCCTCACTTGAATTTGTATACCTGTTGTCACTTTATTAACTTTGGGAAATGAAGACAAAATGGAAACATCTTTTGCCTGTTCATTTAAAGTCCCATTGCTGAAACAAACAGACAAACAAATTGCACAAAGTCTATATAATGGCCAGTACTAGATGTAAAACAGCTTATGGTTTTCAGTTGTAGAACAGCCTGCTGTTACTGGTTTATATTACTACCCTGAATCTCAGTTGTTCATATCCCTTGTTAACAATGTTAATTTTATGTTACGTAGACGTTACTGATATTCAGGTAAATAGTTTATATTGGTTCGAATCCTTCTATATTGGATGCTGAAGTCTACATGCTATGAGTTGCCTAAACTACCATAGTAAGGTAAAAACCATCCTGGAAGGCTGGTAGTGGGCAGAGGAGGACACTGCATGGGAAAGCAAACTGCAGCTCATTTCAATTTCAAGCCATTGCTGCCTGAGACTTGTCCTTCACACAATGTATGGAAAAGTGGATCTCTTCCCATTGGCAGAGTCCATTGGACATTCAGGTCCAGAGCTAGTCCTCAGTTTAACTCTGCTTAAACTGAGGCTTGCAGGGCAGCACAATTTAACTAAAGGTCTGCGGTGCCCAACCAGATGTACCAATTCTTGCCTTTCTACTACTTCTCTGCTAGCCATGCTCTAGAAATTCACTGTTGATCACTGGATGACAAAAAGCAGCTGTGAGTGTTCAAACTACTTCTCCTTTTTGGGCACCATGGGACACATGGCAACAAAGACTGATTTTTGTCTTCATAGGGCCAGCACCTGCCCAGTACGGCAAGCTGTCAGACCCCATGAAGTTGCAGAGGGAGGAAGCAATACAAGCAATTAATACAGAATGGACAGAAGGCTTGGATTTCGCTTTTGGTCCCAAAGTCTCTGCTTATCTCTAGACAGGTAATACGCCCTTTGAAAGTTTCAGTGGGAGGTTTGCCTGAGTAAGACAGGAGCATCGTGTCCAGTGGGAGTAACAGTCTATAAATACCTGTCCATTATAAGACTATCATTGCCAATTCTGTTTGGCTGCTTCATATCATAATATTCTCTTTGACTTTCCTAATACTAACCAGCCTAAATATTTTATGCTTGTCTTCCAGCAATATACTAAGCCCCTTGCTGCTAGTCAGTGAAGATAGGTATCATTTTTCTGTTTATTCTGAAACATTGTAGTTCTCTGAACTACAGTGGGAAGGTTTGAACTAGTGTTTATGTTCCAGAAGATAGCATCCAATTAAACATAAGTAACAGCTAGAGAAAAAAATAAACAAGTGGCCAGAAACAAGCCATTTCCTTACCAAGTCACTATGTTCTAATTAAATAGTAATGTTGTCACCTCTCTAGAAATATGTACATTTCCTGGCTTATAATATTTTCTCTGCAAATCTCTTAGGATGTATATTATTTTGTAATATTTATAATGTCTTTGTATCTTACTGAGATTTTACATTTTAGCAACTCAGTTTCTCAGTGATATGAATCAGGAGCAACGTCACTGTATCCCAAGTAGATGAAGTGGCATAAAAAGTAGCAGAAACAGACCCTTTGACTTCTAAGAGACCAAGGGCATATTGGCTGTTTGCTAGCAAGTGCAGTAGCCCTGATTTATTATTATTCTATTTATTATTTATAAACATATAACTTTCCAAACTCAGAAGAAGAAAACCATGTCTTCTTTGAAGAGGGCAGCGTTGAGGAAAACAAAGTCAGACTATGGGGAAAGGGATACATTATGCAACAAAGGGATCACTGAAACGCTGGGCAAGGTAATGTTAATTACAAGTTATAATCTTAATTGTTATTAAGCATGCTAACTTCCTTTCCTCCTCCACATCCTACTCATGACCTTTTTTTCTCATCCTATATACCACTTTAATTCCAGGCTCTTTACATTCCTGTGCTAACCCTCGCTCATTACGGATGTGGTAGACCTAATCAGCTGTCCTGGGTGTTTGGGAGGGATGGAGTTTTGGGGAAGGAATTCAAAAGAAATGAGGTTGTGATTCTTGAGAAGCAGGATATAAGGGACATGTCACTAGCAGGGAGTATAGGCTGGAGATCTCTGAGAGACAAATAGGTGAGTGGGATGTTAGGTTTGGCGTGGTTAATGGGGAAACAATCGACATGTGGCTGCCACATGACAAGATGTAAGTAGGAAGGGGCAGTCTTGCGGGCCATCACAAGAAACATGATCTGGAGGTAGTGGGTATGTGGAATGTGTGAAGAAATATGCTTTTAAGAAGTTCTCATGGGAGCCAGCTGGAACCAGTTCTTGCATTGCACAGGGTG
Organism: Buteo buteo; assembly: GCF_964188355.1. Classification (NCBI taxonomy): domain Eukaryota; kingdom Metazoa; phylum Chordata; class Aves; order Accipitriformes; family Accipitridae; genus Buteo; species Buteo buteo. Next base: position 26,072,410 of record NC_134183.1, read on the forward strand.
GTGTGCTGATCTTTCAGAGTACACCAGAAAGCTTAAGTGACAGCATTTCAGACTGAGTGTGGTGGTGGTGGGTTCAGCAGCTTCAGTCCCTCCCTTCCAGCTTCCCTTCGCTCCCAGGAGAGGAAAGGAGCAGCTGCCCAGGAGCTGGGTCCTTATTTAGTGGGAATGAGGGAGGGAGAGAAAATAGCTTGCCCCTTTTTCTGCCTGGCCAGTGATGAGTTACTTCCCCTGCAACCCATCAGGTGCAATATCACCCATATCCACTTCCCCAAGCACTTCCTCATGCCCATTTTCACCCTGGAACCCATCACGGTCATCACCCTCAGCATCACCATGGCCACACAGCCTGAGGACTCTCCTCAATGCCTTCAACCCCAGTAATATCTCAGTCCTTACGCCCAAGTCCGTTTGAGCACTAGTATCATCCAGGAGTATCATCCAGGAGTCAGGGGGATGAGGCAGCAGGTCTGGGCAGGATGAGGGTGGGAAGGTGAGAAAAAAGGTACTGGTTTTGGCTGGGATAGAGTTAATTTTCTTCACAGTAGCTCATATGGTGATGTGTTTTGGATTTGTGACCAAAACAGTGTTGATAATACAGGGATGTGTTTGTTGTTGCTGAACAGTGCTTATGCAGGATCAAGGTGTTTTCTGTTTCTCACGCTGCCCTGCTACTGACTAGGCTGGGGGTGCACAAGAAGTTGGGAGGGGACACAGCTGGGACAGCTGACCTCAACTGACCAAAGGGATATCCCATACCATATGATCTCATGCTCAGCAATAAAAGCTGATGGAAGAAGGAGGGTGGGGCGACATTTGGAGTTATGGCATTTGTTTTCCCAAGTAACCACCATGGTGATGAAGCCCTGCTTTCCTGGAGATGGCTAAACACCTGCCTGCTGATGGGAAGTCATGAATGAATTCCTTGTTTTGCTCTGCTTGCGCATGCAGCTTTTGCTTTCCCCATTAAACTGTCTTTATCTCAACCCACAAGTTTTCACTTTTACCCTTATGATTCTGTTTCCCATCCCACTGCAGGGGGGGAGTGAGCAAGCGGCTGTGTGGGACTTAGCTGCCTACTGAGGTTAACCCATAGTAAAGAAGCAACAAGATGCTCAGTCCAGTGAAGCCAATGTTTAAAACACAGGTATGGCAGGAAGAAGATGTTTCCAAGTGATTCTTGAACAAAGCAAAGTGATTATAAAGAATTGCCATATCCTCAAAGGCACTGCTTCACATGGACTAGAGAAAGAGGGTATGTGGATGGGAGAGGACAAGAAACGTGTAGTGGTCATATCTGGAGAAAAGTGCTGTCACGGGGAAGAAAAATGTTCATGGAAAAAGAAAGATAGTAAGATTTGGATGTGGCCTAGGTAAAAGAGGTGGAGAGAGATGATGATAAGACCCATTTTATAGATTTGAGTCACTGAGAGTTTGGTGATGTTGGCCATGGGAATAGAGAAGGGTGATCTGAAGAAAGCCTCAGAGGTGACATCATGAGAAAAATGCTGAGAGTTGTCCTGCTGATTTCAGCAGAGTTGGGATGACATTCCAGTCATTCAGTTTGGATTCTGTTAAACTCTTGTTGATGCTAAGCTATCCAGGAAGAAATCTGTGACTGAATTATTAATTAATTCCTTGTTTTTCCTGTGATAACACCTATGTATCAGACTGCATTACAACAGGTGAGATTCAGAGCTTGGGTTCTGGAGCTGTGAATTCTAGAGCAATAGGTACATTCCAATATCAAACTGCTGCTCCTGAGAGGGGGTTTTATGGTACAAAACAGCCACAATCTCAAGAAGTTGCATGCTGGCCACATTATTTCTTTCTGGTCCCTGGCTTCTGGCACTGTCATTCAGCTGACACAAAAGTGAAGTTACAAAGCTCCTTAAATAAATATGTTCCGTTGTCCATGTTGGGATGTAATTATTCCTTAAGTCACAATGTAATTATTCATTAAGTCACATTCCAAAAGGCACTTTGATGAATGCACCAGAGGGCATATGAAAGAAATCCTTTTCTCCAGTATTTATGAGGGGAAACTAAGATGGGGTAAGTGTCATGAATCTGGCACTAAATCTATTGTTCCTGTCAACTCTCAACGTATTTCTCACCCAATAAATCTCTGAGGCTTTAGATGACACATTTAAAATATTTCTCCAGAGGAGGAATGTCTGTTGCAGGTTTTCTTTCCTAGGTATTATGGCTTTATAGCTTTAGAGATGGAGTTTCTCACCTGGCCATTTGAAGGGACATTTTATAGATTAGTATATCAAATGGGCATGAGAAGTCATTAGTTTCATTGTAATGACTGACATCTCTACCAAACACTTAAAATTATGGTAACAGCAAAGTAAACTGTGCAACTTCTCTCCAACAAGATAATCTTCATAGCATGTGTAATGTTTACTGCATATTAATGGAAATACTAGCTTTTGATGAGTGTTTCTCAACAAATGGCTGCTAAAGCATCTCACATGCCACAAGAGAAAACTCAAAAAACTGTGAAGTTGCAAAGTCAGGTAGTCAAATGTTGGGAAATACTTGGGCTCAGGTTGCTGGTGCAACTTTAATTCTGCTGTCTTCTTGGGAAGTTTGTGATACAATCTTTAATAATCTCCTTCTGGGTTGGTTGGTTTGTTTCCCCCCCCCGCCATAGGAAATCTCAGGCTGGTTACCACTTAGAGACTCTAGTACGTCACAGAGTCCAATACCTTCGAATGCAGTGTCAAAATTTCCACATAAGCAGATGAGTTAACTGGCAGTATAGTAACAGATCATTAGTCTTCGTATGCAGAAGTTACCGGCAGAGAATGAGATGTGCTGGGCAACAGAATTTTGTTAGATAGTGTGGGGTTTTTCTTGATGTATTCTAAGATATTCTGAAATCTTTGTCTTCTTACACTCATGGCTGCTTTTACCTCCATCTCCTAATCCCCTTCTACTTTTCTCACATCCTTCCCAGTCTTTAGCTCCTGCTCCCCTCCCAGCTTTTCCCAGTTCTCTCTCTCCATGCAGATCTGGTCACTCCACTCTGGTATACTGGCTAGGTACTTGTAAGGAGACAGCCGTTTTTCCTCTCATGAGCTTTGCTTCCACAGTCATCTCCAGTCATGAGCTGAATCACATTCACATTAGCCTAGAGCATGTTTAGACCAGACAGAACATCTGAGACTTGTTTATCACCCCCTATTGAGCATGTATGAATGCTTTTCAGACTCCTGCAACTTGGCTACATTCATATGGTACCTGGTAATTTAGTAGTTTTAAAATTATTTCTTCTACTGTCATTGTCAGAAGAGTTTTGATTTCTAGCCACACAATCATCATGGAAAATTTCAATTCCAATGGTTAAATTATGAAAAATATACAAGCAACTGAAAACAAAGGTTTGAATTGGAAATTGTTAAGCAGCATTGACTGTAGGCATCTTTTGTCTGCTGTAGCTTTAGCTGAAATGCCTGTAGAGAATAAGGAATGGCAGCAATGCATACTTGCTAATAACATTTCCATCCCATGCAAACCTTTCCAGCTAATAGTGGAAAGCTCCCAACCAGAGAGGAAGTTAATTTTAACTGAAGTGCCCCGATCTTTTCTGCCTCTAGGATACGTGTTCACACCTCTGCAACATGTAAAGCAATCACCTTAAAGATTGTCTAATTTAATATGATTAGGAGATTGCTCTAGTGTATAACATAAGAAGATTCATGAAACTGAGTATAGATAACTTGCTCCAGCTATGATACACACCCTTCTCCCTTCTAAGCTCATTACAGAGAAGGCTTCAGATCCCCTGGTGAGCTTCTTATCTCCAGTAATTAAGAATATCCTAATGGGCATGGTAAGTGCCTTTCTGTGCATGTTGGCATGGACATATAACATCATGGCCTTTTTCTGCCTGACATGAAGTAGCTCTGTGATTTCAGACAGTGCTCTCAGACGTGTCTTGCACAAGGGAATGGCTCGGTTGTGACTCAGAACAATTTCCTATTAAAATATTTAACAGACAAGCACTAGCTGACTGCGGACATAGGCAAAATACTAATCATCATAATCATCAATGACACATTTTTACATACAGGAGAAGGAAATGCAGAAGGAAAGAAGATTATATCACCTATAGATAGATAAGTAAAAAGAAATAATTTTATTTCAGTACCTTACAGTAAAGTTGATTATGCCAGTTGCCATGCTTCAGAGCATTTATAGTCTGATCTCAGAAGGGATTTGAGTGGGGAAAGCAAAAATTGTAAGGTGGCCAGGGACAGAATTTCAGAGGCAAACGCAATAATCTGTGTGGCTTCTACAGACACAATATATGTAGCATCTCACAAAATGGCAAGTGCAATATAGCAGCATGAATAGTGTCCACATACAAGACAGTTTGCATACAAATGTCCAATATATGTGTGCAAAACTATGATCATGGAGTATTTCATGCAAAACTTACATATGTTTAAAAATTTATTCATGACTTTGGAGGGTGCTTTTGAAATTAGGCCTTTTATGTCCACATGCTCTTTTCTTAAAGATTGATCCACACTTCTGAATCAATGGAATTCATTCTCTATGAAAATTTTCAGCAAGGAATGTAGTTACTTTTCTCCTCATGTGAATAGGAGGGAAATGATCAGGACTGGCTTAAAGCTTAAGAACACTATTTCCTGGGAACTACTGGCAAAGCAAAATTCAGTAGTGTGGTAGTGGCCTCAAAACAGTTATCTCAGGCACTGTCTGTCCTGAGTGACTCACAGTTTCACTACTGACCACACTACTGGTCCTGCCACCTCTCTGCACGGTCCTGCTGGGCCTCTGCCTTTACTCCCTTCCCCTGCTCATACTTGTATATGCTGCCCTGCTCTGGAAGTAAAACACTTGTCTGGCAGGATGAGAAGTGAGAGGGAACTTGGTCTTATCGTTTTGGGGAGCTTGGGGGGAAGGAGCGAGACATCCCTGCTGCAGGTCTCCCTTGCTCAGTAAGGACATGGTGCTGCTGCCTCTGTGACCTGCTGATCTTTGTCTGTGCCCAAAGCAGACTCAGCTGTTGACTTCTGTAGACTTAGGACCTGGCCTATATACATGTAGTGTATATATACTAGCAAGCCTTTGCACTGCTCCATTCACAGTTATGATCTGAAACTGCTCTTGAAGTGTTTGGAAGAAACTCTCTTCACTCCTCTTTCCCACTTCTGCGTAGAAGGGGTAGATGAACTCTCCTTTGTAACAGAAGAGAAAGGAAGAGAATACAGGCAACAGAGCAGGAGATCTCAGGCTTTGTATGCTCTGACGAGTGGCTGACAGGGTTATGCACACTAAGAAACTCCTTTGCTGTTTGTGCCAAGGTGGTTTTCTGTCCTGTTAAAGTGTGGAACGTTTGATTTGGTTTTTCATTTATCGGCAGGGAAATTTGCTTTTTCTTCCCCATCCTTTCCCAGCATCTTAACCATGGCTTGATGGAGGAACTGTCTGCAAAGTGTGTTTAAGAGTTTTCAGCTGGCCAAACCTGAGCAGAGTTCTTACCGTGGCAACTCATTTATCCTTTGCAGCGATACACAAGAGAAAAAGAGAGCTGCATCCTTGCATGTCCATGGGATGAGTTTTCTTTGGAGCTCTAGTATGTGATTATCTTCACTGCAGACTAGAAACATTATTCATTCACCATGTTCTCTGCAGACACCAATGCTGGGACAAAAGGAACTTAAAAAGTGGACATTTCAATGAGATGTTTCAGTTCAGTATCTAGTCACTTTGAATTTTGCTATTCTGACATTAGCAATACATTGTTGCATGGATGTGTATATAACGTGTACAGTTTCCTTTCGGAAGAAATTGGCATACATCCTGCTCCTTTCTGACTTAAGGTCACTAAATAACTTACTAGAAAGAGCTATTCATATCTGAGATGAAAAGCAAATAATGTATTTAAGAACAAACAAACAAACAAACAAACAAAGCAGCTCCAGCTCTCTAGTAAGTATTCTGAAGATAAGGCTCATTTGGGGACATAGTAGAGGTATGGGAGCTAAGACACAGCACATAGGATTATTCTGGACAGACTTGGATCAGAGTCCACAGCTCCTATACTCAGAGATTTTATAGTACATTTTTCTGAAGGGAATTTACACTGAAACGAAGTATCAATTTAAAAGGACACAAAATCCTATCTGATGTGAAAGTGAAAGTGCATTGCTTGGCCACATGTCTATACTGAAGGTGGCTGCGTTGGCAACCCTGTCACTGATCTCAGTACTTCAGGAACAGATAACAACATTGAGCACAGTGCAGGCTAATCATCTAAATGTTTATCCAGCTTCCTGGATTTTTTTTTTTCCTTGTTAGTCTGCTACTGATACCTGAGTTAATGATTTTACAGCACTGCTTCCCCAAACAGAGAAGTGCTTATCCTATTTTATGACCCAGAGTGACAAATTTTATTGACTTGTGTGCTACCAACAGCAGCACTTGGGTACCAGAACCACATCTGGGGACACCATAAACAGTAAGAGTCTTCCTGGTCCTGTTACAGCCCAGGAACAGGTGCTGGAAGAACTGTTTCTTTCTCTTCTTTCTCTGCCATCACCAGCCCTTATAGACCACCTACTACCTCCCCGAAATGTGACCCTACAGTCTTCAGCCACCTATTTCTTTCTTCATCGGCGGGAACTGCCTGTGGCCAGGTGCTTTCCTGGGGACTCAGAGAAGCACCCAGCCAGGGCTGTCTCCCTAAACCCAAAGGGGATAGTTGCCATCTTGCATGTGGGAGTGGTTGGGGAACCCACTGCTACGGTCTCAGCCAAACCTGCAGAAAAACCTTTCCTAAATTTTTCTGCTTGTGGCCCAGCTTGCAGGTGCCTTCCTAGTTTTGCTCCTCTGGACAGTACTTAGGTATAATAAATGTCAATAATAACTGATTTATGAACATTACAACTTAGCCGGTAACATTACGGTAAAAACAGCAACACGTGGGGTTTGGATTTGTGAGTTCCCAGTGCCTCCCTTCCACAGAGGTGCATGTTTCTAAAAACTGGCATCATCTGGCAAGAGCCAGAGCTCTGAGGGGAAGCCCCTGTCGTGAATCTAAGCAGACCCCCGGTCCGGGTCTTTGCGGCTGTGGGGTTTTTTTGACTTTTAGGCTGAGAAGGAAGGTGGAAGGTTGGCGGAGGGGAAGAGGCCGGGTACGGGAACTGGGAGAACCCTGTGCCCCGGAGCTGGGCCTTTGCCCAGGCGCCTGCTTGAGGCCGGGCGTTTGGCTGCAGGCTGCCTTTGCCCGATGCCCGGGTGCAGGGGGGAGGCCTGTCGACAGGGTCTGCAACCAGCAGCACTGGGGGCCCGAGGCACCCCGTGGGTCCAGTCTGTGCTGCGGCCTGGGCCTCCGTGAGGAAGGGGGGACAGGGCACCCCCCGGGCCCGAGGGCCGGGAGCCTCTGACCAGGGGAGCTCGGCGGCCCTGCTGCAAAAAAACAGCCGGGCTCAGCCGGCTTCTTCCTCGTCGCCCAGCCTCCATGTCGGGCGCGCATAAAGAACCATGTCATGCTTCAGCTGGGAAGGAAGGGCCGGGAGGGACTGGAGCCGCTCTCTGCTCTCCTATTTTCATAGAAACCGATCTGTGTACCTAGAAAATAACAGGAAGGGAAAGCGCGGGGGGGAGGCGCGGGCGGGGGGGGATAAGAAGATCCTGTTTTCGGTCGCTGCCCGAGGAGTAATTCGGAGGAGACGGCTCCATATTCCCGGGGCCGCGGCGGCTGCGGCGGGGATGGAGCGGGCGGCGCGGGCGGCGTAGCCAGCTCGCACGGGGGGGCCGCGGGCAGCGCCGCGCCCGCCCGCCGCCGCGGGGTGAGGGCTCCCCGGCCGCCCCCGCCCGGCCAGGCGCCCCGCTGCCAGCCGGCTCCCTGGTACCGGGGGCTGCTGGGGTTGTGTCCAAGGCCTCCCCCTCCCCCGCGTACACACTCACACACACAGACACACACACTCACTCACACACACACACACCCCATCTCCTCCTGCCGCCGCCGCCGCCGGAGAGATCGGGGATTGCCCGCGGCCCGGCCCTGCTCCCGCCTGCGCCCCGTGCCCGGGCGCATCGCACCCCGCGGGGGCTCGCCCGGCTGCCCCCGGGGCAGCGTGTGCGGGGCGAGGGCTGTGGGAGGGCGGGGGGACACACGGCAGCTCCCGCGGCGGCTCCCGATGGCTCGTCCGCGGCCCCGAGAATACAAGGCTGGAGACCTGGTGTTCGCCAAAATGAAGGGGTACCCGCACTGGCCGGCCCGGGTGAGTACCGCGGCGGGGGCGCCCGGCCCCGGCCCCGCGCCGCCGCCGCCGCCCCCCTCGCCCTCCTGCCGGGCGGGCAGCGGCCGGGCCGCGGCGAGCCTCCGCCGGAGGCCCCGGCCCCGGGCCCGCCGGACGGGGGGCCGCGACGCGCGCCCACCCCGTTATTATTGTGCATCTTTTCTTTGATCTGCAGATTTCTCCCCGGCCCCCCGGGAGGAGGAGGAGGAGGAGGAGGAGGAAGAGGGAGAGGGAGGGAGGGAGGGGGGCGAGCGAGCGCGGGCTGTACCTGGGTTGTTATCGCGGGGAGGAGGCTCGGGGAGCCGGCAGCCCTGCCTGCCTGACAACGATGCTGTTTATTATACGCCCTCCCTCCCCACGGCTCCCCCGTGGGGCAGAGGGGCCCCCACCTCCCCCCCCCACACACCCCCGCGGCCGGCGCCTGGGGCAAGGCAGGGCAGGGCGGCCGCCTGCCTCCCCCCGGCCCAGTGCGGCCCAGGGCCCGGGCTGAGGGACAAGGCTTCGGGCCGGGCCTTGGCGACCGGTGTGAGGAGGGGGCACGGCCTGGGGCAGGGCCAGGTCTCGAGGGGCCGTGTGGGGAGGCGGCGAGGCCTGGTGGCGCGGAGGGGGAAGGGGCCGAGGCCTGGTGGCGCGGAGGGGGAAGGGGCCGAGGCCCGGTGGCACAGAAGGGGGAAGGGGCCGAGGCCCGGAGTCGGGCTGCCGTTGTCCCCCGGGAGGCGGGTGCGAGGAGAGCCCGGCGGCCAGGGCGCCGGTGGGAGCGGGAGGCATGGCGCGGTGCCGAGAGGTTGGGTGAGGTGAAGCTGGCCTGGCTCCGAGGCGCGGCGGGGTCCGCGCTGGGTGCTGGCATCCCTGCGGCTCGGCGGCCACCCTTCCGTACGCAGGGTTTTGGGGTGCCGGGCCTCCTGCTTTATTGTGTCTTTTACTGTGTTGACTTTGTTTCACGGTCCTTTGTCATTTTTTGATTTACGCTGCTGTGATGTAACTGAGGTGGAAAGGCATCGTGGGCATTCGGCAGTGTGATAAGCGCCCCGTTGTATTTAAACATCCATTTTTGGTGCTCCTACAGTAACGCAGAGCAGAGCCTTCTCCTGCTGGGGGGTCCGGTACCGTGGCACACTTACACGGCCTGTCCCTTCCCTCCTTTTCGGTCACTGTTGTGTAAACTCGCTGTGTAACACGTGTTGTGTGAACTCATTGGCAGGCATCAGCCAGTGAGAGTCTGTATTTACTTGTCTTCTGCGACCTTACCGGGACGATTGGGTAGTGCTTCATGCCATCATTTTCTGGTCAAGGAAAGTTGCTGGTCTTTGCAAAGAGCATGAAGATAATGAAGTGTTGTATGCGGCGCGCAGGAAAACAGAGATGGGCAGGATAAAGATGGACTGACGTTTAGCATTGCCCTTGACAAGAGAATCCTGGAAAAGGATGGGTGTAAGTGGTGGAAAGGTGTTCTTAGTATAACTAACTGAGGAAGCAGGAGAAGAGGTGTTGAAGAGCAGACACCGTACAAGGAGGGAAGGCCAACACCACAGGCTTAAGCAAAGGTTGGTGAAGAAAGGATAGTGAGAGGGTGCTAAATATCTAGAAGCATGTAAATAAGGTGGTGCATTCAATTATTTTGGCAGAGCAGGCTAAAATTAGCATGCAAAAGGCCGAACTTAATCAACACTGGGTTGCGGTTTTGTTAGTCTATTATTATACAGGTTGGTGGATATACTGCCTAAAAAATGGCAATTTATGTCAGCAGAACAGCATGAGCCACTGAAAATTGACTTCTTTCCTACCTCTGTCATGGTTTAATTTACTGTGAAAATTTTAATGTGAACAGTTGAGACCATTACCACGTTGAAGCATGTTAATCCCTTTCCTTTTTGAGCCTTTGTAAAACTCCCATTTGTTTACCCAGAAGCAGAACAGGGCCTTTTGTTTTAATGACGTTTTCTTTCCTTTAAAAAAAATCATTATATGCTATGCAGCTGGTCATAGCCTTCGACTGGGTGTCTAAATAGGTACCTGAATGGCAATAATATCCAACAGAGTACATCTTCACTAGGAAAAAACAGGTGTGCTCTTAACATAACTTAACTTCCTTTGTGCAAACTAACAGGATGTAAAGTTAAAGTGAAGACAAAGCAGTCTCTAGTTGTAACATGACTTAGCAAGCGGAGGTAGAAACTGTAGAGAGCCTAGAATCTACCATCGGGTAGGGAGTGAGCAGTCAGGCTAGGGAAGCATTAGTACTGGGTTTTAGTTTCACCTGAGTGTCAAGAGGCACAGAATGTGCTCCTGTAAGACGTGATGCCGTTACATACGACTTCGTGTTAGATCGGGCTGATGTCTGCCTGAACCTAACATATTGCTCATGAAAAAATACAGTTCATACCATCTTTACTAGACCTTTTCTTCATCTTGGTTGCCAAGTTTTGCCTGATGCAGACTTCCTTAAGCGAAGGAAAAACCTAGTGAGGACACTAGTCTTTATTTCGTTTTGCAGAAAACATTATATATAAGTAAGAAGAAAAGAAGTATTTGAGTTGAGAATGCAACTCAGATACTCTGATTAACTGAATGTTTTTTATCCAGGGGGGTCACTTGTTTCCAGATCCTTGACTGTTTGCTACCCACTTCTTCATTCATTATGCAATTAGCGTGTTTGGTCTTTGTATTATCATGTAAAAACTTACATTATTTCATGCTAATATACTAGCTTAATAATACGAGTAACTACGTTTAAATGGCAGTGTTACTGCCCCTACCAAATGGTGTTTTGAACCTCTGAGACCTTTGGCATGAATTTCCTGTCTAGGGACAAACTTCTTAAACTGTGTTTAATAAACCTGAGAAGTGTTAAAGCAGGACAGAAGGACTCTGCCTACCCTTTAAAGAAACACACAGACATAACTGACCTGGCTCAGAATCAACTGTGTATTTTTGTGTGCATGCGTAGTGTCATACAGAAAATCTAACTCAGATCCCAGAAGCAGTCCAGCTGCAGTAGTGGAGATCTGCACCTAGCTCAGTTACTCTTGTCTCTCATTAGGTATAATGCTCGTGGGCTCAGCCAGCTCCATGGGGCACAACACTGCAGACATATGCAGCGTAGGCAGCAATCTCTAGTCCTAGACTGTTAGCTTTCCACCCCCCTCTCTTTGGAAGTATGTTGATACAGCAATCAGCAAGAACAGGACTGGCAAGCCTGACTTTCATCACTGTGAGTAAAGAGAGAGAAACCGTGAAGAAAGTGGCCAGATAGTGATGGTACGCCCAGGGATCATTGAAAAATTTTGTCTAATAATTGATGGTGCATTATAGCAGTCAAGCTGCATTTAAAGTTCCTTTGTGGATTGGCCTAGAATTAATTTGGACCAAGCTTGCCACACTTAGCCAAAACAGTAATGGCCAGTAAATCTTATCTTTACATATCCTGTTAAAATAGAATTGGTGAATAAAACCACTCTCTTCAAAAGATGCTTTTAGATACTTGGTGTCTGAAAGATGTCACTTAGGTCTTATTACCTAGAAGGGCTGCTTTGCATTTTGGTATCACATTTTCTTGGGCAAAGCCAAAATTTCCTTTAGCTTAACTTGAGGACAGTGAATAGGTTTAGGGTTTAGGCCCCAAGAATTGTATTGAAGCTTAATAATAACAGTAGATAAAATGCTGGCAACAGTTTGGTTTAACACGGTTTTTATGTCAGCCTGTGATGTCAGTTGTCTTCAGACGCTCATCAAAAATGCAGAATAAATACCAACTGGCCAGGTCATCAGTCGCTGTAATCCGACAAATAAGCAATTGTATATCCAGGGTACCTGAAAAAATAAAGAGAAGATGCTGTTGTGGTTAAAATATAGGAAATAAGGATTTAATTAATTCTACATTTCATGAGTCGTCTTTGCTTTTGAAGCACTAAATCCCTCTGTGTCTTAGTTCTCTGTTTGTAAAAGACAGTTAACAACACTTTTCCCTTTAAAAAGGTGTTGTGGAGACAAAATCACTAACATTTATGAGTTGCTTGACTACTGCCGTGATAGGAGCTGTATTAGCACACACAGACAGAAAAAATCTCTTTCTTCGCATACCCTAGTTTATCTAGGATAGATGTCCTGCTTTATTGAGAAATTGCCCCTTCAATAGTCACTCAGATGAGATAAAAGGGAAAAAGTAGTGGTAGATTCAGAAAGATCAATAATGGTGTTTGTTTTATGAGTGACCCTGAAGAAACAATAAGCACTTAGTTGCTGAAATTAGCTGCTGATTTAAAAATAGGAAGGAAGCTGTTAACGCAACTGTAGAGAGCAGAGGAGAAAGTCTGGAATGACCTCAGTAAAATAAGAGTGCGCCCAAGTAAATGGCTGATGCCATTATTGAACAGAAATCTAGGATCATACAGCTGGGGAGACAAGAACTGTATTTGGGTAAACACAAGTAGTTTGTGTAGGGATGATAGAGTTGATTTGGGACAATACAAAAGAGATCCAAGCAGGTAAGACAATGTATTTTAGTGTAAAACACATGGATGTTTAGAGCTGTTTAGAACATTTTGTGCGGGGAAGAGAAAGCAGCCTTTAAAGTGATGGTGTCACACTAATTATTATGGTGTATTTACTGTCTTGTGAAGGTGAATATCCTGTTTTCTCGACTCCTGTTTGCCTTGTGCAGTCCCTTTATTGCTACTCTGAATTAACACCTACTTGAACTCTGGATTTGCTGGTTAGCTGACAATCCTCATATGTGAATGTCACTATTAAGCATCTGCCAATAGCAATGGCAAAATGGTATTTGGGGCACTTTAATGTATTAGAGTTGCAAATCGGTATGAAATTTTCAGTATATTGCTTAGAGTAATATATAGTAAATGCTGTCATTTTAATGGGAACTAGTGTCTGTGGTGGGCTGAGCATCATAAATGTGATGATTAAATGATAGTTTTTAGCTGAGTGCATTTTTTTCAGTATTGTTGGCTATGTCCCCCATCCAGCAAGGCATGAAAGTAAGACACCTTAAAGTAATCCAAGAGAAGGGCTTAAAGGTGAGCTTATGCTTAAAGACTTTGTTAGACTAGAGCCTAAAAAGATAAGGCTAATAACACTATAGTATTATAGTGTAATACAATATTACAGACTGTTAAAAGGAATTACTACTACAGAGTGACAGAATTCCAGAAGACTTTCAGTATCAGTAAAAAAATTTTTAAAATATATTTTGGACACTGCTACACAGGCATTTTACTAAATAAACCTCTCTCTTCCAGTTCAGTGAAGTATGGATGGAGCTAGTGGGTTGATTGTGGTGAAGCTTGTGGTGTAGGACCAAGGCCTGTGTTATAACATAGTTTGGTAAAATACAAGATACTTAACCAGGTCAGTTATAATTGCAAGTATGACAGCTTGGAAATATCAAACTATCAAACATATCACAGAAGAAAGATTCTACATAAGTGTTTGATATTTAAAACAGACCATTTGTTTTCTTATTAGTATAAGGATAAGGGAAGGTAGGTTCCCTGGCAAGGTTTATCTTTTTTGGCAAAGAATGACAGACAAAAATCAGATTAGATCCAGAAAACTTCAAAGGGTCCATCAGAAATAGACAACAGATCTTTCTCTGTGTTTTTCTGCCAAAACCCAGTCTGCAGTCTTTCGAGCTTTTCTCCTTGGCCGTTTGGGACCTGTCCAGTCCTTCACCATGTGCTTTTCTCCTTTTTCCCCTTTTGGTTGCTCTGGTTTATGACCTCACTTTTGCCGTGTTACTAAATATGAGTCTCCTGTGACTTTTCCTTTACCAACTCAGCTTCTTCCATCTCAATCCCTCTTTAATTATGTACCTCACTCATACATCACTCCTCAGAGATCTGCAAGCAATTTTTCATGGCAAGGTCTCTGTTCCTTTCTGAGATGAGACATGATTTGCTGATCACTGCAAAGGTCTGTCTTAACCTAGGAACTGAGGGTGAAGTCATGGCTTCTTCAGGCAGCACTCCCATGACTTCTGCTGTGGTGCATCTGAAAAGAGCACATTTGAGGCAGTGAGTCCTTTACAGGATTGTTTTTTACTTTCTAAACCTTCTGCACCAGGTTGACACATGTTCCTTAGATAGTATTTAAACTTTTATTTGCAGATATCTGGTCATGTTTAGAGTAGGTGTGAGTGCCTTTTCAGTGACTTCATCAGCTCATTGAGTACCGTTTCCTTCATATCCTAAAACAAAAATAACAAGGAGTGAAGTGTGAATTCTCCTAGTGTTCAGAAGGTGGGGAACCTCAGCAGCTGATGGTCTTTCTCCATGCTCCTGCATTCTGCTTTAAGTGTGACTTAAAAACAGATTTCATCTGAGGATTGTAGCATAAAATGGGAGTAATTTTTATACATAAAGTTGAACCATAGCTTACAGTAAAACCTTTCCAGTTGCTCTTGTTTGGCAAATGAATCATTTTGGGGCCAAGATGTTCTATGTTTGTTGTTAGCACAGCAGGGATATTTGGGGAAACTTCTTTTAAATTCAGTTCTTTAAATCTCTCTGGTTTGGGTGTTTGGTTTTGGGGGTTTTTTTTTCTTTGATTAGTTTAAATAACTAGCCCCAAATGTGCAAGTCTGATCTTTCTGTGTAAATGACAATAGATGAATACATTTTCTTCTGCAGTGTCAAGATTTTAAGTCCAAATGAAGCTAACCCAGAATGAAGACAGTTGTCTCAGAAGTTTTGAGGCAATAAGCAATTAAAGTTTTTCATACTGTACAGACTTTTTGCTAGTTATTTTTCCTTGTAATTTTGAAGCCACTGAGTAATTTTCATCAGCTGATCTCATGGAAATCATTGGATATATGTTTTGTCTGAAGGAAGAGTGCCCCTTTCAGTGAAATCTGTAGCCTGTCAAGTCAATCTGTATGTTCTTACTGCAAAAAGATACGAGAAATGTTAGTTTCCATTACATTAATTGACAGATCGCTTCTTTTTATTATCGTGTAAAGAACCTTTTAGGACCCCCAACTGGAATGAATTTTTTGTAAGCATAGACAGCAAAACAAAGGCTGAGTTTTCAGTCTTAACTTTTCATTTCCTGATTTCCCCATCACAATAATGCATTAACGAGTCTTCATACATTTAGGGTAATAAAAATCTTGTAAGCAAGTGATTCTGACAGTAAGTATATACAATTGTCATTTGAGGATAGATGAGAGGATTTCCTGATAATGCTGGAAAAGTGATGACAATGTAGAGAGCTTGGACATTATAACTGTTTGAAATGGTGTTGTCTGAGCAGTAAAGACCTTTCCACTGTATGCTCGAGAGGCATAAGGGAGAATGAGTCTGCCTGAGGCCTCTCAGTAATACTGTAATTCAAGTGATAAATATAGCAACAAACACTGGAAAGTAGCCTGTGTGGAGCAGGCAGGAAGAGGTTGTGCAGCCAGCTTTTTAAAGGTGTTAGGAATTAGCTGAACATCAGTACTTTGCTGTGTCTTTAGGTACCTTGGTACTTTTCAAGTCTACCCCTGTATCGTCTGTATCTCTGATCTCTACATACCATGGATATGTATGTGTGTGTATACACATACCTATTCTGTGCATAGGTATACAGACTCCCATAGAAAAGATAGATGCTTAAAACATAGGTGTAGGACATTGCCATGGTAGCACATCACTTGGCTCTGGACTCCAATAGAGGCAGCATCAACAGAGAAAGGCCCAGTAGTTTGGCTGAAGCACAATAGGAGCAACTAGAATGAACAGTTACTTGAAAGATTCCAAGAAATACTTGGCAAACAAGAGAGTATCATGAGGTAAAGCTTCTAAAACTTAAAGAAGGAAACAGATCCTTGCTTCCTCCTCTTGGGAAGGTCTCTGCATTACTGGCTTTGCACATCTGAGATTGTTTCATTCATTTGTGTAACAGCCAGTTCTAAACCTGATACAGAAATTGGAAATAAACTGCAGATTCATTTCCAGTTTTCTTTTATTCTACTCAGACTATTTGATGTGACAGTCTTGATAATACTTACTTTTACCTGAAGCATATACGAGACCTGGCTTTGGGGTTGGGGTTTTTTTTGTTTGGTTGGTTGGGTTTTTTTGTTCTAGAAAACAAAAGGAAGGTAAGAAATTTGAGTAAATACTACAGCATCTTAACAAAACAATGAACTTCCCATGTAATGATGTAGTTCCTATTGCCCTGTTCTGAAGTTCCTCATCCTTCAAATGGTCTCAGGCCAACCCAAATATTATCCTTGGCATCATTGCTGCTCCAAAAAGACACATTATGTTCTTGAATTTCAGAAGGATTTAATCTCTGTCTCCTGGCCTTTTGTAAAGCCCTGCTGAAATCTGAAAATGCCTTCAGAGTCATCATAAAGGGAGGAGACCACATTGTACTGTGCTCTGGGTAGGACAAAGCCCAGCATCAGAAAGGACAGGTGTCCATAGGCTTTGGTCTCTGCCTTAGAAAAGTACATCTAAATCTCTTTCAGTTTTCCATTAGCAGACTGAAAGGATAATTAGCATAAATCTGTAGCCCCAAAAATGCAAACTGGAAACAAGTGTTTATTTTGCCTTGCAGCAACGTGTAAAAAACCTAGAGAGAGGCTGTTTGCCAGCTCTAGTTTGGCTGCTTGAATAGAAGACATCATGTAACAAAGGAGGAAAAACAGGGCAAGGAATATCATACACCAGAGAATTTCTTTAAGACCATCAGTTAACAAAGCATTCTATGTACAGCAGAGTAAGTAGGGCCAGGGAGGAAGGAAAAAATTCCAGACTGTTGGGATCTTACAGGTATCACTGTGGTGTCACTGATGTCAACTAGGAAACAGTGTGTCAGCCTTTGGTCAGCAACTTTGTACACCTTGGGCTTGGAAAGCGCCTACCTGTGAAGCCACTCAGAAAGTAAAACCACACTGAGGCAATGAGTAGAAGAAACTTAAGTCTGGGAGAGCTTGAGTCGCAATTGCACAATAATGCAAACCATTTCTGGGAATCAATCCCATATCAGACTGGATTACTAAATATACTAAATATAAGTACATATTGAAGCTTCATAATAACATAGGGAGTGACCTTACAGAGATATGTAGCATCAGTCTGGAGGTGCAATCCAGGTGGGAGAAGCAGCAGGAAAGTACAGATAAAGGAGCAAATGCTATAGGTGCAAAGAGCAATTCTGGAGTTGCTGTCCTTCCCTTGATATGTTTGTGTGTTTTGCATAGAAAGTCATTGGATACAAGCAGCTCTTTTTTGCTAGTTTTTCGTCAGCTCCACAAATCTTACATTTTACAGTGTTCAAGCCTCCATGAAAGGGATACAGTGAACCCCTTCTTTTAATTCCTGGAGGACGGGGTATCCTCCTCCACATGAAGACAACAAGAATGCAGGTGTCCGTTCCTGGTTGTTACCATAGTCCTTAACCTATTGTTTGGTAACTAGGAGGCAGTTCCTTCAGCTCCTCTTCCGCATATCCTTTGGGAAAACTTCAGATGTAGGGCACTTATGGTTCACTTTTTGTATGGCATGTATTAGTATCTTCCCATTTCAGCAGCTGTGGGGTGGAGGGAAAGGGAGGAAGGCACTGATGGAGTGGCGTTTAGACTAGCACGTGCCATGGGTTGGCCATCCTGACAAAGCAGCATAAGATGATGCCGGAAAGCGGAGCATTCTGCCACAAAAGGAGGCTTGTGTCCTTCCTCCTCTCAAGTTTTGCCTTTCTCTTTCCTACTGCTTGTGCAGAGACCACCCAAGCACAATGGCTGAGGGGGCTCCAGAGCCAGGAGGCATGGAGGGGTGTGATTTGCATCCCATAGCAGAAGTGAGGCCATCCATGCGTGGCCTGTCTTCCTTCCTTGGGATATAGTTTATTATTCATCACTGTATGTAAATCAACCCCTCTAGCCCCATTGATTGCTTTTTGGTGTGTGTGTGTGTTGACATAAATACCTGTGTATTTTTCTTTAGCTTCCTTCAACTTGCTACCAGCCTGTACGGGGATGACCTGCACAGGGCCAAAATAATTTTCCTGGGTGCGGTCGCACCACGTGAGGGTTGTCTGCCAGCTCTCTGGCAGGATGTGTGTTTGCATATGGGGATTTCTGCATATTGCCTTGACCTTTGCAGCACATTGGTTGTTCAAATGTAACTTGTGGTCCACTATTGGCTTCCTGTAGTGTTGCTGCTTCCAGCTTTCTCTCTCTTATATTGCCAATCCTTTTTCCCAGATGTGTTAGCTTTTTCCTTTTGCAAACTAAATTTTGGGTTACTTGCAGCTTGTATTTCTCACAGACCCAGGACTCTGTGAGTCAGTTGTCATATTGGTTTTACCATCACTGGATGTAGTGATGTGACTGCATGTTTATACATACATACATAGGAGCATAAGAGACTATCTTTGTCTTAATATTTGCAAAGGTTCCCAGCTTGCTGTCCCACATGCCTCTTCCAGAACATGAAAGAAGGTATTAAGTGAGGCAGCTCCTGGCAAGGAATACACCTAAGCAAGGCATCTCATGCCAGGCACTGTGCCCTAGTGTAGTGGCATCTTTTGTCATCTTTTTCTTAAACTAATTAATCGCTAGTCAGTTTTCAGCCCAGATGTCGCTGTTTCCATCTGAGCCAGTGTAAATTTGTATTTCTGTAAGGATTTCTTCAGACACTATTATCTGGAATCCAATTAGGTAGCGTTCATTCAGGATTAATCACATGTGGAAGTGTTTGCAGAATTGAGGTTCCTGTGTTCTTAGCAGCGTCCTATTACCACTGTGTTTCATTATCCTCCAGCAGGCATGGGCGTGGGCTTTTTATGTGTTCTAGAAGTAGCCCTGTGCAGATCCACTGCAGGGCTGGAGGCTTGCTGTTCTGGTTGTTATGGAATAGCGGAAGGAAGATGATACCTATCCCGTGTCCCAAAGGCAGCAAATGAGTTCAACTGCATAAAGATTCCTTGATTTCAATAAAACTGCTTACATGTGTGCTGCAGTGCCTGTAGAAACATAAAGTAGGACCACAGCCTAAGGGAGAAGGCAGACGTTCATCTTAAAAAAGAAAAAAAAAGATGACATTCCTTACTGCTGTGCCTCTCCAAATACCAGGGCTTTTGAAAGATATTAGTGGTGCAGCAAACTCAACAGATAATTCTTTTCGTATGGTGTCTCGATCAGGTGACTCACATATGTTCACATTTTCAGGTACCCCTTTTGCTGCTTTTTATCAAGAGTTCTTTTAAAAAATCTTCCTTTTGTGCAAACTTTATTTTACTTCATCACAGTCAGTATTTCTATCACAGCTTTTAGAAGAAGGTAGCATAAAGTTATTAAGCCTTGTGGTTAGAATTTTAATGTCTGCGAAGATACATCACCAGTAATAAGCTTGTTCTATCTGTTATTATTTTGTTTTCTTTGCATTTATTTGAGAGACTCTGCTTGGAGCTTTTTATTGTTGTTAAGGGAGTGGGTCAGTTTTCTGAGCAGGTTTTTTGAATTGGTACTTCTGATAAAATGACAAGAATTCCTTGTTAAAGGATGAAAACAGGTTAGAGAAGACACATTTGTCAGATAGGGCTCTTCAGCATTAAAATTCTGTGAATGTTTTCTCCTTATCTTTTGGAAGATATTTTATGCCATCTCCTGCCTCACAAATGAATGGGTTCACCTGCGTATATAATTGCCATGTTATTGTGCTGGATGGGATCTGATCATACAAAGACAATGGCTTTGTTTATGCTGCCAAACTGTATGCCCAGCTGTGCTTGCAGGATCAAGCCTCTAGCTGTTAAGTTTCTAGAAGCCCATAATAATAAAGATTTTAGTGGCAATATGTTAAGAAGAAACACCAGCTTCTTTAGCAGATGTGGGAGCAGGGGAACAATTTTTTAATGAGAAGCTTATACTTTTTCTGAAACATTTGCTGCTAGATGAAGGTGTTAGTTTACTTGTTTGTCAAGTGTCAGCAATACAGTTGACCTGGTATAATAACAGGGGTGTCAGGGTTGTCTCCAATGCAGATTTATTGAAAAGGATGCCATCATGATTGCTACATGTAAGACTGAACTGGGGATCTTGACAATTAAAAGCAATGTGAGCTAAAACTTGTTGGTTGTGGAGCGTGGTTTGGACATGTCATGTGTCATCACCAGTGCATTAAAAAGTAAAGGCAAGTGACACTTAGAATTAAAATTTTGAATACTGACTGAAAGGCTTTTGGTTGGATTTTGTTGATTTGTATGAGGTGTATATAAACACTGTATCTGGATCCTAGGAATAATTTGTATGTGCAGTGTTCCCTAATGTCCTTCCTAGTTCCAGATATGTATCTCACTGACCAAGTTCTCTTTTATGTGTAATTGCCTTTTCCCAGTTATTTGCACAATATGAGTCAGAATAATACAGTTCTTTACAGCTGCTTTTTAAAGCAAAATGGTAACCTGATTTAAAACATGTTTTTTTACTGAGCTGCCAAGGGAGAGTGCTAAGCTCCCATGCTTGGTATGGATGCCGTTCCTGATTCAGAGGTAGAGAGTGTTTTAAAAATTTAATATTAATGTATGCGGGAAAACAGCTATTACAGTTCCACATGTGTAATTTGTCCCTTGGCAGCCTGTATCCTTTTAAGATCATCATTTCTTTAAAATTAATCTTCTGATTACCCCTCCAAGTCCAGTATAGAAATGAGAGAGAGCAATGGCCAGAACTCCTTGGTCTTGTTTAGAGAAGGAAAATTAGAGAAAATCAGAGACTTTGGGAAGAAAGCAGATTCTGGAGTAAACTTTGTGATTTCTGTAACATAACTGCAGCTGAATCACGAGGTTTTGTAGATAACTCGTGTTCATGGAAACACAATATTCTGAGAGGTTATTTGAAAGAAACATAAAATACTTACAGATAGCTCATACACATATTCATGTTAACTTATTGGATAGAAAGAAAGGATGTTATAAAGTAACTCTTAATCCTACAAGTATATAAACATATAGGCAACTTCAAGCCCATGATTAATCCATGTAAATTAAAAGAGAGTACTCACATGTTTGAAACTCATATTTAGTGTTTGTGATGTAAAGTATATTTTTTAGAAAGATGGGCATGCCACCCTAGCAAGTCTGATCCCTACCATATTGATATTTTCATCTTGTCTCTGACATTAATGCCACTTACATGTCTAAAAATACATCTTTTTGTCTTTCATGTTTTTATTATTTTGAGTAATTTTTCTCTAACATGATTTAGTAATTTGGGTTTAAGTTTGTAGGTCTGCATTTACATAATGGAGTGCTTTGTACATTTTTATATAAAGAGTTTCATTCCTGTAAGCTGCTGCTTGAGGGTTTTTGGGGGGTTTTGAGGGGGTTTTTTGAGGAAAATGTTCGTTTTGATAAATAACGTTGTTAATCTTTTAGGGACTATCTAAGTAAATTTCAGCAACATTATATTTTTGGTCAAAACTAAATGAAAACTCTCATTCTGAGGTTTTGGAAGCAGAAAAACAGGCAGGTGGGGAGGAGTATGACTTGGCTTGGAAAAACTTGTTCCTGAGTCTCTTTAGGCAGACAGATTAAAATTCCTAAGAGTTTAACCTAGACTGAGGGACTTTGCAAAGAAGGTATTTGACACCATAATGACAGCTCCTGGAAATCTTGAGCAGAGATCGAAAGCAAACCCTGTAAAAATACCAAAGTTGGGTCCAAGTGCTGCACAGAGACCACTGTGACTCCATGAATCTCTTTTCATTCCATGGTTTTAGCGACCCAGTCAACACAGGCAAAAGTTCCATCTTAGCGAAATAGTCTGCCGTTTTAATTGGTTGGTTTGTACCACAGATGGTGGCTAAGGCTGCAGGAGTAATGGAAACAATTATTTACAGACAGTTGTTAGGTTTATAGCAACCCTAGGCTTTCTACAGATGCCAGGCTTTTCTGCAGGTACAAGTTTGCTGTTTGTCAGCAGAGTAAACAGGAAAACCTGCCTTTGAAAAATTATTGCAAATCACTCCATTTCATTGGCTTTGCAGTTAGATTTCATTGCTTCTCATTCCCCTCAGATTGTGTACATGTTGTTGTTGTACGTGTTACTTGCATCACAACAAAATAATTGGCCTGTGTGCTGGTGGTGCTTGGTGATTATACTTATCCCATAGTCTCAAAATCCAGACTGAGGCCCTCCGCAGCCGAAGAGTCCCAGTCCACCATCTTCACATGAGCACCCTAAGTGCCATGATTTGGTGCTCTGAGCATGCCTCTGCTTCTGCAGTCCTCAGCGCCAGAACGTAGTGTCTGTTCAGGGACCTCCACATACTCAGTGCCTGCAGAAGATACCACTTCGTGTGGCTTCTGTGCTGTGTATGCAGCTCAGCTGGTGCAGACGGCCTGTGCCTGCAAAAAGGTGGGTAGGTAATAGGTAAATTAGTTTATGATAATGTGAAACAGAAGTTTATGTTTTGAAGTAGTTGCTTAAATCCTGCACATAGGGATTCTGGTGTGAACACATACACTCAGGTATTTAAGATCATGAGTCTCTATGGTCCGTGGGTCCACAGAGAGCAACATAATGAAGACAAATACATGCTGAGCTGTGTCTCCATTCCCTCTGGAGCACTGGTCAGGACACTCACGTAGTCTCATCAATACTGCTGCACCCAAACCTCAGAGGGTTGCAGGACACTAAAAATGTTCTGTGCTTTTAAGGGACAAAGATTTTGTGTTCTTTTCCCATGTAACAGTAAGCATTTTTCCTATGCAGGCACTTGTTCAGTGACAAGGAGTGTTTCAGTCCCCTGATATTATACTCCTTAGCTGCAACTGACGGTAACAAAGCAGGTCACAGAGGAGACAAGCAGGAAGGTCTTCTGTACCCAGAGGCCCAGATGATAGTTGCAACCTCCAGAGTGTCAAGCTTGAATTCTCCTTAGCAGGAGCCTGCAGTCTCCAGCAAGTGAAGCAGATTGTTCCCTTCATTGTCTCTAGTGTGTTTGTGTCCACCCTGACGCAAACTGGAGGCTTGTGTTCCGGGACCTGCAGTCTCCATTGATCACGTTTCCTTACTCAAAACAATTTTAGCCGCAAGCTGTAGTGTCAACAGGGTTTTGTGTACTTTGTGGGAAACTGGACCAAATATTGCACAGGGACACGCGATATTCTTCAGCCTGGAAATATTGTGCCAATCCAATTTTTTTAACTGACTTTTGGGGGAAGTAAATTACATTGGAAAAAAAATAGTAAGTTAAGCCAGCCAAGTCTAGGAGAATGCAATCTTCCAGAAATTTGCTTACCTTTTGGCTTTAAGTGTGCCAATATGAGTATAAGGACTAGCAACACTTCTTTTAATAAAAGCTTGAACAGTGGAATATGGAGCTTTGGATATGTTGAACAGATGAGCCTCGAGTATAAAATTTGGTTGTGTGTATTTGACCAAATGTCAATGCTCTAGGCAGGCTGCATCTGATTGAAAAGATTTTGATCAAGTTGACTGGCTAAAAAAACCTATCTCATAAATATAACATTTTTCCTTAAAAACAAACAACATCAATGAATTAGTAAAATTCTAGTGTAAATATTGGAAGGCCAAAAAATATTCCTCAGACGAATGAGTTCTTACGCCATTCAGCCCCTCTTTCTAGCAGATGTGCTACGGAAGGTGGCAGGGTTTATCTGAGCACTTTGAGGAGGAAGATGATATGACTTTTCATGTCCCTTTGGCTTATGAGAAGAGAGTGGCAGGAGAAAAATATGGTGTTTGTGAATGTGCAGTCCCTAAAATTCCTTGTTTGTTGATGCCTTTACTGGTTAATTAGTTTTTATTTGCTGTATGTCTTCCAAACACATTTTTATATGTGCGTTTCTTGCACACTTATATTTCAAGACAAGTATATTTGTAGTAAGATGATAAAGTAGGATAACCAGATTTTGTCATCAGAAGCTTTCATTTGGTCTTAGTGGGCTCACTATAGTTTGCTCAGGTGGATGTACATTTAAAAACATCATTTTGATGTCTGAGGAATAATTCAGACAAAAGAGAATCAAGCTTCACTATACTTAAAGGGAAGAAAAGTACACACGAAATGCCTCAGAGCTGGCAATATTTGTTGAAAATGAACAACCTCTCCCCACCCATCCACAAATAAAAAAAGTAATTTTGTGAGCCATGAAACTTAAGAAGCTTATTTTTCTCTGGCTTGACTTTATGTGGATTCCCTGTTGTCTGATGTTTTGGTTGAGCCTGCAAATGCAAGCTGTCTTTCAGCATATGGACTACTTGTCTGTCCATCTTCTGATGGACAGCCTATTTATCACAAAATGTGGGGAAGCTTAATATCTCTTTGGCCTTTCTCCTTTTGGCTGGTTTGGCAAAATTGTCTGATTATGTCCCTGAGTTATTGCAGGTGAGAGTCAGACTGAAAATAGTGTGATCACATCCTTTCCTTTCCTTAGGGAACAGACTGGGGGAAAAAAATCCTAGTGGTGGCACCATTGCTTCACTCACAGTGGCAGGGAAACACTTCATTTGGAGAAAATGGAGCATTTTTGCAGCAGTCTGACTTTGGGGTGTGCTCAGTGGGAGGATTTGATACCAGTTTGGTACCCTGAAATCCTCCTCTGTCAGAGCTGGAAGTATGTTATTAGTAATACCTCGCATTTTAGCAGTGGACCTCAAGTGCTTTGTAACGAGAACAGTATCATAGTCCCCATTTGTAAAAGTGAGACTGAAGGGGATGCAGTGACGTGACCAAAGTCATCCTAGAGGCCAGAGGCAGAGATAGGACTATTCTTTGTATCCCCCGAGTCTCCTTTTCTGACAGTCTTCTTGTCCACCAGCCACAGAGGACTTGAATCACATGAATAGATCTGTTATCTACAAAGTCATGCATATAGATACCAGTCACGCAGAACTAAGCTTTGGCCCCATTTTCATATTGAAGATTAAAGCAGCTCTGCAGAAAGTGTATTTCAACTTTCTGTCTTAAAAATATGCTGCTAATTAGGGATGTAAAGGGGCTGAACTCAGCTGCAAGACTGCTGATCTTTCCCAGTGAGACTGCCTGCCAGCATTGTTTGGACTCCAACTAACCCTTCATTGTCTTCTATCTCGTTGAGGTCCTGAGCATGCACAGAAAAAAAGCAGGATTGATGTCTTTATATTGTCATTTCTGGCTGTCTGCAGGATACCCTTCAGCCATTTTCAGCAGTGCTCAAAAGTATGCTCTGCTGTTTTTAATCTTTTTTTGCTTTTTGTTTTTGCTGGTGGCACTCTTCCATGCCCAGAGAGTTTTTTAATTTTTACTTTTGTAGCTGTGCAATTCCACCTTATTAAGTTGGATTCTGCTTCTAGTCTCACCCTTCACAGGGTTATCTTTTTTAATGGGTGAAAAAGTGCATATGCCAGCATTCCACACTAGAAGTTCTAGTATGTGATGTACATCGGGGAAGGAGTTGTGCACTACTTCAAATGTCTTACAGTCCTGATAAATGAGAGAAAAATTCTGCAGTCTCCAATCAGCTTTAGTTGGATTGCTGTTCAATTTAAGTACTACAGAATCTGAGTCACAGTTTTTAGCTTGAAGGAGGTTAGATTTTTTTCTTTTTTCTTTTCTTTTCTTTTTTTTTTTACATTTTAGGATCCTCTGGGGGAAAAAAAATTAATATTTTACATTTTACAGAACAGTATTTTAAATAATGGTTTAGAAAAGATACTGCCATACTGCTGACTCCCAATAGCATTAGCTATTAAAAACCATATTAAATCCATCTGAATAAAAACGATGTAGAAAAGCAAAATATCCTATTTTAATAATGGATTTTGAAGAGTATTGCTTTTATCCATCTGGAGTTTTGCTAATAAGCTAACTGCAAAATATCAAGCTGCTTGCATGTGTTGGGCAATAATAAGCAACTTGAACCACTTTCCAGCAAAAATACTATAGGCCTTTGCTCGACTGCTGTGCAGTGACTCCAGGGATTTCAGTGGGAGATACTGATCTCTGCAATGCTTCTGTGTGCTTTTGCCAATCAAAGGCATTTACAGTATGTCAAAACAATCAGCGATTACTGCTCTGCAGTTTTAATTCCCTCTTTTTGCAAAATAAAAGGACTTGTTCTTGTGGTTTCAATGCCCACCTAAGCATCTCTGCATGCTGAAGTAAAGCTTTCTTGTCTGTACACGTGGACTGGATAGGTATTTTTGCATGCTACCTTTTATTTGCAGTGTGAGATTCTGTTGGAACATAATGGAATAGGGTCTGGTCCGAAAGCCACCCTGACAGCCTGGAATTCCTGCTTCTGAACAGCAGCTTATCCACAGCACAGAGATTTTGTGATAGCCATACAACATGACACCTGCTGTCCCTCCAAGTGGAAGAAGACGCATCTGGGATGCCCTTCCGCCTTGATGGGCAGAACTGCCCCTTTCTTGACTGCTGCAATAATGTAAACCTCACAGAAAGCTGCTTTACACAGGCAAGCTGAGAGACAAAGCTTGCCGTTTTCTCTGTGTCTCGGAGAGACACGTTTCCCATTTTGCAGGGGATGTAGAGCTCTGCGGAGCAGAACACCCAGGAGGGGGTGCAGCTTCCTCTGGTTCTGCACCAGCCCTCCCAGGGAGCTCCTCCGCCTGTCTGGAATATGCCGCCTTATCCCACTGGCAGGCACGGGGATGATTTGTGTTTGTGGGAGCCACTGTTGTTCTCGGAGGGCAGCTCTGTGGCTCCGCAGCTCCAGCCCAACCCACCCAGCCGGTGCCTCTCTCCCCAGGGTCCCTAACCTCATGGCAACTGGAAAGAAAGCGGCGTGGTATGAGTACTGCCAAACCCAGCCTGTGAGAACCAGTTGGAAATACTACCTGAGAAGTCAGCAATTGCTCAGCACCACTGAGAGCAAAATATCTGGGCTGCGTGTACATCCTAGCCTGTAAACTACAATGTAAGGAGACAGATTTCTTGCTTGCACGTTGGTAGTCCCTAGCAACACCATTTGATGAAGCTCTGCTCCTCTGGTTTGAGAGGTCCAGGCTGAATTTTCTGTTCAGTGTTCCTGACCCTAGAAGCCTGGCATTTGTTTACCAAAAAAAACCAACCTAAAACCAAAAAAAAGTACAGTTACATCTTTAAAGCTCTGCTGCTTGGTTGGCAAACAAATGCTGGGAAGTGCAGCTCTGCTGAGGTTGTGCAAAAAAAAAAAGCAATTGTTATTCATTAAGCAGATGACAGCAACGGGAGCAAAGGGGATAAAACTCGAAATCTGAAACCACCTGCTTTAATTTTAGCCATAATTGAAGTGGCTGCCCATGATGTTGCTGATGCACGTATCAGATTTGCACACCATACACTGCTGTCACTGATTTCTGTGGCAGCAAGCTCCAGCCCACTGTCTGCTCAGGTTCAGGAGGGGATGGATCTCCTGTTTGATTGCAGGTTATAACGGGTACTTTAGAATCTGTTTGTTTCCTTCCAGGAGCAAAATGCAATCGCAGTCTGCCTCTCTGATAGATGCTTTAGTCATTAGTGAGGTTTCTGTGACTACAACACAGTGTCCTAGTATGGGTGCACTTATCTCTTTTGTTCCTGGTTCGAAGCAGTGATGCTTTCCTTGCTCTTGTGCTCACGCATTCGCTCTCTTTCTCTCCCTCCCTCTCTCTCTGTCTTTGATCTTGCTGATATGGGGAAAAATATCAGATCCAAGTCTTCAGCATATTTAACCAAAACATCTTGTAGGATGGGAATGAATTGTGACTGAGTGCAGCAGCAGGAGGCTGCAGTATGGTTGCTTATACTGCTTGCTTTCTGGTACTACAAAACAGCAATCACCAAGGAGTGCTGGGCTTGTTCTGCAGCTAAATAAG
This sequence comes from Buteo buteo, assembly GCF_964188355.1. NCBI lineage: Eukaryota > Metazoa > Chordata > Aves > Accipitriformes > Accipitridae > Buteo > Buteo buteo. The sequence continues at coordinate 26,100,502 of NC_134183.1, forward strand.
CACTTACGGGGCTCAGAATTCATGGAGGGCTAACGTGGTTTTGCTGGAAATGGGTGGATTCTGCAAAGCCCTCCTCTCATGGTCTGTAATGCAGGGATTCATGTGAAACAGGTAAAAAGGGAAAAGATTTTTCCTAGTGGCAGAGAGGGTCTCATCCTTCACTAAATTCCCTGGAGTTTTTGCCATGGAGTTAAATGGCCGTAAGATAGCACTGTCATTTCATATTCAACCTCATTACAGTACTAGCAACATAAGCCTGAGAGCTGGGAGCTCACAGCAAAATCAGTGAAGGCAGCAAAAGTCTTGACCTCAGCTGCACAGTGAAATGTTAGAGTGCGAGCATTAATGGTCTATCCTTGAGCTGTTTAGTGCAGATTTATACTGCATGTGTTTGTATGTGTATGCCAACTTTCAAAAGCTATGAAAAGCTTTTTTTATGGTTTCCTGTGATGGTACGTAGTCAGAGGGGATACTCGGATGAATAAAGAAATATGCCACAAAATGGGGAGCAGGTGAGCTGCATGACAGATGTGTGTGCTGTCCTTTGTTGTTTTGGTCCTGCTTCTTAGCTAACGGTATAAAGTGCTGGGAATACAACATGAGGCTTAACTCCCCTTGGGATGTTGCTTAGGAGAAGATCCTCACTGTTTTGGAGCATAGCACGTTGCTTTGGAGCATATCCCCATTCCCTTCTGATCAGCATTCCCTTCTAAGCATGTCTTCATTCCTCTGCTTTACTGATCATTTACAGCTGTTCACTTTATTTCATGAGAAATTCTTAAAGGGCTGAGACAGTAACTGGACTGCACTGTTCTGTAATGCAGCCCAGAACTGGCGCCGCGTTTCAAGCGGCCAAATGAGATTCATACTCAAGTCCCAGCAGACGTTGTTTGTCTCAGTCACGGGAGTCCACATTTTTCTGGGGTCTAGTATCTCTCTGGACATCTTCCTTGTCGTAATAAAGAGGAGGATGGCTATGGCATCCAGACAGTTGAGGTGTATTGCCTCCGTACTTGGTAAACTGCCAGCACAGCCTTTTTTGGTCTGACGCATAGATAATTCCATCTTTAAGGAGGCATAAAATGTGTTGCACAGTGGGACATACTATCTCCGTGACTTGCTATCTGTTTGTAAAGTAAGTTATGCTGTTTTTCCCCTGCAGCCTTTTTATCACTGTTACAGTCTAATACCTTTATTTAAGTCATTAATTAGTGAACAAATAACCACATTATGGGTGGGCACTTACTTAAAAACAAATAGTTAATGTCAGAAAATAATGAGTTCTAAAAAAATATCTTTGGCAGTGTTTCTCTATGTATGTATTCCTGATGATGAAGAGGACACCAAACAGCCTGTCATGTCGTTTCAGTTCCTTCTTACACACAGCTGAACTAAAAGTGAATGCACGCTTCCATCTTCCACTAGTGTGTATCTTCCTTCTATGTGCATTTAAATAATAGATTCTCCTTTTATTTATCAATTCATTAACTTTGTTAAGTAAGAGAAGTTGGGTAATGGCAGTGCCCACAAGGTGTGTGACACCTGACCATCGCCGATTGTCTCCTGCAGACCGTGCTGGGCAGTGAGTGCACAGTGACACAGCGCCCAGCGTGCCAAGAGCCCCACCATCCACATGCCTGAGTTGTGCCACAGAAAAGGGACAGGGAACGGTTTGGAAGTGCTCTTATATCCCCTGATTTTGGCATAGCTTCAGAGGATGCTTCACTTAGACCTAAAAGATAGGCATCCATTTCTTTTGCAGGAGGGAGTCCTGTGATGTTACAGCTCCACATGTGGCTCTGGTTTCTCTGTCCCCAATGGGTGTCCTTGCAGAAAGACCCAAAGGACTTGAATCCTTATAAAAGTTTGTACTCCTCTGAGAGCTACGTAGCCAGCAGATGCTTTACAGTGAAAGAGAACATCCTTTGAAAACAATCTGGTGTTTATTAATCAACAAGAATTCAGTGTTTGGGGTCCTTCAGCACGAAAAGAGAAGGAAAGCACATATGGGCCTGGCCTCCTGAGTGAAAACATGCAGGTTCCATCCCCGTGCTCTGCTGAGGAGCAGATTTCGTATAACGTTGGTATGTCAGCACTTTGCTCTCCGTTCCAGTGACATTTGGCAGGATTCAATATGCTTATGTTTAGACTGAGTTGCCTAAGACCCAAGCAGCAAGCCATTCACCTGCTCTCTGGTGTTGCCCTATAGATACCTAGATTCATTAGGCTCCCTCTTAGCCAGAGAGTTCTCTGGACACTTAGTTTTAAACGCCCACATATGCTCAGAAGTGCCATTTCTGGGAAGGCAGGCACTTAGACAGTACTTAAAGCTGTGCTGTGTTTCTGGTTTATGTGGGTAGGCACCTGGACTCTCTTGTTTCTGTTCCAGAGGACTGAAAAATTAAATATGGACAAGTCTATGTCATGGGCATAACCTCCTGCCTTGTGGCCAACGCTCTCACTCAGACATCTGAAGATGGGGTCTAGGCACTGCTCAGCATGAGGGGTTTGTCCCAGTCCCAGCTCTATCTCAGGAGAGCACCTTCACCATCCCTCCCTTAGCTGTTCTGCAGCTATATCTTGAGAAATACAAAGCCAGGGATAAAAAGTGAAAGAAGAGATGGAGTACAGAGGGGAGCGGTGACCAAAACCAGTTATTAGGATGCCATAGTGGAAGGAGAGTCCCAGGCCCTCCTCCCTGGTGTACGTTACACATTTTGCACTGTGTACCACCATCACCACCCGGAAGCCCCGATGGGAGATTGTCCGGTTTTCCGGCTGCAGAGTCTCAGAGATAGCATCTGTTCCCCATTTGTTGCAGAAGTTATTTAGGTGGCTGTGTGAGACAGACAGGATTACCCTCTGGGCTTCGGTGCCTTTGATGAGGCAGCATCTGAAGTTAACACTTAAATTAAGCAGACTTTATTTTATTGCCTTTGTGTATTATAATGCCCATGAAATCATTAAAACTTTTTGTCTGCTCCTTGGTCTCCTGTTGTCTCCCTGTAGTGTTTCTGTTGTATCTGACTTTGTACAACCTGCCTGCCTCAAAAATCAGCAGCGGTCTTCCCTTCCCCACCCCAGGCCTGCGGGATACCTGCACTAACACTTCCATGGCTTGGTAGGGATTCTTGGACAAGGGACACCACATTTGGGAATAATCCTTTTTCCATTTCTGTCTCACAGATTGATGAACTCCCTGAAGGAGCTGTGAAGCCTCCAGCAAATAAATACCCCATCTTCTTTTTTGGGACTCATGAAACGTAAGTGAATGAACACGATCTTTCTTTGCAGATGTCTTCTTCTACTGCAGTTAACATCATCTCCACTGATTTTATTGGAACAAATCCTGACTGAAGCCATTGGGAGGCTAGAGATAGGTCCTACGAGCCCAACTCATTTGCATTAAGACATGGAAGTGAAACCTGAAAGTAGGTGGGAACACTGCTGCATGGATGGGATACCATGATCTGAGCATAAATAATAAACAGTGCCTGTGTTTCCCATAAAGAAAAGCGTTGGCATAAATTTATTAAAGGGTCATCTGAACTCAGATGCAGGGGCAAAAAATTTTTTACTTGGATGTACATGATAGCAGAGATCAGGCTGCTGTATTCGGACATGTTTAGGTTTGTGTTGTGTGTGAGAACTCACTTGGTAGTTTGTAAAATGAAAGAAAGGAGACCCCCGCGTCTCACACAGTCCTCACATAGTTTTAAAATATATGCATTCCTGTGAGATTTGTGCTGGGGATATTGTAGGATGGAGCTCTCAGAACTGGTAGAAAAACTGAGCTGGCTGAGCTCATAGGGAAAGAAAGGAATCAGAACAAAAAGGGTAAGTTAGGTCTTGTAGTAATTGCTACAAAGTACAGAGTTTCAAAATTATAATGTACTTGTCTCTATTTTAAACTATGTCTGAGGTAGTTAAAAAAAAAATTTCACAGTTTCCATTTTGCATGTAATGCTTACATTTTAAAACTTTTCCTTCCCCACTTGCAGGGAACATGTTTTCTAGAATTCCTTAAAAAATGAAAAATTAAATTCTGATAACATTTTAAATTCAATTTTAGAGGTTTGAAGCTTTATTTAAAATTGTTTATTTTTTAATTTTAACATTATTCCAGAACATAATAAGCCCCATAGCTCATGCATCACATTTTTATTTTAAAAATCTTTAAAGGCAATTTCTGCTTAATAAAGATCAAAATAGCCTCTCTTTAGTTGAAATATTGCTGCCTATTGCTGTAATGAAACAACCTGATGTTTTGATATATATTGTGATCTACTACTACTGTCACAAAATAATCCCGAACGAATAACATTCAAATAAATTTATGCTTTAAAACCAGAAACCAAAATGTTTGGGTTTTTTTTAATGGAAACATTTTTCTTGAGAAACATTTTTATTCTGAAATGAATCAATCCCAAACTGCTAATCTCTTTTGTTTTAGATTTTGTTAGCCCATGATCTGACTGTAACATCTGAAACAGGAAGATAGTTTGTAGCTGCTACCTTAATAATTTAAAAAGCATAACTGTTAAAAATGAGCTGTAAATTGCAGCTCCTTAATTTTATAGCAGAGCAGTGGAAACTGTTATACTCTCCCAGTGGCAATGAACATATTTCAAACAAAGATGTAGACAATTTTTCAGTGTTTACTATTACATAAAAGGCTGCAGAAACATTTCCATACATTACTGTTGAGCTAAATTAAGGTCACTCATGGTAAGTTTCATACAGTTTTCCTCTGTTCTTTGTGTTAGAACTGTTTGTATGTATTTTTGGCAACAAGGAGACATCTAGTATTAGCAAAAGCATAGATAAAATAATTTATTCAGATCCCTTGCTCTATTGTAGCCTTCAATATTAACAAGACATCTGTTAGTTTGGAAATCACTGTTTGGCTTTCAGGTAGAAATGCATTCTTAGCTTTGTAATTATATAATTAAGATATTTCTCAATGAGACAACTGAGTGTGGATACCAGTCTGTCTCCTGTGTAGTTAAAAGGAAGCTCTTTCTCCAGAGACTTGTCATCTGATGCCTTTAGCCACCAGTTGGCTCTGTACTGGCAAACTTCTTGGCCGGTGGGATGATTTAAGTGAATGAAGCTTTGCACATTCATAAATGCTGGGAAGAATCAGAGCATAAATCGGGCATTAATCTGAAATAACGTTTACAGCAAGGAAGAAATATGATCCTGTAATTAAGGTATTAGACTGAGACTGAAGAGAGTTGGGTGTTCCTCTGTACTCTACTATCAGTTTGAGTTTGACCTTGGGCAGATCTCTGTACCTCAGAAGTCCATCTGCAAAAAAGGGCAACTTCCCAACCTCATGGTGATCTTACGAGAATAAATGTGTTGTAAATGGTGGAGCTCCGCGATCCCGTGGTAACGGAGACCATAGAGTTAACGTTAATTGCAAAGATCATCAGGAAAGTAGGACAGTGATTATAGTGAAGGACACTGTGACTTGTTCAGCTCCAGTCATTGCTAACATAGAATCTTCCATGTGGGAATGAAGGGGGTTTTTTTGCCTTCACTGTTTTTAATTTAACTTACAATTAGCCATCCCAGTACCGTGATACAGAGCAAAGTAAACACACTGGATATAGATACCCAATGAAAAGGAAATTATGCTTTCTTCAGTTTTATATAAAAAGTTAGAGTTTTACTGTAAAGTATGTAGAAAAAGCAGGCTAAGTCACCACTCTTCTTTTTTTTGGTAATTATTTTCCTCTGCATTGTGGTGCCTGTGCCTGAAATTAGTTGGCTCAGTCCATAGCTGACTTATGCAGCAGCAGAGCACAAAATCCCTCCTTTGCTGTGCTGTCTAAAAAACAATTTGGCCACAAGCACCCTGTGTGTCTCATTGTTTCCTTGTATTACTCATCTGCCTATATTCACCCATTGTTTCTTGTCTTATATGAAATTATAAGATTTTTGGGAAAGAGAGCACTTTTATTGTGTTTGCACAGAATCTAGCATGTGGGGGGCTTATTCGAAGAAAGAAGCTCCCAGGCTTACTGGCAGTATAGATAATAATAAGTGCCACTGTTTTTCCTTTACTCCCGTAGTTCAAGGAGTAAGTTTTGGCTTATGGTTTCTCGGCACTCCATACATGCTTTAACTTTTCATATGGTATTTTTAGGCCTTTCTGGATTTGTAACACATAGGATTGGAAGTTTGGTCCCTTGCTATTGCAGGCAATTATGTCATATAATCCCTTTCATAAACTGTTCAAGTGCCAGTTCCCAGCAGTAGTTAATATAATAAATGAGACTTGTCGTAGTTGTTTCTAGAGAGACCCAGCATGATTTTGCAACATCAACCATCAGGATGGTGAGCCAATCCATTAAATCAGACTCAGAGCAGTAACTCAAAGCCAGTGTGTTAAATAAATAAATAAATAAACGAATAAATAAAACTGAAAAAGAAATGATGGAATGAGCAGAAGAATAGGGAAAACATTTGCACTGTTAATTTTTTAATTTTTTTTAAGAGGAGGAATTTAAGTCCTTTTTTGAATGTTACCTTTGTTAAAATGCAGTGCATTCCTGGGGCCCAAAGACCTTTTCCCATATAAAGAATATAAAGATAAGTTTGGGAAGTCGAACAAGCGAAAAGGATTTAATGAAGGCCTGTGGGAAATAGAAAACAACCCTGGAGTAAAGTTTACTGGATATCAGGTAAATGACTTTCACTTCTATTCCTCCTTATCTTTCTTGTTTTCTTCTTTGAAGATTTCTTGTCCATGTAAACATTGTATGAGTGATGTGGAAGGTCCTGGTTTTGGTGGAGCTAGAAAGTTTCACAGCTTTTGTAATTGCATAATGTAAATACAACTGTGATCTTGCACTCTGTGACAAATTGAACTTTAATCATACTGCAGAGCCCCTTGCTTTCTGTGGTATTCTGGGGTGGTGAAGTGGAAAATTCTGCAGCAGATTTAGTTGAATTAAAAATGGAAGGTTTTATTTACTCCCATATAAACATGAATAATTTCTGACTTCTTCCTGTTGTTTATTTTTGTATCAGATTCAGTGTATTTTACACAGACCTTAAGGTCACTGTACTTTTGATTTTTACATTGATAATTTATAACACATAGGACAGCACTGCCGAAGTTGTGAGGGGTGAGAAGGTGGAGGTTTAAGCTGCTGTTAGAAGATAGTAGCTGCTGTACAACAGCTCTCCCTGTTGGATGTCTGGAGCAAAAAGTCAGTGAAGGGGGAGAAGAGTAGTTGATGGGCTGTATAAAACCAAAGAACTTTTCTTATTAAAAAAATGTGGTCCTTTGAAGGCAGAAATCACCTCCAAAAGCAGGCGAACACCTATTACATTATTAGCACAAAACCTTACAAACCAGAGATATGGACCACCTGCAGACAAGCTGCTGCCCCTCTCAGTTCCTGTTTCATATTTTCAGCCCTACAGATGTTTTGCATACGCTTGGGGATTTAAAAAAATCTAGTGAATAGTCTGTGGGAGATGGACTGTCAGAGAGCTCTCAGCCTTCTGGTCAGTGTTTGCTTTTTCCTAATACAGAGATCTTGACCTTTGAGGGGGTTTTGTAACAGCCATCTTCTCTCCTGAATATGTCTCTCCTATTGCAGCCAAAGTCTGAAAGTTTCCATAGTTTTGCCCAAAGTAGAACATGCCAGGTCTCTCCACTGAGCAACCCTTAGTTCTCCAGCAAACACATTTTTATCGGATCTCCTGTTTCTGTGTAAACCCTTCAGAACATGCAATCCCAGAATCTGCATCTGATAGCTGTTTTCAAGTGGTGACTGAGAAAATTGCCTTTGTAGCCCTTTTTCTTGATAATTCCGAGAATAAACTGAGCTCTTCCTGACTATAGTGATTAAAGTGTAAGTTGTCTGTTACCAGTACTTCTCTCTTCAATACAGAACAAAAATAAAGTAATAGATTTTAGTGATATTTTTTGTTTATGTTACTGTTATTTTAAAGGCAATTCAGCAACAGAGCTCATCAGAAACTGAAGGAGAAGGAGGAAATACAGCAGATGCCAGCAGTGAGGAGGAAGGTGATCGGGTAGAAGAGGATGGAAAAGGAAAAAGAAAGAATGAAAAAGCAGGCTCAAAACGGAAAAAATCCTACACTTCAAAGGTTATCTTCTGAGTTTTTCCATTGTTACCCATGTGCATTCATAATTTGAATACTGTCCACCTCATGGCAATCTGTTCTTCCTTTAGCATTTTGATTCCAGTACCGTAACAATGGTGTTCAAACAGGCAAGGAGAAGTGCTCTTGCTTTTGTAGACAGCCTTGGTGAGACAGCAGTTGAAATATTCTGCCCTGTTCTAGTGCCCACACTTTGAGAAGGAGATGAAAGTATGGGAAGGAGTTCAGAAGGGCTGGAAAGAAAATCCATGCAAAGATGGATTGATAGGTTTGATCATCTTAGTATTTCCCCATGAAGAGCAAAAAAAAAGCCTTCGGAGCATGCCTCCTGGAAGACATGAGTTCAGGTGTGGTTCCTGTCCAGGAGAATTCAAGCTTCCCTCTCCCATCTCCAGTGTGAGTGCCCCAGTTGCCATGCTAAAAGATACAGTAGGGTCAGACGTGCTCAGCTGCTCCTGTTGTAGCTGAGTGTAAACTACTTCAGTACAGGATGCAGAATGGGAGGGAAGAAGAACTAATTTGTTAAGCAGGGAGTAAGGCACTCAATTTGTAGATAAAAGACCTGCATTGTAGTACCTACCCGCCCTGTCAATATCTAAGTAACAGCATAGATGAGGAAGCTAAGAGTAATGTGTCTCAGACTGCCTCATAATGGCTGGTGAACATAATCACCTGCACAGTGACAACTTTGGGTTCAGATACACTTCTCACTTGTCACCTGGGTGAAAAGGAGCAACATTACAGTCACTTCCTCCAGTTCTGTGTGTACCTCCAGATCTGTACTTTGCTTAAAAAATTGTGGAAAGTGTGGCAGAGTCATGTTCATTCACATTCCTGTTATTCTTTGAAAGTGAAAACTAAACAAAATGAGAAGAAGCGAGCAAACAGTCTGATCCAGGCTCAACTTGGGGGAGAGTGGGAATTTTCACGGTTCATCCACTGAACAAAATGTATTAAGTAATTTCACCCCCTTTGTGTGTTTTACATTAGAAATTCAGGTCTGGTCTACCACCTTCTTTCCAGAAGACTCTGGACAAACAGAGGATTAGGAAAATGGTGGCTTAATGCCACAATTTATCCTTTTGTACTGTAGAATTGCATAACATAAAGGGAGCAGAAAAGATGTATTGGTTCCACATGGTTTTAATGTTAATATATTAAAGCTGACAGCACTAAAAAAAGTATGGAAAGCAGCTCTGCTAATGTTATTCTCATTTTACATCTCTGTGTTTAATCAAAACTTCTGTCAAGCTGGCACCATCTGTTTCATTAACTAACAAAACCTACAGGTGACCCAACACTAATACCCATCTCCTATTACTGTGTCTGTCTCACAGTCAATTGTGCTACCAACCTGTGTTCAACACAGAATTTCTCCTTTTGCTTCATCGAGGGCAGTAACTCCTTCACCTGAAAAAGGCTTTTCACCCCACATATCCTCCCCAATATTCACCTTGAACAGGGAACTGCATGATCAGACAGCATTCCACAATCACTTCAAAAGCATCTTTCTATGACTGAAGCTCAGTTTTTACTTTTTAACTTTGTTGTTGATCATTTTAGAAATCCTCCAAGCAGTCACGGAAATCTCCTGGAGATGAAGATGATAAGGACTGCAAAGAGGAAGAAAATAAGAGCAGCTCTGATGCTGGGGACGCAGGCAATGACACAAGAAACACTTCTTCAGATTTGCAGAAAACCAGTGAAGGGGTAAGCTTCTGTTAATATCATTCGCTTCCCTTGCAGTTTGCTACTGGGGGGCTTTGGAGCTAGGGGTGAAAGGCATTGCATTGCAGTGACCTGTGCCTACCACGTGCAATCTTTTTACATTGCACTTCAGTGCTCAGAATGTGTCTAGAACAGAAACTTGGGACTGGTCCCTGCACTAGTACAAATTTTGCTCTAGAGAAATGACTGAATGAGAGAAGATACTATAAGCATTATTTTTGTTTGAACACTTGCATGGATGTCAGCTGACAGGAACTACTGAACACCATGAACTGGAATGAAGCAGAATTGATGTGAGAGCAGAATGAGACTGTTTGCATAATGCATTTTGGCTAACTAAACAGTGGGAGCCTGCCTATCCTTTCACACTTATTTAAAATTCGTGCAGTCCAACTGACTTCTTTGGAGTTCCTGAGGGTTCATGTGCACATTACAGACTCTGCATACTGTGGGTTTCAGGGCAGATCCTTCCTTGGGATATGACCTTCAAGGAGGGGATATACAGTCTGCTCCAGAGCAGCTTCATACAATCTCCTTACATGTTTGTGTCAGTTGTGTGTTCATATCAATATTACTTTGTTGTGACCACAACAACAGAAAGGAAGGCTGCTGAGCAGGAGAATTAGCATGGGAATTGGTTAATCGTCAGCCACCTTTAACAACCACTACTATTTCTGAGCCTTTGGAACAGCACAAGCCTCCCTGCTCCAGGAGTTACAGCCCCAGCTCAGAACCAGTTCTTATGCGGTTCCCATGCCAAGGCTCTGCCACGTGGCCAGCAGCCAGGCTGGGCTGTCACAGGAGCTGCTGAGTGACACGAATCCCCAGGTGTGAGAGGAAGCCAGCCAGCACAGGGTCTCATCTGACATTGCCAAGGTGCCTTAGCACCCAGCTGCATGCCCAGTGTCAACCCTTTCTCACAAAACACAACCTCTGGGGAGCTGCTGTCGCCTCCCGCTTAAAGACTCCTCCCAGAGCTTCCTTTCCCCTTGTCTCTCTATGGTACAGTGTTTGTGTTTTGTGGCTCTTCACCTTTTAAAGACTTTGATACATGGCTCGTGGGGTCAGGAAGATAATGTGCCCTGAGCCTCTCCCATTCACTCTGAACAAGCTGCTGGCTTGAGCCAGAGACTGACACAAGGAGACACCATGCCTGGCTATGCTTTCACAGCACCTCACCCACAGAATTTGAGAGTCTGGGGGTGACAAGTGTGGTGACTGCATAGTGGGTGTGTTGCCCAAGTTCTGACTGTTGAACCCTGTGACACTTCCATGTCTTCAAATAGGTATTTGAGTGAGAAAACTGGCCATAAGTTTCACCCAAGGTGGCAAGAGGTTCAGGAAGGCCTGCTTTGTTTCCCGTGTTTGTAGCAGTGACGGGGGATATGCCTGTGAACTTCAGGCATGTTCTCCTTGCAGGGACCAAATGTTTAATGACTTAGGTCAGTTGCAGACTAAGTGGCTAAAAAGTCACATGGGATGTTGGCTTTGTGGCTGGTGACGTTCATATAGCTCTTCTTCCGCACGGGACATGCTCGTAACCGCTGGGAGGTAGAGTCCAGCATGCTAGGACATCATGGTGCTCTTCAGCATTTTCAGGATTGCAGATATTTTAGCCTCTGTGCTGAAATATCATCAACAGTCTGTGTCCTTCCTTCCAGCACTGACTCCACAGAAATACTCACAGTCAACATTGTCATACCCATGCGAGGAGTTGGCTCTGCTCTGACTTCTGCAACCCCAGCACTCGGGCTTGACCTCACACTTGAGCGACCATTCTTTAACTAGGTCTTGGGTGCTTTTAACATTATGGGAAAGGTGGAGTTTTAGTAGCATGTACTAAAGAGAGATGAAGAGATGGTTTTAAGGGCAGCTTGAGATAAAAGTACTGATGAGTTTGGAGAAATTCGCATCCTGATCCAGATATTTCACCTTGGGGATTTCTGCCACAGAATCAGCATCTCACATGTAAATCCTCTTCAGGGTTTCTTTTGAGATTTTGTCAGTAGTGCAATTCTCTGTAAGGACCAGGAGGGGACACTCCATCTCCTGGTGTCCTCAAAGCCAGACGAGATGTCTTTTCAGAAGGTATGCCTTCATCAGACACAAGACACTCAGGGAAAGAGTAATCAGATTATTTTTTTTTTCAGCTGGTGTTAAACAGCCAGCCACACAGCATGTGTCTAGATTGACCTCCTGGGGTACAGGGCAGGCTGTCCTGCAGCCAGGTTCTGCCCGACATCCAGACTGGGAGTCTGCCGGAGGGCACTGAGCTCCTCCAGCGCCCGCACTTGGACTTCTCTTCTATAGAAAGGAAGGTCGAAAAAGACCGACACGTGCCTGCGGAGTTGGGATATGGTCCTCTTGTTCACACGCGTGAATTCAGAAGAATGTCTAGGTCTGCTAAAAGACACCATCATAGATGAGATTATGGTCTCTTTAAAATCATTTAGCTTGTGAGAAGAGCATTGGACCAACAGCACGCAGTCTGAAGAAGATGGGCTTCCTCCTCCCCGCTGTGCAGCGCAGGAGCTGCGTACCCGCCGCTTCGCCTTCCTGCGGGGCCAGCCAAGCTCAGGACGTTTAGCTGGCCATGAGATGGCGCCAGGAGCACACCAAAATGAACCGGGGTGCAAACCTGCGCCCTCCCCAAAAAGGTAGGGTGCTGGGGTCTGCGTGAGACTCACACCAGGACAGAGTTTGTTTCAGAATAACTTGTAGAAAGGTACCATGAAGGCAAAGAGACAAGAAAAACAAAGAGTTCAGAGCCCTGATCTCGAGGATAGGCGCGTTTCATTCCCCTGGTTTTGCCACTGTGACCAGCTGCTTAACAGATGCCTGGTAGTGGAGGCTGGGAAGGGCTGTGGAAGGCAGGTGGGCAGAAGGCTGCGGGCTCAGCTACCCTACTTGTAGTGCTCCCCATGGGCTGCGTCCCGGAGAGCCTTTGGCTCCTGTGCTCTGCACCTCCCAGGTCTCTGACCATGCAAGAGTTGCCTAAAGGACACAAGCAGCTTTTCTCTTAATGATACTGATAATAATGAGGTAGTGATTGTGTTTTATAATGCCTGGACTGCAGGCTGAAGACTCATCTCCCCTCTTCAGGTCAGAGGGAACCTTGCCTTTTAATCACACATTTACCCTCAGCATTACGGGGATCTTCTCGAAGGGTTAACAGCTGAAATCAAATGATTGCAGGACCATCTTCACCTATATTTTTTAATGAAATTTCTAACCTCCAGGTGGTAGAGGAAAGCTTAAAAATGAGAAGTGATGGCTTCCTAAAGACTCAAACCCAGAGCAAATAAAAGGACTTCCAAAGCTATGATATTTTTTCAGCCAATTTCATACTGTTCAAGGGCTCAACTTGTGATTATTTTTTTTTTATCCCTGGGGTTGACAAAGCTGCTTTCTTTTCTTATCTCCATCCCTTAGTTTCTCAACCATTCTTGAGGACTACAGGCACTCTCGACAGAAGAGACATTAACTTCCTCAGACCAAGCCACAGTTTATAATTGCATCCTGCCACTCCCTGTTTCTCAAGCTCTTTCCCTCACTTCTGTTCTTTGGCTGATTCCTTCCCCAGAAAGATGCAAAGCCTGAACTTCAGAGTTTTATTATCTAATATTAATTAACTAATAATATATTAGCTAAGACAGCCCATCCCAGAGTTTGCTCAAGTCAAGAGTCACAGAACCCCCCCATGACAGTCCTTTGCTGTTAAATACTAAATTGTTTTGGCTTTCTCAAAATATCACATAAACAGAATATTCCAGTGGAAAGGTATTCATGGCTCTGTGTTGTTTACTTTCTATGGTACAAAATTAGCTCCTAAATCAGTGAATTCATGGCAGCAGATTTACATTCCACATTTATATCTCCAGTGACTTGTGTGTTTGGTTCTTGGCTGGTTTAACTTTGAATCTTTATAACTGAACACCTAAGTCGCTTTTTACTTTTACTCTCTGGATACCCATATAATGACATTTGAAAGCTGGCTGTAGTCCCTGCCCTGTAGAGAGTATTTGAATGTTAAGGTCAGCACTCAGGGTATGTGGCAAGTTTTTCTTTTGGTATTCATTATTTTAGTTACAGTCCAGACATTGTGTTGGTAAATGAGGCATTCTCTTTGTGTGCAGATGCATGTGGTTGCCTTTCAGGAGGTGAATGATTGTACTGAGTCTTTGAAAAATAATACATTTGTTGGAAATGAAATACATTTTTTAGTTCCTGGTACAGCCCGAATATTAAAGTGGGGTAAAGGACTGTGATCTTTTTACTCACGCTGACAATCAGTTACTAACATGGGAGTCAGTGGATCTATTTGTGGAGGTGACTGCTTGCCAGCATGAATAAGGGGATCAAAATCTGGTCCAAAATTACTGCCATCTGATACTATTGCAATTGGGAGAACATATTTAAAACAGCCTGTGTCCAGGACATATTTTTTTGTTGTGATGTTCCTGTGGGGTAGCAACAATTCCATTTACTGCTGTGAAAGACAAGTGCTATGGCCAAACTGGCCAGAGTACACAGGTTCACTGTGTCCTTCTGATGTGGTTTTGAGATGTTTGGTTCCTTTGCTCTTCCTTCTTTACTTCTCAATAACATTGGTTAGGCTGTACAACAGGTTTGGGGTTGTATTAACATTCAAAGCATAGCATTTAGGGCTCTATTCAATGTAAAAGCATTTATGTGGGCATTTTTCCAGAAAATGAAAACAGAGTATGTATTTCTCTCTGATTTGTTTTCTGCCATTTGAGGTAAGTTAAAATCTACCCCTCCAAAAAAAGATAACATTTAAAAAATGTGTTTAACTATTGCACAGTAAAAATTTCTATGTAAAAATCAAATAGTGGCACACTCTCTGGTGTAAAGAGTTGTGTTGTCTGCTGCCTTCCTAGAGCTCAGGATAACAGCACCGCTAAGTAAGGCAATGGGACATAACTCAGGAGAAACATAAATGTCTGAATGCAAGTTGAGATTAAAGCAGCCAGTATAGATGAAATACACTCTTTGCCTCTCTGTGTACATTGAATCCTGAAACCATTTTGACCTCAAACCAACGTGGAATAACAATGATCGTACAGAGCAAGGAAATAATTATCCTTCTGCCCATCCAGCAAGAGCTTTTAAAGTACAGGATGGCTGAGTCAGTTGCCAGCCACTGTTGAGGGAGGAATTTTCAGTGCCAGAAAAAACAAGGCAATTTGTGGATTTAGTTTTTTTCCCTGCTCTGTGTTCTCTGTCCTTCAATTTTAGTGATGGCTGAAATTGTGCACTTGAATCAGTCAGATTCCCTGCTGTTTCTTTTGTGTGCAGTAGCGTTGGACAGTGTGGCACACGTTGTGCCATATCTTACAGTAAAGCTGAGAGACTTGTTCAAACAAAGATGATGCGAGTTTATCTGTTTCTGAAGAGATGTGAAACCATGGAGACTGTGGAAACTGCTCAGCTCTGCCGCATCTGCCACGGGAGCCTGGCAGCACGTGCTGCCAGGGTAGGGGAAGGAGCCGAGGTCCCTGTGCAGCCCCGCTGGCCCCGGGGGCTGCCTGTGTCTGGGGAGAACTGCTCACTGCTGGGGCACCTAGGAGTGTGCCTAGGAGACAAAATGTGTGTTGCACTGGAAGATGGTACTGGAAACTGAAAATCCTAGAGGAAGATTTGCATACCTGGCTCTTTGTTGTCCCTCCTGTTCCACACTGTGGCCCAGTGGACCTATCTGTGAGACAGTGGGGAGTGGAAGTATTAATATTCCCAGCACCCCATGTAAGAATGGTGCCTACCCAATCTTCTGGCCTTAACCCAGAGGAGAATTGTCGTTGATAAGTGCAAAGGTTTCATACTCCAAAGGGACAGCTTTCCTTACTGGGTCTGAGAGTGATACCGTAGGGACTGACTGTTTCACCACCCATCCTGCCTATCAGTGCTGGGTAGCAGCTGTCATTAAGAACTTCAGCAGAAGGCATGATTTGATTGACTAATCATTTGTAGTTGTTTTAATGGGTGTCTGCACTTCCCTCTGAAGGGAAAGAAACGGCAGTGAATCCCTCCAAGCCACGTCTCCAAAGCATCTGTAAGTACAATCTCATTGACTCTTAAACAGGAGAGAGGTCAATGAAGTGTGGTGCTCTGGATGAGCAGTGCATTGTTACACCTTTTGGGGGGAGGCAGGGCTCAGGCAGTTCCTGTAAGCCATCATGACATGCATGAGGATTTTATAATAACCCCTTATCATGTGTCATTAGTCAGGACGTACCAGGACCTCCCACACGGAAAGTGCAGGTTTCCATTACTTACTGTTGGCAAAGCCCTCGTCGTAGGAGAGAAGAACCACACTGAACAAACATGGCCCTTAGTTCAGAGGTGCAGCAACCAGACTGGGATCCCAGACTGCTGTGTGGGCACTCGTACGCTCTTACCCTCTTGGATAGAGAAGCATAGTCCACTATAGCCATGGCATCACACACAGCAGGTAGGATGGGCCAGAGGGGGAGAGAGCGTAGGCAGCAAACTGCTAGTGCAGGGATGTTAAAATGTCTTCTTTTCATGTTTTCCTCCGGATCCTGTGTAAAATGAAAATTCCATCATCCCCAGTGGATTTAACCTGTACCCCCTCACTTATTCCCTGATGTTGATTTTTTTTCTTGGATGAACGATCACACCAAATACAGTACTAATTCCTTCATACTGCTTGTGTGTTGTGTTTCTTTCCGTCTGTCAGGGTGTGGGTGGACAAGCATTCACGCTCTGAATTCTTTACAAAGGAGAAGGGATGCCTGGCTCAGGGTTAGGTAGGCATGTAGCATTGCACGTCGTCATGTCGCTGGACAAAAGTATTGTGTCCCTGTGCCTGTAGGTGAGTTTTGCTATCTCTGTTTAATATGAAGAAACGGAGACTTGGAGACACTTGCCATGATCACACGAGCACAGTCTGATCCTGTTCCCGCTCATGTCAGTGGAAGCAAGAGCTGACCTTGACTCAGTCATGAAGTGGGAGTTTCTTCCTTTTCTGTCATCACCTTACAGTGAACTCCAAGCCAAACTGTTTCCTTTTCAGAAGCAACATTCAGATACGTTAGCTATGAAAACTGTTTATCTTTCTTCATGCCTGCTGAGTGTTCATTGTTTGAATGAAAGGGTGTTCTCACTGCAAGGCGTTCAGGAATAGAGCAGTGTCTGAGCTTTTGCATGAAGCTTGTCGGTGATTTAGTGTAGAGGAAAAATGCAAAATTTGGTTGTCTATGAAGTATACTAAAAAATTCATAACTGATTGGGGAAAACAAAAAACAACCCACATACATGACTGGAGCTGCTTATTTGAATAAACCCCTGAATGTTTACTTTTAAACTGTTCTTTAATATTTTGTAGTGGCATGTTTAGCTGATTTAACGTAAGCAGTTTTCTCTAGAAAAAAATCCTGTTCAAACAGACGAGGTGGTTACTTGTACCTGTGACTTTGAAGTGTGGGAATAAGGCATTAATTATATCAAGTTTGTTATAGCATGCTTTTTCTTACATTAAATGTGATATTTTTCTCTCTCTCTCTTTCAGACTTAACCAACATAATGACTGCTGAATATTAAGGGAAAACACAAGAAGGTTACATGTTTGGTTGTCTAATATTCTTGGATTTGATATGAGTCACCACATCTGTTCATTAGTATCATCAACAGCATCCCAGTTTGTATGCACATTATTCACATTCCTATCTGTTGTGTTTGCAGAAATGACATTTTACCCTTTTTTCTAAGGGTTACTTTTTGATTTTCATATTATTTGGTTGCATGAAGTTGCCCTTTACCAGTGGCTGAGGTTTATGAAGATACCGCATACTTGAACATGTTTTAGATTCCTTTTCTAGAAAGAAAAGGTGTAATTATCCAAATTATATCATTCTAAATCAGCATTTTTTTAAAAACAAGTAAATCTTAGAAATGAGTCCCCTCCATACAATACTACAATATCTTCCATGTACAAACATAATTTTAAATTTCCCTATATCCATACTTTCTTGATTTTTGATCAGTTTACAACATAAAAGAAAAATTCTTCTTCAGTTGAGATCACCGCCAAGTTCAATAATGTAATAAAATACCTTTCCTTATTAGAAGTACCTAGCTAGTTATACTCTTAATACTTCTCAAAATCATGATGTAATGTACACTATCTGACTTAGTTCCTATATGTGGAGTTAGTGAAAGTCTTTTTGTGTTTCTTTAGATTAATACAAGGATTTTTTCCAATGCCAACACAATTTGAAATCATTCATTTGGATGCTTTCCATTTTTAAGCTTACTGTGATATAGAACCCTATGGGAAACCAAAAGAAAACATCAATTTTAAATAATGAAAGGCTTAAAAAAGGATGCTGTCATTCTGGCTTTTTTTTTCCTTTTGGAAATAGAACTAGACTAGTAAGTAAGCATTCCAAATCCATTATTCTGTGTACATTATTGTTGCTATTGTGATAATAGAGATTTTTATTTATTTTTATGCCAGCTTTTATTGTGAAAACATATTTAGTCTGGTTTTATCAATCCCTGTTATGCTTGTCCTTGGAACATCTTTTGCGTATTCAAGGTTTGTAGTTGATGAGTTTACTGTAAAAAACTAAAAAAAAAACACAACAAAAAAACAAAAAACAAAACAAAAAGAAAACAAAAAAATGTATTGTTTTTACAGAATAAATTTATTGGAATGTGTATTGGGAGTAAGGTTTGAGGTTGTAAGCAACTAAGTTAGCGTCATATTTGGCTTCATACGTGTAATAATGTGAGGTATTAATGTAAGTCAAGTATTAAAGCAAAACATTCTGTTAACATGAGTTGACCATAATAGATACAAGTGCAGGTGAGATCTTTATTTTTTCTGTACTTTGCCTTTTCTGGATAACAGGAGGTTATTAAATTCACCTTGAATGTATTCAAAGTTTCTTTAAAAACATTAGAAGTAACATCGGAGGCTCGAATACCTGTTTGTGAGCCAGCATGTCCTGTTACAGCCCACCAGCTCTGGGTTGGTTTTCTTGGGAGGATGCGCTGGGATGGAGCTATCCCCAGTTCTAGTGTACATGGAAGGAGCCCACACCAGGGAGGCTGGGTGCTGGAGGAAATTATTGCTAAGTTCCTTTTTGCCAAGAAGCATTGACTGAGATGTGTTGTGGTTATTTTGGACCTGCCCCTTTGGCTGGAGGTATAAAACGGTGGGTTCTCTCTTCTGAGCACTGCTGTGAACTACACCTCAGTGTTCAACAGGAGAGTGTTAAAGCATGAATTTCTTGCTGCTCTGAAAGTCCCCTTGTGCAGGGTGCAACACGCATGCGCATGAGCTGATGCTTTCTTGTTACTGATTAGGTTTAAAAAGAAATTTAAAATTCTCTAAATCAAAACACCCAAACATCAACATCCCAAAATAAAGTGTTTCCAGTTAAAATGTATCAGCTAATTTTATCTGTGAGAAGGGCACTAAGTGTACTGCTTTTAGTATAAATACACATAGAAGGCATAGAAACAGTTGTAATGGCAAACAGAAACATAAACTACACAAACCAAGGTCGCTGTATTTGCTGCTACTTGTTTATGACCCAAGAGCATTAGCAAAATTAGCTGCAGAGAAGAACACGGCCAAAAAACCCTCCTCTGAAAATGCATGCTATGGTGTAAGGCCTGATTGTTCAAGGTAATGAGCCCTCCGTGCCCAGTTCAGAAGGGCTAGTAAGCACATGCTTAACTTCAAGCAGGTGAGCAGTCCTTGCAGAAGTGAATCCTTAAAAGAATTAACAAAACTCTATCATTTGCTTATCATATATGGAGTCTTACCATAAGAGTTGATTGCTTCTGAAAAGATTTCTTGGGATTTTTAACAAGGCTGACCCACGAGACATACTTTTTGACAAATAAAACCTGTG
Source organism: Buteo buteo (assembly GCF_964188355.1). Classification (NCBI taxonomy): domain Eukaryota; kingdom Metazoa; phylum Chordata; class Aves; order Accipitriformes; family Accipitridae; genus Buteo; species Buteo buteo. The sequence goes on from NC_134183.1 coordinate 26,120,286, forward strand.
CATGTGACAGAGTTATGTATGTTAATTTTTCACACTTTAAAATGTTGTCCTTCACATTCTATGGTAGCTCTGTATAGGGATTGCTAGCGCTGATATTCTTCAGTGTGTGGAGGCTGAACACTGACATCATTATTATTATTTAACTTCATGCAGTATTTCTAAAACGGTCAAAGCAGCTTACTTAAAAATAGCTATGTGAACTAGCAACTCCACTACAGCGCAAAGTCAAAATGTTGAGAAGTGGTATTGAAGGCAGTCATCTTTATTTTCCCTTTTTGAGTAGGATAAACAAAACAGACTGTGCAACTTTACACAATTGTGCAATTTTACACATCTTACACGCTTCATTTGGGTTCTATCTGAGCAGTTCAGTTACATCCCAACCCAATAATATACATAGCCAAAAAGAGGAGCTGAAAAGAGTTGTGCTATTCTGTTTTTTCTTCTTGTTTTGTTTTCATAAAAAACTCTGGCTTGTTGACACACCTGTAAGCCAACAGCTGGGGAAGAATCCCATACATTACGTTCAATATCAGGAAAAACTGTTTTGCTTCTTCAGGGACTCTGTAGATGTAAGGAGTTCGAGCATGAAGAGAAGCACCAATATGGGAAAATTGAGCCTGTGGTGTGTATATAACGTATATATTAAAAAAAGGTAAAGTTGATGTATATTTTGGAAAGACAGCATAATCTGCATGCAAGTATGCATCTCCAGTGACATTTTCCAAGCCAGCCCTTTTATTCCAGAGTTATCCATCATACTTTTGCACAGTGGTATAAAAATACAGTCTAAACTAAGGTCATTAATATCTTGGTATAAGAGGCATAAATGGAACCATCAGTGGCACAGTAGGAGGTTTATTTTATGCACATGGTGGCACTCTTTATATCAGGTACAGGATTTCACCCTTGGCTTATAGGTGATTATTCATGCAAACAGGGTCCACAATCCTTCCCCAGGCAAATGGCTGCTGAAGTGTCCATCACTGTAGAGATCTGCACTCCTAAGCCTCAGCCCAGTAGTGGGGGTAGGACTTGCACACAGCTACCTAGGACTGTGGTGTTTGGCATCAACGGGAAGCAGACACTCACTCTGAATAAAGTTAGAAAGTGAAATTCTGGAAGCTATGTTAGTTCTGGTTTGGGGTTTTTTTTGAATCTTAAACCCAGTCTTCCAGATTCTGATCCCAGAACTCCTGGTGACTTCAGAAAACGTCTGCAATATTTGGCTTTTGGGCTCGGGGCGGTTCTGAAGTATAGGTTAAGTTTACAGTGAAGGTTATATGCAAAGACAAGCTTGCTGAGCTGAAGCATATTTTTAGCATAAACAGACATTAAAGTTAGAAGCGTCAGGATAGTCACTGTCTTTTGTCTCCATCTGTTACCTGCTATTTCAAGCCATGGCTCATTCACATCAATTATTGTGTGTCCAATTTTTTTTTTTATTCTTAGTTAGCAGTGGAGGAGATCTGAGAAGAACATCAATTTGATCTTAAGCAGAGCAGGAGAAAGGGACACCAGGATTTTAGTGACGCAGAGGAGTACACTCTGGCCAAATCACGTCCTCTGTTCTGGCTTCAGCAGGAGTTATTTTGGACTCACAAAGAACACAGTTCCATTCACAGTTAGCAAAGTAGAAAGTGTAATACAGTGCAGGTGTTCTAATACACACCCCTCTAGCAAAAGGTTAGGCTGAGACCATACATCAAAACTGAAAAGGAAATTGGTTTTCAGGTGATTCTAACCACCTCCACTGAATAGGGAAAGCTGATCTAGCAAACCTGAGTCAGGAAACGGAGTAATCACATCAAATACAAACACACTTCAGCAGAGTGCCACTTAGCATGTTTCTGTAAATAGCTATTACACAGTAAACAGATGTTCAGGGGCATGCTATCAGCAGCCTTTTTATATCGGCCTCATAATTCAGTCTGTCTCTTACAGCCTGTTTGTTCTTGCCTGTCTCAGGCAGGAACTGCCTTTGGCACCTGGGTGGTCTTGCTCAGAACCCTGCTACCTTTCCTTGCCTTGGAAGCCATCTCAGCCCAGGCAGCCAGAGCATTAGTGCTCAGCAGCAAAGTCCTCTTGTTATATGAGGTAGCTACTTCCCAAGCAGACAGCCAGCCACCATCAGGCTTCAGGTAGGAGGTTTGGGTCTGTCTGATGTTTACCTGGACACAATAACAGCCTCCTGCTAGCATTTTAGAGCCTCTTCTGGGGTGAACAAGATGCTAAGCTATGTACTTCTCTGTGGAGGGTTGCAATGCCTGCCTGTCTCCAAGAGTGGCCAGCTGTGCATCATAGTAAGTTCACAGTAAATTCATAATAAGTTCACAGTAAGCCTTGTCAGAAAGAGCTGTAAGGGGCTGCTTCTGAGAGACCCAGAACTCCCACAGCCTCCTAGATGCCTTTGAAGATCTAAGCCTTATTATGTGGTCTTGTTTCTTAGAAGACTTGTGGCACATTAGTAAGCTTTGAGCATTATAAAAAGAAACAGCAGAAACCGTTTGTTCTATTTGTAGCCCATGAAGATTTTTAATAGCTAATTATGTACCATATAATAAAATTATTGTTTATTAGACTTGTTTTTCGATATAACACATTGCTCTTTCCTTTCATTACCAGGGAGGATATTTAGGTCTGTTAAAGTAACTTTTTTTTTTTAATTTGATTTCCCTCTGTGGAAACTGTGTTATGTCTTTAATCTCATGTTTCCTTTCCATGACTGTACTCTGCTTCTGCTCCACCCCCCACCCCCTTTTTTTTTTCCTCCCTTGGGGCAGGGGGTGTATCTTAAAAGCAAATCTCTCACTCACCAGTAGCCCAGTCCTGCTCTTCTTTCAAGTACCAAGCAGACTTGCACCAAAATCATGATTTTAAGCAGTAAGAGCTGTTAGTTGCTGCAGATCTCTGTGCCTGTTGTGCAATAGGCTGGCATTGCAGTGAGTGAGAGCAACCTTGAGTCTGTTGTGTTACCTTGCTGGGATCAGGTCCTCTCAGTGAATAAGCCATTCCTTAGTGCTTTCTGTTATTGAACCCACTCTAAGTGGAGAATTTTGAGGATCAAACCCTAAACCTTGGCTGAGAAATCAACCAAATGAGATGCTGTAGGTGAACTTCTAAGGTAGCCTTATCTGTTTAACATACAGCCTTTGTTAAGCTTGAAGCCTCGGCCAGCCTGCTGATCAGGCTGTCCCACAGCAATTGGAAGCTGCCTGGTACTGGACATGGCACTGCTCAAATTGACAACTGCAATTTGTGTATGCCTGCTACTCATTAAGCTTCTTGTCTTTATGAATTAGTTTGGGTTTGGATTTTTTACAATATTTTTTGCCTGTAGCCTAATCCTAGGCAATGCTTCAAATATTTCTTACCCTGCAGTCAAGAAAGCCCTCCAGCCAGGGACAGAGAAGGGCCTGGAAAAAGGCTAGGAGTCCTTCTTCGCTTTGTGCCTTCTCTCTAAAACTGACTAAAATCAGGCAAAGACTGTAACTTATTTTGGAGGGATTTGGACCAGGTCTTATGAGCCTAAGGAAAGCTATCAAATATGAGTGGGGAGAAAGTAACTTAGAAAAATATGTTCCTTGGGTTTCAGTTCTCTTGTAGACAAGAGACACTGCAGAAAGTAGCCACAAAAATTGCAGGATTAAGGAAAACAGATGAAGAAGGAGTAGAGAAAAACTTTCTACATCTGAGAGAATAGGAAAGTAGGCTATGGAGAGTTGGTGAGACAGAATGGTTTTGGATAGCAGGGCTATGGCTCTTCATCCCTTCTCATGTGGCTCACTTGCACAGGGAGATAGCAATTTAATCAAAATCAAAGGCTATTCCAACCCTTTTGTATAATCAAAGCTCCTGGTACTTTAGTCATGTGACATTTAAAGAGTTCTTCCTGAAGCTTCAGAAAGTCCAGTAAGGGTCACAATCTGGTTTTGGAGTTTGAATGTTAGTAACAGAATAATTCAAGCTGAGAGCTACATGTAATTCTGAAACACAGTAAATATTTCTCTTTGTGTGTGAAAGGCTAGGCACTTTTAGAGGTTATTAGTTTAGATGCATCACATGGTATTTTGAGACTTGTTTTTGTAAAAAGGACGTACTTCATAATGATAGAAATAAAAGTAATTAAAATCTCCACATTCCTTATCTGTAGGAGCAGTGTTCATTCCAAGAGAGCAATGCCCACTGTTTCCATTGTTAGATACTTACCTTTATTGGACCTTTGTGCATAATAGAAAGCAAAATGTGTTTCAGTAACTACATATCTTTTAAATATCAGTTACAATGTTTTAATTTGAGAAAACACTAGACAAACCTGGAAATGTGTTTTGTGCCCAAAACCAAAATAATATAGGAGTCCTCAATTCATTGTCTCACATGTTTTTCATCCCAGGTTGCTCACCAAGCCAAATCAATTAAATTATGTTCAGCTGTGGGATGACTGAAGTTCATTCTGCAGTGCATTAAACTAAAAACTACAAAAAAAAAAACAAACCAAACCCTCCCAAACTTAAAGAAATGTTTTTTGAATCAGGATAAAATGTGGGGAGTGTGCAGCAACATAGAGTTCTCTTAATCAGTTTTTGTCAGCCCACAGTTTTTGCCAGCCCACAGTTTTTGCTTGTGCCTAGGACAAGCTTTAAAGAGTAAAATGGGAAGTTTTGAGTGTTAGCTTTGGGTTACCAGTAGCTTTTCTTCTCCTTGTCTAATGTGTAAATCAGCATTATCCTGAAGCCAAACCACAAGGGACAACAGAGGGGTTTTAGACTTCAGCAACAAAATCTTGCTTGTATTAATTGTACAGCTAAAAGGTAAAAAGTGCCATTACAAAACAAAACAAAAAAAAAGTGAGTGTTTGTTATGGGAAACATTTAAAAGAAGGGAAAAAAACCCAAACCAAACAAACAAACAAAAAAAAAAAAAAAAACCAAACCAAAACAACCACCAAAACCAAAGCAAACCCCAACAAACCAAATCAACAAAACAAAAATTGCCTCCAATCTGGGAGGCTGTTGGTTTTGGTAAATTTGCAAGATTGTGATAGTCAGCACACTGACTTCTGGTTTGCTTTTCGTTGTGCTAAATAATCTTTGAAGGAGCGGTTTCTTTCCTGACTGACTGGGGAATTCATGAAACCCGAGTAATCTGTCAGTAGAGAGAGGTTCCTGACACTGGCTTGCCTACTTTAGCTAGCTTGCGCTTTTTTTAGACTAGATTTGGGCCACACAGAGTTGTATAATATTTATGATACCTTTTGAGCACCTAAACCTCCTCATTAATATGCTTGCCAGATCCTGTTTTGATATAATTTGGTAATTCAAGATTCTCTATAAACTGTTTAGAAAAAAAGTCATATTCTCTGTGATAATTGCTCACAAACAGAAAATAAAATGTCACTCCCCCCATCCTTACTGGGCAATTTAGCTGGATCATAGTTCGTATCACTGATTGTTATCTCAGGCCTAAGGAACAAAGTGTTGGTCTGTGTTTGTCTAACAGTAGTACTTGAATTACACGTATTGCAACATCCCTATGTTCTCATTATTGTTGCAGGATTATGTGCATATTTTTTGCATTGTCCGGATGCTCAGAGCACATTTCGTTTCCTACATGCAGTACAAATCAATTGTCGCTCTGTCTCAACTGTTTAATGCTCATCTGTGTGTCATGAGAAGTCATTTACTAGCTCCTGTTGAATTTTTTTCTTTTGGTCTGTCTACTCGTAAGCATCAGCACCATCTAGTAATTAACTACAGTTGTTTATTTCAGAGAATCAGAACAGAGTAAGTTAAGAAATATGATCATTGGTCTGCCTTTGGCAATACAGGCATGTCTTAGTGTACTGTGGTTTGTGGCCCAAGAGGTTCCCAGTGTTATATCGACATCATCAACTGATGTCACCCGTTTTGTGTGACTAGTAGACTTTTACCATTTATATTTTTCACACATTATGGAAACAATGTATTGTACTGTTTTGTTGTGTTTGGGGTTTTTTTTTACATGGTTGACTGTTACAGCTTTAAGACAGGTTTCCTCCACCGTCTCAGCTAAAGAGTGCATGGTGCTTAATAAGGTTTAAATGAGCCCAATAAAAAGATTCTGCAGAAGGAGAGAAGTCTACTAAAGCAAGAATGCAGCCATTAGAGACATGTAATAGGTTTGATTCTCCACTTCCTTAAATTAATTTTTTACAAATACAAAAGGTGATCTGAGTTAGAATGGCATAAAACCTGCATGGGAAGATCAAGCCCTGGGCCCCTTATTTATTCCATAGGTCTCTACTTATGAACTTGTAATTCAAGAGCGAACATTTTACAAAGAAATACCTGAGCTAGTCCTCCAGCATGTATAAGGGTTATATCAGGCATCCAGGAGCAACCAGGCACCAGTAGGCCATACAGAGCAATCACATAGTATGGCACAGAGTAGAACATGTATGCCAGCATCTGCATTTTAAACAGAAATATTAGTTGCTTTGCAGTGTGAGGGAGATGCATTTCAAAATTAGCCAGCTGCTGACTGAGGAGTTGAGACTATTCAAAACTACACTCCTGGCAGCAATGATTCCCGGGCCTTTTTGCAGCTATAACTTCTTTGAGAAAAGAGTTTCATACCCAGATGCTGTTGACTGAATCCAGCTACCCTAAGGCCTCCACTAATATTGATGGCTGTTGTTTCTTTGCCCCCTCCAAATCCACTTCATCCCAGGATGTTTTCCTACCCCTTGCCATCTTGAGACCATGCCAATAAGCATGGCTTGACCTAATTTGGTGTCCAACACAACATGGGTGTCCATTTCTCAAGCTCCATTGCACTTTCAGCTGGGAGGTATGAGAGACACCCAAGCCACCCCTTTCCCAGAAAGAATAGGTCCGGCAGAGATACTTGTTTTCTGCTCATTGCCTCACCTGTGAATCCTCTTACTGCTTCAGGCCCTGACCCCATGCAGCAGCCAAGGTTGCAAAAGAATGGCAACCTTGCAAATAATACAAAACTAAAGCACAACATTCCCTCCTCTGCAATGCTTGTGTAAATAGGGTTTGTAAAAAGTGCCACGTTTCAAGGAGTGTGTCACTAGCCACAGAAGCATAACATGAGCTTAAGGAACCTAGTCCTACTACTACACCCCTTTTTGCTCCATTATTCCAGACTGAAAGTCTACTTTGCCCTTCTAAGGAAAGGGAATGATCATAAAAAGCATGCAGATCTGTTTCATGGACTATATTAAAAGAAGCCTGAGTAATTAGGATGTGTAACTCTAGGTAACTGATTTGAATCTAAGTTAAGTTTATCACAGTGAAGATTTGGTACTCTGTAATGGTTGTAGTAGAAAATATGAAATAACGTTTAACTTGCCATGAACAAATACTTCCCTTATTGATCTTGCCATCTGTGAAACCCATGGCTTCATCTTTGTGCCAGTCAACAAATCACTTCTTAACAATCTATGCTCCACAGTCAGTGCTTTACCTGAAGCTTAGGATAGGCAGCAGGATCTTTTATATAAGGCTCATGAAGTTGAATATATAGCCGGCAGAGTTCAGCAGGGCAATCCAGAGCAATCTAAGAAGAATTTTTAAAACTTCCTGTGAACAAAGAATTTGTTCTAAAACGAGCTAACCTGACACCTGTTACCAGCCTAAAGATTCACTAGTGGTCTGCAGCACTGCTACCCTGGAGGCTTGCTCAAAGTCTATTGCAACAGTGATCCATTTGATCACCAGTTAAAAAGCTGAAATGCAGCCTCCTCTCAGCTCCTGCTCAGAAAGTTTGAGAGGAAATGCTGACAGCCTGTTTTAAAGATTTTGACTGGAAAAGAATTCAGTCAGTTGGCTATGCTGTACTAAAAGTATAATTGCTATTGATTTGCTCTGATAAACAGACTTTGATCCCAGCAAATGAACTTTCCAATGGAAAATTGCTCAAACAGTGGAAACTTCAGGCTAAGCACCCAATTTTAGGATAGTAAGCTATGAATGTAGTCCAACAAAAGAGTTGCATTGTGGCAAGGTAGCAGTGGAGAGCAATGCAGAGAGACAGGTGTTACTCAAAATAATAATAATAATTTTTAAGAGAGTAGCAAGATAGAGATTATTGGATTTTACATTCCTATAGAAAGAACAAAATTCCCAATAAACATGAAGAGAGACCCAGTTGCAAAAGTAGTTCCTCTTCATAGTAGCCTTTAAAACTACTACAAAAAATACTATTCTAAAATGAGTTAGCAATCTGTGTCAACAGCTGTCACTATAAGTGTTTTATGGCAAGGCATCGTTAATGCCTAAATTACAGGACTGAACAGTAAGTTTTGCACAACTTAATTTCATGTGTATTTTTTTGTGTGACTTTAAGAAGAAATGCAAAGATTTACAAACAGTGGATATTCTTCCCTGTTCTTTTCCAACATAAGCATCCAAGAAGCAGGTCCAAGTAGACTATAATGGATTAAGTTTTATTACCCTTTTCACAAAATCATGGTTACTGCAGCTTACACAGAGATGTTCAACTGATCTCTGTATGTGTAAGTAAGGCCAGTAAGCAGTTCCTGTTTGGTAAAGGAAATATGTAAGGAAATGACCACACTCTCAAAATCAACAAAAAAATTCCTCTGAGAAATGAAGAAGTGGGATTGCAGAACCAAGTTAGATGTTAGAGCATGAGATTAACATTTCCCACAGTGAAATTACAGGTAAAACAGCTGATTAACCTGCATCAGTGGTGCTCTGAAATAGCATGATGTATAAGAAATAAAGCAGTCTGTGACAAGTTATAAGAAAAAAAATATTTTTGAGAGGCAAGTTTTCAGAGAAACAGCAGAAGATGACAGAGTAATGTGAGCAACACAACTACAAAAGAACAATCTGTGCTACGTAAATAAAATGTTGCTTGGGTACTTATTGTCCCCTCTTGAATTATTCTAGACAGAATCAGATCTACAAATCAAGCAAGCAGGCATTTGTCTAAGACACCTAAACAATTGAGCTCTGTTCACTGAATGATATACAACTTCCCTTCTGCTTAAGACAGAAAATGCTTTAGACCTGACAGGACTAGATTTACCTACTACTGGATTTATTTACTTCAAGCATTTTCAGTACTGATTCATTCCCTGTGAAATTTTAATTCAATCAGCTATGCTTAAAAAGCAAACATTTTTAAAAAATTAGCTCTTGGTAAGTAGAAACAACATGTGTTGTTCAGGTAATGTGGATAATTTTTTTTTTCAGGTGGAAATGTTCTCCTCTATCTCATGCAGTGTAAATTAACTTGGTTTCCTATATAATTTTAACTATGCATCTCTGTTTAGAAAAACATGAATACAGATTTAGTTTAGTTGGTTTGTCTCCATGTTCTTGGCCATAAATGTAATACCAGACCAATGAAAAGAGTTTTCATCTGCACTTGGGATGCTATTTACTCTTGTGATTCTGCACCTCCTTTTGAAAAACATACTTTATACAAGGCAAAATGGAGAAGCAAAGCACCACTAATTATCATAAATAATCAATTTGTCCTTTTTATATCTAAGGCTTATTTCAACTCTGAAAGTCATAAGATTTCCCTTAACCAAAATGTACATACTTTTTCACACAGACACAATTTCAAATTTAAAAGTTTGACTGAAAATTAGAGGCCAGAATATTAAAATATCTTCAACTTACCATGCCCCTAAATATGCAAAACCCCGTTGCTAGAATGAGGTATGCAGCTAACATTAAATCTATTGGTCGTCTTAAGAGTCCTTTCTTCTGGATTTCTTGAACCACCTGCAACACAGAACATGTTTAGTGAGTACATCCAGGTTCCACATGACACATATTTAACTCCAGATCAGTCACTACAAGAAGGGTGAAGTGTTGAAACATTATGATAGATGCAGTTAGTTCTCAGTTACATTACCCTATTTATCCACTGGTTTCAGAGACAGAAAGATTTCCACATCTAAAAAGGTGACTTCAGACTTTATAGGATGCAGTGAGGAAAATTAATCTGAATAAACTCTAGAAATGGATAAATCCAATTAAAGCCATTTCAATACAGATTAGTTTACTTTCAAAGCAACCTAAATCAAATGAACACTACTTTAACTCTGCAATCACATAAGGCTTTAAAGCAGCATAACTAATTTCTTCAAAGTTGCGTCTTTTGTTAATTGGAATGAATTAATTTTCCTGAATGTCCCTAGGTAGAAAAGCTTTGGAAATACAGGTTTGTCTCAAGCATTTGAAGTTGAATCTAATACATTTTGTAAAAGGACTGTTTGGAGGGACAGCAAAATGAGGGTCGATCTCATTATTGACAGTGAATGCTGGTTTTCAGCAGCCTGTGACACTATTGAAATTAATGGAATATCAGTGGCATAAAATAAAAGCCTTTCTGTGGCCAGTTGAGTTCTCTGCTCAGTTCAGTGAGCAAATAATATATCTTAATATGTACTTCAGAAATAGAGAAATGCGTGTGTGCACGTATGGAGCATGTGGAAAATCCTCCTTTCATTCTTTTATTACTGTATGCTATGGATTCCTTTGACGGGCACTGAAGCACTTCTCAGCATCTGGATCTGATTTGTTCTGTACCTCCTTTCCTCAGCCTCAGAACAAGAATCCCCCTGCTGCACCACATGGGCAGATGTGAGGGGTTCACACTCTACAGTAGAAAAGGCTATATAGATACCCAACACGGAAGATGGCTTGGAGGAACCAAAGTCATCTCTTCGCCTACATGGTAAAACTTACATGACCCATGGAAATAATTCAAGGTACACTTTCAGCACTGTGTAGTCACAGGCAAAATTATAAGCACATCAGAGTATCTTTATGTAGTTCAGAGGGAAAACTTCCCCATTTATATGTGTTACTCATTTCCTCTTCCTTTTTATTAGCCATGTGTTGGTATGCAGACAGCAAAAGAAAAACCTGATTTCCTTCCTGTTATACACTTGTGGAATTGTCTCCAAAGCACAAAACAATAATTAGGATGTAGAAGCACAGTTAAAAGCAGTCAGGATCAAGATAGTCACAATAAAGTTATTGAAACCAGAGAACTGATCTTGCAAGCACAATTCCTGAGTAAGAACTGCAAGATCTGAATTGTAGGTTAACAAAAATAAGGCTATTTGAAACAGATAGGCTGTCCCTTTCATAAAACTATTTTTTTTTCTTTTAAAGGATCTTTTTCAGGAAAAAAAAAAGTTACACCTTTGTTTTTAAACACAAATAACAGGTCTGTTTTGGCAGTATGGTGTCACTTCACAGTATTTAAAGTACTAGTGTAGGAATGTTTATAATATTACCTGCAAAGAATATCTATATTCTAATATTTATTCCTATGAAAGACAAAGGCCTCCCATGGCTGCTGAGTTGCAAGTCATTTTCAGATGTAGACTACCTAAGGATAATGGAAAGTTTGAGGGTTGATATATTTTCTTTCCACTTTTGTCTAAAGCTTATATATATGTATCACTCCTCATTTCAAAATGTATATTAAATTAATGTGCATATTTACTATGATCACAAAGCCACAATAGAACTTTGTACTTAGAGGTTCTGTAGACAAAGCCAATATTAGTGGAAATGACTTTTAGCACAGTATGAGTTTGTGAAATTGCCATGGTACAGAAAACTCACACCTTTTTTTCTCTATGCATACATTTATGCAAACAAAGTGAAAACACAAACCTTAAAAAAAAGGAGAAGCAAGAATTTGAAAGACAGTATGCACTTTGCTGACAGACTTCAGCTACATACTAATTTTGCCTTACCTTTCTTTTATACAGCAAAGTTGCATCAATACATGCTAAAATGAATTACATGTTAAATACACTGGCTGAGTAGAGATGACCCGCCACAGGTTTCCCATTTATTGCAAACAACATTGAACTCTGCACAGATCTCGCCAACCCTGCTGTTTCTTTTGTGTAGCAAGGAATTGTGTAGGCATGCTTTGCAATTTCTCTCACTTCCAGGAAAAAGCTATTTTCCATAACTTCTGAGAGGCTCCTTACATGATCAGTTTTAAGGAATCAGAGTAGTCTTGTGTGCTGTCCATAGAAGTCAGTCCCTTCAGAATTCATGTGCAAATCTGAATTTATGTGTATGAATTCTGTTAATGAATTTTAAATTACATTAAACTTTTCTGAGTTGATATACTTGTAGATAAATCTGCTGGGCTTTGTAAATACTGCAGCACAGCTTGGTTTGATTCTAAATGAGGGCATAACTCTACTCCTCTCGCATGCACCCACCTCTGTTAGAAAACACCCAAAACTTGATTACCTCTTCTCTGTCCCGACAGTGATTTATTTATTTTTTAACTAACTGGTTTATAATATTATAGCAATTAATACCTTGGCCAACAGAATATACCTTGCTTCTGTTCCTTTCATGTAAGTATTTTTCTATATACTTGCACTATCATGTTTAAAAGCATTATTAAATTTTCTTCTTAAATCTTTTAATACCAACTCTGAATGATAGCTAAAAAAAAGTTCAATTTTACAGCTAATTGCAAATGATCTATTGAAAGAGAACTAACTATTTTCAGGACTTACAATGATTAGCTAACTGACTAGTAGCATTACACACAGTTATTTCCTGGAAACAATACTTAATTTGGGACTGAGAAAGTTGTATAAAAAATAAGAAAAATTGATGAGTAGTCATGTTAAGATTTAAAGGCATTTCAAGGTATACAGTTATTGAACAGTATTTATGCTTGGATATGGAGCATAAAAATAAGTACGACTTCTAAAAAAGAAATAACGTAGGAAGGGTAGGAGGCCCCAGGGAAAGGAATCAAAGCTTCTTCTATCACCTTCTGAGCAAGGAAGTGTAGGTTTACAAGAAAGGATTCACTAAGAAGTGCAATGTTAAATTTTCAGATCACCAGCTTTTTATGCACTCTCTTTTTGAAACAGAATTTAAAAAACTAAGTTTCTCTGCAATATATACTGAAGTAGAATATCAAACCTAGGTAAGCAATTTAGCTCCTGATAAGCTATATTTCAGCAAATAAGCAGTCCATCATGTATTTTCTATAATAGCAATTTCTGTGGTGTTCTCAGTACTAGGAAAAAGAACTGAAACCTTCATCCATCCTCCGTGGAAAGGATGTTCTCACTAATATATATGGCAAAATTCGCCATCACTACCTTTAGCTACACCTCTCTACCCTGATGACTCTAAAGAATATGTTTCTGGCCAGAACTAGTGACACCTTTAAGTAAGTCATCTCAAATTGCTTTGGGATGGATGGGACATGTAGTTTCTTGCAAGCCTATGCAGGAGGGTAGAAGAGGGTTTGGCACCTGAAGTCTCTCTCCCAATTTGCCTTTCATAGGGACTTGCCCTAAAGGTGGTGATTCTGTAGCAGTTCTTCAAACTTCAGGAGATACTCATATCTATCTATACCTCTCTTTCCTACTGAAGAATCATGGATGGATGGCTGAATGTTACCTTTCATACATTTCTGGGAAAATCTGTCAGTGCATCATCTGCTGTTATTCTATGCCCTAGACTATGCCACTTGCACACTGACTGCCTATTAGCTGTGGAATAGGAACTAACTTCTTCATCTGTGTCTATGTTTTCAGTTACAGAATGAACCTGACTGAGACTCAGGAGCTCTTGTGATGCAAAAATATTAATTGATTATATTACTTAAAACTGATATGGTGTGCTGTGGCAATAAACTGGCTTGCTTATAGCAACAAAGAGTTAAAGATCTGTTCTGTGCTTTGTACTGCAGGGATTTTTTTTTTTTTCTTTTTTTTTATAAAACAGCCCATAAACTCTTATTGCATTTTTTGATTGCTCAGTTAAACTTATTATAGCCCAACTATTCAATTCAAAGGCAAAGGTCTAAGGAGTTTTAAGCAAACATTAATTTTATGGATTTTTTTAATAAGAAGTGTGTAAATAATTTTCATATCAATTAATGTACAGTGTCTTACTTGTAAAATCTAATATTGCAGAATGCACATACAAAAAATTATTAAATTACATGAAATCTGTAAGTTGTCTGCAGAAGAATACTTTCCTGCAGAGCTTCTATCAGGATTTTGTGGTGCTTTATGAAGCTGGTATATGTCAATATTTTCATCAGCTAAGAAATTGAAACAGAAACTGAACAGATAGGGGTTAGTAACACAATTACACCTAGAAATGGGTTCTTTACGCTAAACATGAGATTCTTTTGCTTTTTCTTTAGCCCACCATAATTAAATGGTCCCACAGTATAGATATTTTTACAGTGCCTACGCAGCCTGGCAGGAATTGTCACAACAGTGAACAGTTACAGTACATTCCATGCTCACCAAGGGACCTATAAAACTCAGTAGAAACAGCCAAGCATATTTCATTTTTCCTAACAGTAGCCAACACTTAAATACAATAATATTACCTTGACTGGAGTGTCGTGAGTCACCGAAGGTTGGTTATAAATTCGGAACCCAGCCCATATGGGAAGGCAAATATATGGTACACTTAGGAAAAAAGCAGGACACACTTTTGTTCCATATTTGCCTGTTAAAAAAATAATCATAGGATGTATGAGAATTTGTAAGCTGTGTTGCAGAAAAGTTAAAAAATGTCCTATGTAATATCAAACCTGAAGCAGCTATGGTAATGTAAACATAAAATATTAGAAATAGCTCTTAAAGCAACACACAAATCTTCTTGAAAATCATGTGCTCAACAGTGGTAGAGTCACAGGTGACAGAGAGCCATCAGACAGGAAGCCATTTCAGAAATTAAGGGGGGACATTTCAGAAATTAAGGGGGGACATTTTGAGGGGACAGGAAACCACTCCTGTCACTCTGCACTAGGTAATCCTATAGGATGGGACAGCTTTGAAATCTCTTAATGGAACCTGTTTCAAATACAGACATCATTCTTTTAAAAATGGAAAAAAAGGAATGCATCCATTTTTGAAGATCTGATATTGCATTTGTTTTCCAAAGTCCTGATTTTTCCTACAGGCCTGTACTAATATTTAAGGACAAAGCATAAATTCAGAGAGCTATCCTCAGCGCAGGTAAATCCGGAAAATCCATGTCCTTTACACTGGCTACTCCCTATGTCAGAAAGGCAGAAGGCATGCTCTTCAGAACAAGTTTCTCAGCCTTCTCTAAAGGAAAGAGGAAAAGATATTGTAGCATTAAATCTGCTGACTGTTTTCTCTGTGGTGCCTGTGTATCTACAATGGAGGGAACTGGACTCGCCCCAGGCTGCACCATGAATATTCTTCCTCTGTCATAAAAAGCAGGGCCATCGTGAGCTTTTCTAAAGCTGACTACAGGATTTGGACACATCAACATTTTTCTCAGTTGAACACTTGTCAACTTTGCATCAATTTAAGCTTTGCTAAAAAGGAAATCTTTAATTGAGGGGGGTGGCACTCTTAAAGCACCACCTGCCAGTAATAATGATGTAAAATTTTTTATTACAATTCTCAACCTCTAGCAGCACAGCTATGCACTGATTTATGTTAGAAATCTAGGAATGTTAAATTTATTTTGAAAATAGAATTGCTTCCAGTTTCAATTCTAAAGGTGATTTGGATGCCTCTTGTAAGCTGCTTGAAATATTAAGTAAATTGGAAATTTTATGCAGAATAAGATTTATATTTTTATGATACTAAGAGACAGTTATTGTCTCATTGCTTAAATTAAACTTAGTTTGGATGAAAGCCTTATGGGTGTTACAAATACAATACTTTTTTTTTTTCCTTGAGAGCAACGTAAATTGAAAGGGTTTTTTTTTCTGGTCTCCATCTTCCCTTCCTCATATTTAAATTTCAAAATATCTTGCATCACTTTACTGATATTCCTAAAATTCCTCTTTCATATTATTACAGAATGAACCAATACTGCAGTAATATACAGATAGCCTAATGCTGAATTTAGAAAATGTTTCACAGGAAAAAGTTAGTCATAAAATTATGTCCTTACCCACAATGTTTCCAGGCATAAAGACAATGATGCTCATGATAATGGAACCTAGCCAGTAGAGGCCAATGGTTCTATAGCTTTGTCTGTGTAAAAAAGAAAACAAGACATAATTATTGCACCGTTCCTAAAAATGCCCTACCTCAAATCACCCTAAAATATTAGACTAATTGCCATGGTTGTATCTTAGTAAGTAAAGGTTTTAAAATCTGCACCACGAGTCAACAGTGGATTCTTGCCTCTGAGAGGGGAATATGGAGAAATCCTACATTCACGTGTGAGAAGGTTATCACATGACCAGTACAGGATTTGTGCATATTTAGTTATTTGCTGTTATGTTTCACTCATTTGAAGGCTGCATGATTTTGCACATCACAGGTTGTACAAAACTATAAAAGAACTAATAACTCATTTCATTCTGTTAATGCTTTTATTACCAGTGGATACATTAGCCTCTGGAATTTAAATACGTATTTTCTCAAACTCTTCATTCAACAGCAAGAAACATAAGAATCTCTAGAAATAACCATTTTCTCTTAAACTGCATGGTACTCTCTACCATGGATGAGAGATCATCATCATGCTAAGCAATACATTATTCCTACCAGAAATATGTTATTTAGGAAAAAAAAAAGTTTTCGCACATGATTTTAACATGCATCATCTTTAAGCTTTCCTTTTAACTAACACAAAGCATGCAGATGGGCTATGCTCTCTGCTGCAGAGTGAAGACAGACTACAACTCAATGTATTCGCTGGGCTTATTCAGCTAAGAGTAATTTGGTGAGGGTACAATTCCTGAAAATAATGAAATTTTAAAAGCATTACTTTGGCCTAAGACATGAAACGGTCCTGAAAGAAAAATCTAAATACTGCATAGAAAAGAAAGCCTTTTGTAGGTTATATGAGAATGCAAGCAAAGTAAACAGTACACAAATCAAAATTACTTACTCCCATGCAATAGCTGCCACCATCAACAGATACATCAGATAATGAACAGAGCCATCCCAATAGCAGATCACATGGCCATATGCAGTGTTGAGATATGGTTCACCCTAGGGAACATTTATTTTAAAAAAGATACACTGATTAGAGGAAGAAGAACAAATAATTAATAAAAACCAACATGAAACAATTTCAGAAAAGTAACTGATGTTCTTTCAATCCAGAGGTACAGTTTTTGACTGATGATACAGGTTGCCAGGCACAAACCTGATTTAGGTAGGATTAGGCATAATTAAATCAGTTCTATAGTTGCAAAATAGGGTGTAAGATGGAAGGGAAAACTCCTATGTATGACTGTCAGCATTGTTCTACTTACATTATGGAAATATTACTTTTGCATATTTTAGTGATAAAAGCTAAAAATTAAAGATATATTTAGCAACCTAGAGATCTAAAACAGTATTGAATATATCAATGACAACGTATAACCTTGTAAGGTCCAACTCATTTCATGCTAAAGTTCATGGAATCTTTTCAATGACTTCAGTGACTTTCATATCAAGCTCTTACTGAGCTATTTTTGGTGGATGTTGATGTTCAGCAGCCAACAGATTCTGCTGACTACGTATCTGGCATCATCATTTTTTAACTCTAATTCCTTTTAGTAAAGTGATTAGGCAAAAATAAAGGAGCAATTTTGTTTCCTTCTTGGTAACACATTTAGGTACTGCCGTACTCATCTACTCCCGAGTGCTATCTATGGCTTTCTGCAAACATGTACAGTCTATTCAATTCCCACAGAAGTTAATACAGAACAGTATTATTTAAACTAAGTGAAATACCATTGGAGCTTGAAAGGTATGCTATTTTTCCCAAATGAGTCAGTGATTTCAAGTCAGTGAAGGTTTTGTCCATAACAATAATGAAACAGGTCAATGACCAAATTTGAGAAAACCCTTTTGAATATGTAAGTGGCTATTTTTCTGTGACAAATACCATACCAAGTTATTTATAGTAAAGATTTTATTTACATTTGTAAGGCAAACAATTGTTTACCTCTCTCAAGTAATGAGTCATGAATCCATCAATAATTCCATCCTGCTCCAGTCCAATTATTAGATTCACTACACTGGTAAAGGCAAATACAGCATAAACTGTAATAAGACAAAGGGGAAAAAATTTAATAAATTAACAAAGATTTGGAATCATGCAGTTGCTTCACAGCCCGATAAATTCAGTCAGGCAGAGATCTACTGGACTAGATGCATCTGCTTGGAGGTCACAGATAGTTAACATACAATATGACTTTCCTACATAGCTTAGTAATTTTTAATTAGTGGTTAGTCAAGAGTTCTTAGGAAGCTTTCCTTAGGAATGTGAAATCCTGCAGAACTGTAGGCACAGCCTCCGTGGAAAGTCAGTGTCTGCAGAAAGGACTATGTAGCCATTCAAAACTCTTGGTCACACAAAGTAGACAACCTTGACTGTACTCATCTCTTGGAAAGGAGAAAGGGCAACAAAAGCGAGGTGGAGAGGGAAACGTGACTTGCCATTTTTGGAGGTGAGCAAGGCAAACTGCATTAGCCACAGCAGTCCATAGGAGATCTGTCTGGCAAGTTAGCGAGTCACTCCTTTGAGACAGGAAATTTATTTGCAGTAGGTTTATGTTATTTATTTCCTTTGACTTCAGTGTGAACTGAGAGTTCCTGGCTTCGCACAGAACACTGCGGACAGATGCCTACGAGTTGTCATGAGGAGGAAGACAGAGGGCAAATACACGTGGTCCATATGCTGCTTTGCCTATGGGCCCATCTTGTAAAATTTAAAAAAGCAGCAGTGTTTTTTCTTCCAGATTTTTGCTATAAAGTAATCTAGATCTAAGGTTTCCTTTTAAAAGGTAATCTAGATCTTTCTGCTTTTATGGCAAAGTATCAATATAGAAATGTTTGCCCAAGTCTGCAGACAGCCTGAGCCAGGAGTTGGAGTGCTTTGAACTTTCTTATGTATCACAAAGATGAGTTAACACAGAAGCCTAATAAATAATGGCAGAATTAAGGAATTCAGTCATAGGAAGAACCAAGCCATAGAGGCCATTGATCCAAAAATCCCAAATGAGTCCACTCAGGATGAGACAGGCATAAGAGATCTACTGTGGTGCCTAAGTACTGCTACAAGGAGGATCTTAACAGAGCAGGTATGACAGTATTTTAAACACTTTCACAGCCCAACTCGAGTGTTATTCTTTTCAAATAGGAGGTCTGGGTTGTCCCTAAGCCAGATCTCCTATTTGAGAAGAATAAAAAGGTTCAAAAGAAGCATTATTTCTCCTCTTTTTTCTCCAGTCTTTCTTTCTTTCTTGGCTCCTTAGCACCTCACCAGACTGGGTTCTGAAGCCCTGCCTTAAATGTTCAAACTGAAATAACTGTCGCATATTATCATTTACATAAATTAACACTTTCTGAATTTAGCTTCATTGTTACCAAGACATACCATAAAACAGCGGGTCTTTTGGTGGTTTTCTTTTGACAAGAACACGAGCCAACAGAGCAATAAAAACCAGAACCAGCAATCCAACTGCAACAATTACCCAGGAACTGTAACAGTATTAAAAAGAAAAAAAATTTAAAAGACACAGAAAGAGACAGAATTTTGCTTCTTCAGCTTTTCTTACTAGCTATCCTCAAATGCACATACTCTTAAAGTAACTTTGAATACTTTAAAAGGCTGTTTTTAAAGTCCATTTCATAGTCTGTCATAATACCCATTTTATAGTTTTGCAGAATTTATGTGCCTGTCTTTTCACACGTGATCATCTAAAAAAAAGAAAATATGGAAATAGCTAGATAAACAACATATCCAGGAGTCTAGATTTGTCTGACTAAAATCAGTTTTCATACTGGTATCTGCAAAAATAAATAAAAATGATGGAAAACTTAAAGGCCAACAAGAGGTGAAAGTCACAAACAGAGAGATTTCAAGGCCAAAAAGGATCGTTAGGGACATTTAGTCTAATCTCAGCAATAATTATCTACTCAGGGAACTACATATTCGCAAATAAAACAGTCCCATGGAATAGGAATAGCAGTGTGGAGCACCTATGATGGATCTAGGTGTAATTTCCAGTTTTGGAAGTGCTACCAAAGGTCTCTCTGGCCCTATAAAGCAGGATCACTTGCGGGGGGGGAGTCAGTAATCAACGCAGGTGGGCTCAGCAGAAAAGACCGTTGCTCTGAAGATGGGGCTATAATGTTAGTGCATGTAAAGTCATAGTAGAGGAAAGCACAAAAATCTTCAGCACAAAGCAAATTTGTCTCCTTCCCCAAGAAAACACAAGTTAAGAAAATCAGTTTGAAATTGGTCTATAAGCTCTAAGTGTGTCAATTGCATTTAGTTCTCTTTAAGACAGACTCTCCTTCTCAGTCTTCATTTTTGTGCTTGTGTATGGGGAAAAAACAGGAGGGGGAAGGTAGGTAAAGTCCAGACGCATAAGCTAAAAATATTTGGTACATGATTTTATACATAGTACCACTCTGTGGGCCAAGAAAACAAATTGTGTACAAACAAATAACATTATGACAATTTCAGCCTTAGTGAAACTTGACTTAAAATTATTGCAAAAAACTTGTAAGATCAAATATTTCGGAATATCTACACACATACTTTCTGAGTCAGGATGAGCAGTACTAGCTTGTTGATTTATTTTACGGTTTGAATCTTCTGCTAGTCTGTTTTCCCAGTGATGAATTTCTTCATACCGTTACAGCTGTTAATATCGCAGTGACTTTTCACTGCGGTCTACCAATTTGAAATAAATATTGGCAATGAATCAAGTAAGTCAGCATGTGTTATTCGGCATTTCTCTAGCAATGAGAAACAAAAAATTAAGTTACGGGCCAGAAGGAGGAAAATGAGGAAGGAACAGATGTAGCAAAGCCTTAAAAACACAGAGCAAATATTTGTGCAGTAAAATGCAAAACACCCCAGGCTGTGGGATCACAAAATACCAGAAGGACCTTTAAGTACACTGGTTTTTCCATGAGGAAAGACCTTGCTTTTCTAGACCTGCGGTTTACCCTGGGATCCTATTTTTTCGGCAGAGCGAGGGCATATGGGCATTTCCAGTTAAGACTCGCACGTCCTACAGGCTGCCGGAGGCGCGCGGCTGGGGAGCTCTCCCAGGCTGGTGAGTTCTTCCGTTCGTTTTCAAACAGAATTGGATTTTGCCTGTGAATGCCTTGACAGGGCAGCCGGCGGGAGGCCGCAGAGCCCCGGGACGGCCTCCAGCGCCCGCTGCCCCGGGCTTCAGGCGCGGTGCGGGCGCGGCTGCCGCGGCCGCCGCCGGTACCTTCCGGGCCGGTTTGTCCTTTCGGCGTTGCCAGCCGGCCCCGGCGGCGAGCCGCGGGCTGGAGCGGCGGTCGCCCGAGCCCCGGGGACGCCGGGACACGCTTCAAGTGATGCGAAACGCGCAGTTTCGAGGGTCCTGGGGTGAGGGGCCAGGCCGCGCTCCCCAGCCAGGAGCCCCGCTCGCCTCTCCCCGGTCGCATCCCGGCACGGCTCCCGTCAGAGGAGGCGGGCAGGACCGGGGAGCGGGTCTCCGGCTCCCGTCAGAGGACGCGGGCAGGACCCGGGAGGCGGTCTCCGACTCCCGCCCGAGCCGCTCCCCGCCGGCGCCCGGCTGCCCGCGGCGAGGCCCGACCCGCGCCCTCCGCTGCGCTGCCCCGCTCCGCCTCCCGCCCCGTCCCGCTCAGCCCCGCGGCCGCAGCTGCCCTCTCCCTGCGCCGCCGCTAAAAATACCCGCCGGGCTCCCCCGGCCGCCCGCACCTGCCTCAGCCCCGCCGCCCCCCCCCACCCCCGCTCCGCTCCGCTGCCCTCCCCGCAGGGCGGGAGCCGCCCGGCCTCGCCCGCCTCACCTGCCGCCGGCCGCCAGGCAGTTGAAGAGGTACGTGACGGGGATGGCGGTGAGCGAGAGGACGAAGACGCCGGTGGCCGCCGAGGCGCTCATCCCCGCGGCGGGAGGCGGCAGCCGCCCTCTGCGCCCCGAGGCGAGCGCCGCGCCTTGCCCGAGGCGCCGCCTCGCCTCAGCCCTTCACCCCCCGCGGAGGGGCGCCCGCCCGCCCGCCGCCCCGCCGGCCTCTGCTCGCCGCCCCGCCGCCCGCCCCATCGCCGGCGCGCGCCCCGCGGCGGGGCGGGCCGCCCCCTCCCGCCCCGCGGCGGGAAAGGTTAAATCCGCCTCAGAAACCGGAGCCGCCCGCTTGCTCCTCCGGAGGCTCGGGGAGGGCCGCGGAGCTTTCCGACTGCCCCCGGGGCTCGGGGGCTGCCCCGAAGGCGGCGCCGCGCCGAGCGGTGATGCCGGGGGGGATGCCGCCCGCGCGGAACCGCGGGCGTGGGGCGTCGCGGAGGGGGGCGGCACGGCGGCGGCAGGGAACGGGGGGGCTCCTCCGGCAACCGCCAACGAACGACGGGGGCGAAATGCCAAGTGGATGCTGTAACAGTTGAACTAAGCGTTGTGAAAGAGGCTTCCCGGGTTAATTATTGACTGAACCGCAAGAAATGGCAGGTCGATGCAGTCGTGTGCGCGGTGCCTTTTCGGAGGCGATCCATTTTCGTGAAGGGTGGTAGGTGGAAGAGAGGTTGCCTTGATCCGACTAGTGCAGGAGTCTCTCTAAGAAACCCGTGAAAAAAAATCATGCATCTCTTTTTGCGTCAGAATTTAGCTGGGTTATTAAGAACAAGGACATTAGCGTTTTAAAAGTGTTTTAATTGCAAACTCACCTTTTCCTTTTAAATGTCAAAAAAATAACAAAAATCAGGCATATGTTTGAATTTATCCATCAGCATTTTTTTCTGTCTTCAAAGTTTGTTTATACATGAGTATCAACACTAAACTGTCAGTGCGCAAACAAAAGTGGAATGAGTCTTGTGTGCAAGGCAAACAGAGATGAAAGCCATTATTCCTAGAAGTTACTGGGCATTTAAATCCAGGACATTGGCAAGAGAGAGTGATCATCCTGTGTGGCTTGGGGAAAAACAACAAATGCATTTCCAGTGTGCCAGGCCAGGTCTGTCTGGTAGTACCTTGGGAAGTATTAACACCGTTGTAGAAGCACCCGTCTGCAATAATGGGCATGATTCCGATTCCCTCGTGTTGAAACGATACAAAGGAGGACCGCTAAGGTGGCTGAGGGAACAGGGCACCTGTCCATCAGGAAGAGGCTGAAGAGCTTGGCATATGAGTGCTCTCTGTAAATACTTGAGGAGTTAACACCAGGGAGAGGGAAGAACTCTTTAATGTGAAGGACAAAGCTGTGAAGAAACTTTCACTAGCTCTTGGAAACAGATTTTTAGCTGTGAACAGTAAAAGGTCTTCTAAGTCTTTTACAGTAGAAGTAATGAATAAAAAAAAAAGAGTTCAGTTTTAAGATAGTATTTGATAAGTTTAAACAATAGACTAATTGATATGATTGCCTCTGACAGAAAGGAACTTGATGACCCAGAACATATCTATGTCCTATACATTACATACAAACAAATCCTTGCATAGTTATTCCAAGTGAGAACGGTCTAGAACCTGGCCATAGGTAGATGAATGGGTTAAATCATGCTCAATCAAACTATCTGGTAAAAACATGATGCAACTCCTAAAAGTAATTTAGTCCACCTAAGTGTCAAAATTGCCATTGGATGAGTCAGGGCTAAATTTACCACCTCCAAATGCCTACCTTTCAATGCACAGCCAGTTTACTTCTCAAGCTTTCAAATGTATAGGCTGCTTATTTGTATGCAGCTGCCACAGTGCAGGCTGAAGATTCATGTCTCGAGCTTCGCTTCTTAGTTCCTGTGTCCGTAAAGTCAAACGCTATATGGGAAACTTCTTCCTTACCACCCTGCCAGCATATTCCGCCACTGATTTACACCGGGCTTGTTAATCAAGTTCTGTTTCAGCTTCTGAGTAGAAACTGTCAGGGCACATTGTGTGGTAGGCGCATTGCGTGGTAGGCACATAGCAGCTCACCTGTATGGGGTGCATTGTTTGAGTCTGTTGTGTTGAGATCTATCACCTTTTGATTTAAAAAATAATTACGAGCATTTGGTAGCATAAAAGACCCCTGAAATTGGATGTTTGAAGTGTTTGTTCAAAAGGACCTGTTTTGTCCTTTCATCTCTCGCCCTGTGAAAGAAGCACAAGTGAGTAAGACTTCCAGCTCCATCGTTCCTTTCCACTCCCTCACGGAGGAGGCCCCCAAGTCCACCATGATAGTGTTGAATATGTGGATTCTGGTATGCCATGCTTTCCTTATCAGAAATCTTCATTTCTAGTAGCTACAGATCCTTCTAATTCCAACTTGCCTTCTCTGTGCTGAAATATCCTGGCTTCTATTTTGGGCTTTATGAAGAAAATAACATCCCCAGCATTCCTGTTGACTTTATTTGTATAGTTGACACCAATTCTAGAGAAAAAGGGAAAACTTGCTCAGTTAGCACAGCCCAAAACTACTGATTGACTTCCCCAATGGCAAACAGTTCAAAATTTGGCTTTAAGTCAGAATTTAAGTCAAACAGCAAACTATCTTACTGATCAAACAACACCCTCAGTTTAAAAGCAGGAGTCCTCAAAAACTAACACATGCATTTCTTGAAAGCTTTAAGTGTTCTTGTGGGGGAGGAAGGGGAAAGAACTTCAACTGTATGTAATACCACCCTCTATTCACATGAACCAGAACAGCAATATAAAAATGAAGGTAGGAACAGGGTGTCTTTAACAATATAATTACTAATCAAACTGCTACATGAAAGCGGTGTTGATAAGCTGCTGTCACCAGAATGTGTAACCTCTCAGCTTCCTGTCATTTACTCAATTATATTCATTTCTTGATGTTGCAAAATCATTTTTTCTTTCTTTTTCCTGAATTTTATAAATGGCAAATCATCATGAGGCACGTGGATGCGATCACTTGTAGAAAATCATACAACTATTTAACTATTTAGCAATATTAGATGTCAGAATAAGATTGAAAAACATGTATATCCTACATAAACTGCAGTGAAACTTAGGAAAGCAAAATGGAGTAGTGAAAACATGAAAATTAAGACTCCTTCCCATGCAGAAATTGTCAGAGGTTCATACTTATGACGACATGAGATTCCTAGAGTTCTGATCTTATGTTTCATCTGAAAGACAGTCCCTTCAGCAGCACAGTATCAAAACTGACGATCCTTCACCACATTGTAACATTCCTGTGTCAGAAACTACATTATTTCTGTCTAAATGGCCATTTTTAATTAGGTAGCCCAACTCCCTCTCAAACCACAAGTATCAGCCTTATGCCACACGACAGATTCCTCACTGGGAATCCTGATGGCAGCAACAAACCAGACTCACTTGTGTAGCCCCTTGCCTGGTAATACTCAACTCACAAGCAATATGCTCAGGCTGATCTCGATTAGACATTACTGGATCAACAACCAGTATTTATAATATAGAAGATATTTCCTCTGTTAAATGGTGGCAGATCAGGCTTGATGTCAGGACTAAGAAGGCATTTGTAAGTGTGCCAGCAAAAGAATACTGTGGAGGACATAAAAATGCTTATTTATTAATAGTCAGCTTCAAAGTAGGAGACTAACTGGCCATTAGGTCTTTGTGTCTACTTTTAGTCTGGGAAACAGCTCTTATCTTTAATAACTGCCTGTTACATCATGACGAATTGTAGTGTTTAACGTTATTTTGAGACATAGCTGATTTTATTTTAAATCAAAGAAATTACATTAATCTATACAAATATAGGTAGGTGAACCTTAAGCAAGCACATGAAGATCAATGCAAGGATTAAGAGGTGCTATTTATAGCTCATGGAAGCATTGCTCATGTGTTCACATATGGCTCTGCCAAGCAGCAAGCTTTCATTGCATTATGATGCCAGCTACAAAATACCATCCTGGTACAAAACAACTCGTGTCATCCAATTTTTATTGAACTAAGCTGACACATTCTTGAGACTGTACTTCCTGTATTTGCAAGTGAGTTTTTAAGGCAAGAGAAGTCAGTAACAAATAGTCCAGATAAAGATGGTTTAAAAGGGGAACTAAAAGATGAATTGAAAGCTTCATGTTTGGGACTTTTGTTAATTTGCTGGGGGAGCAGCTTAGACCACACATAACTGCAATCCTCTAGCAGCTTTAAAGCCAAACTATTCTATTTCTGAATTTCTTGTTAGTTGATGCTGTAAGACCTAATAAATGATGCTGTATTGTGAATCACAGACTGCATGGTGCACCAGAGGCAATATAATGTAGTTCATATGGTATGCACTGGGGGTCAGGAGGCCACGTGCTAATGATCTGCTGAGGATTTGGGGGGATTCGGGGAGATTCTCCAGCAGCAATCACAGCACCAAAGAAGCATGCAAAGAGGAATAAGTGATTAGTGTCCATTCCACTTAGAAAACTGAAATCAGTACCTCAAAAATGGAGCTGCTTCTTGTGCTACAGCCTGTCTATTCACCAACAAATAATCTTAAGAGGGAAAGAGACATGTCAGAGTAAAATTAATAGGCATTTCAGTAAAAGGGAGTACGTTAATTTGACTTAAACTGTAAATGGCCAGAGTGTGGCTTCTCAGTAAGGATCTTGTTAATCATGTGGAAATTGAACTGCTAGCTAAATACCCTGGTAGAAATGGAGGAAATGTGTGCTCTGTCTGGAACGCTGCTGTGCCTCAACACATTTAGCAGCAATTGAAAAGTAAGTAGCTTCACAAAATAGGCACTGTTCAATCATAAAGATATGCTGGTAATAAATAATAAAAGAATTTCCTCTCCTTTGCTTCTCCAGCTATGCAGTAACAGAACAGTTTTCATTATTTTAAAAATATGTCAAAGTATAAGATTTTTCATAGAGCCAGCCATGTCAGTATTTGAAATTATAAGTAAAATAGGTATGTGGTGAGTAGAATCTTCTAAGTCTTAATTAATTGGGTTTGTTTTGTAATTACTTTCAGAGAAAAGTGTGAAGAATGTTGCCATTGCCATTTTTTTTATATTTCTGAAATATATAAATGTGCTGCATGAAAAATGAAAGAGCTACCTCCACAACTGGAGTGATTAAAAACTTCCATGTGATGTTTGCATCAGTTGTGCACATCTCTGAGTCAGGATTCTGAAAATTTTCACAGAAATACTTTAGCAGGAATGTTTATGGCAACAGTGTACTGTAAGCAATAATTACAATATATTAAGAGACATTAATGTAGAAATTATGAGTATTATCAGTAAAAATCAGAAAAGGACACTAATATAATTGAGGGGACAAGAGACATAATAACCTTAATACTCCAGAACAACTAACCAGCACAGCTGAAAATGCACAATGAAGTGCTCACATACAAGCATTACTTGTAGAAATGATAGGGCAAAGAATTATGAATTTTAAAAATTCTGAGAAAGTTGCATACTTATGGCTTTTTAATCAATGTTATATAGGCACTTTACAAGACATAAGAAAAAAAATGTAATCCCTGCCCTTAGTTTTCCTCAGATCTAAGACTCTGAATTTGTTTTCTGTGCATGGATGGATCCAGTGCTCCAAAAAGTGCAAGGTTACATTACCTGCAGACCCCACATCACAACAGTACAGGTTAATGCAAACGAGAGAGAAGGTAACAATAATAATCACAATAAAAAGCCCAAGGAGGTAACATCTTTACTGTTGTTGTTGTTATCAACATTATTATTATTATTGCTGTTGTTGTTGTTATAAAGCTACTAGTAATTCAGTCATGGGAATGGTCATATGCATGTCTGTCATTCACAACAATGGTATGGATCAGAGGTAGGGGATTTTAAGAATCTAACTGAGCATGGAAAGGAAAAGATGTCGTTGAATGGCCCCAACCAGGAAGTTTAATCAGAAACAAATCTGTGACTTACTCTGAATTATTCTCTTCCCTCCTGAAGCAGAGAAAGGATGCTAACCACTTATGAGAACAATTGCTAATCACTGTAAAAATATGTGCCAGCTCAGAAACTCTGATCATAACAACAAGCAGCTCCTTAGAACATACACAAAGCTGTGTTCACGTGGAGAAAAGAAGGAAAGGAAGGAGAATTTAAATAATTTCAGGAACAAATAATTGAAAACAATACACTTTGTAACCCAAACCCTTTTGATGGCTCTCGCAGAACTGGCCCCGTTTCTCTGGCAGGGAAGGCCAGGGCCACTGGGCAGGCATTCCTGTGTCTGGGACATCCCTGGCATCACAAGCACCTCAGAGATCCCTGCAGTTTGATCAGGACATTCTCTGG
Organism: Buteo buteo; assembly: GCF_964188355.1. NCBI lineage: Eukaryota > Metazoa > Chordata > Aves > Accipitriformes > Accipitridae > Buteo > Buteo buteo. The sequence goes on from NC_134183.1 coordinate 26,148,478, forward strand.
TTCTTCTTCAGTATATGTAAACCCACTTTGTCCTCTCTCTCCCTGCTGACAGGCAAAGGAACCTCAAAACTTGGGGAGTACTTCCTTCATGAATTTCCAGAGAAAAAAGGCACCAGGTCAGCACAAGCTTGCCCAGGCCATTATGTAGACCTTGAAAAGGAGTTGCTCAAAAGTGTAGACACTCCCTGACCTTCTGTTTTGCTGGCTAGTGATCAGGACAACCTTCACAGCTATATAATATAACACTGTTGAACTTTTGTCTGCAGCCCTTGATTTGTAGCCATTCTGTTACATGAGATCAAACAAAAAGTTGTTCTTGGGCCAATTTGTACTGCTTATGTTATATACATATTTTTCTCTGTATTAATTTCTGCTATATTTCCTAGAAAAAAAACGAGCATGCCAAGAAAACAAACAACAGGACAGCATTTTAGTGACATTCATGTGTAGCCCTTTTTGGGAAAAGCATTGTGTATTATTTCTGATCTGGACTGGTGAATACAATCCCATGACATCACATTTTAAAATGGCTATGATCCACCTACTGATAACGCCAAAGAAAAACTGGCTGATTTTTTTTAAGAAGGAAGCTGGCACAAAGTTGTTTCACAAGGTGAAACAACTGTCTGAGGCTCATGTCTACATGCAGAAAAGCCCAGTTTCAAAGGGAAATCTGTTACTTAATATTTTCTTAGCTGTCACTTCCAAAACTGTTTAAATTAGTGCATTTGGCTTTTAGCTGATCAGATCTGATGGGCATACAGGTGGCATTTCTCCTTTTCTTTGTCTCCTTTCCTTCGTCTCCTTTCCCGTTTTTCTTTTTTTTTTTTTTTAGACTTTTGATTTCTTTCATATTGTTTTTATTTCTGTTTCTTTCTCCTCATTTTCTCCCTCAGCTTGCTTTCTCAGCCCATCTCATAGGTCTTTCCCCTTTTTTCTGTCTTGCATAGCTTTGTCTTCTTATGATTGATTTCTCATCCCTGAAGCCATCCTACACACTCTGTTTGCCCCAGCCGCCCTCCTTCTAGTTCTTTGGCATACCTTTCCCTCTTTTTTCCTTAACCCTCTTCCATCCTTGTTAACTTCCTCTAGTGTGTTACTGACAATACGTTGACTTTTTGTAAGCAGAGCAGTCATGGCTGTTGGTTCTCAGCTGACAAACTAACCTGTGAGTGAACACAGAAAGGTAAAAGCAGAAAGACAGCAATGACGGAAACTCTCATTAATACCACATCATCCCATGACTGAAAAAAATACCCCCAGAAAACTATTTATTTGTGTCCATGGTGTCACTGTTTCCCTCACGATTTTTTTCCATCTCTGTCCCTAAGCTACTGTAGGGAATCTGGGCTCCTGCTTTCCCTTCCTTGCCCACCTTGGGACAAGAAAAGCGCAAAGGTGATACCTTCATTCTTCTAAGTCAGCAGTATGATTTTATTTTTAAATATAGCCTCTGTGCAGAGCTACTTGCTGGTTTCTGGTTGGTATACTATGTCTTCTTGTGCCCTTTCCGACTATAGTTTACCCTGCTGAAATTGCTTCCATCTTGCTTAAGGTTCTCTAAAACTTGTTCTGCGAAACGGACCACACTTGCTTGGTCTCAGTTTTGTCCTAATTATAAACCTAAATGCAGAGTGGTGACATATTCTATTCCTCTTTTAGCCACACGCTTCCATAAACGCTGACAAGCGTGATAAATAGCTTTCAGCTCCGTAATTTAAATTGCTGCTGTATTTACAGCAGAACGCCAGTAGATGGCAAAATTCCACCTTATTTTTCAACCGACAGGGTCTGGTTTGACAGGACTGTGAAAAGGCAAACATACCTTTTTTTTTTCTTTCCCCTTTCTTTCCCCAAAGCCACCAAGACAGTAGACTAAACATGATCGTATTTTGCTTGTCAGAATTTGCCAGATTACTTCACCACCCTATCTATATTCCCTGGTCCAAGGACGTTGAATTTGATGGCTACTGCGTTAGGCACAAAAACTGCACTGCCTCTCTGCTACGTTCACTGTTGCCAGTTTAGCTTTGTTTTTTTCTCCTCGGAAGTTTAAAACACGTAAAGCCGCGACACACCGTAAATGGATTTCACTGTATAAAAACTGTAAGCCAAGTCACTAATGTTTCAACGCTGCCCGACTGCCACAACGCTCTGTGCTTGGTATGCCTGGCTTTTCCCTATTCGCGGCTCTGGAAGCGCATTCCCAGGTCACACGCGGGTATCGGACCCCTTTATAAAACTAACAAGCGACACGGGTCGCCTCTAGGCGCGGCCTAGAGGACCCGGCCGACGCCTGGGAGACCGCGCTCCCCCTCAGCCGCCTGCGCTCCCCCTCAGCCGCCCGCGCGGCCGCTCTGGCAGGGCGGACGGACGCACAGCGACGCCTCCGCCGCCCGCCCGCGAGCCTGCGCGAGGCAGAAGGCGCATGCGCGGCGGAGGGGCGGCGAGCGGCTGACGTCGGGGCGCGCGGCGGGGGCTCGCGTGCCGCCGGCGGACGGAGCGGCCCGTCCCGGCGCGGCGCGGCCCGGCCCCCCTCAGGGCGGCGATGGCGGCCGCCGGCGGCGGCTCGGGTGCGCCCGTGGAGACGCCCGCCGCCGCCGCTACCACCGCCACCGCCGCCGCCGCTACCGCCGGCGCCGCGGCGGAGGCCGGCGCGGTGCTGCAGCGCGAGCCGCTGTACAACTGGCAGGCCACCAAGGGCTCGCTGCGGGAGCGCTTCGCCTTCCTCTTCTCCAACGAGCTCCTCAGCGACGTGCACTTCGTGGTGGGCAAGGGCAGCCCCCGCGGCGGGGGCGGGGGGGCGCCCCCCGGGCCCGGCCAGCAGCGCATCCCCGCCCACCGCTTCGTCCTGGCGGCCGGCAGCGCCGTCTTCGACGCGATGTTTAACGGCGGCATGGCCACCACCTCGGCCGAGATCGAGCTGCCCGACGTGGAGCCCGCCGCCTTCCTGGCGCTCCTCAGGTCAGGCCGCGGCGGGGCCGGGGCGGGCGGTCCCGGGCGCGGTGGGGGCTCCTGGGCCGGGGGCACCGCGCCGCGGGGCGGGGGGACGGGCCTCCCCGCCCGGCGGGCCGGGCCGGGCCGGGCCGTGGGGCCCCGCTCGGCCGCTGGTGTCGTTTCCTCGCTCCGCGGCCCCTCCTGGCTCCCGTCCCCAGGGAGCCCTTCCTTTCCCGTGGGCCTGTCCGTGGAGGGAGATGCAGAGAAAACGCGTAAGCACCTTGCGGGCCGGCACGCAAGGTCAAACCGCCCCCGAACACGCTTTGGTTCCTTCTTGCTCTTTCCCCTGCATCCTTTTTGCCGAGGGAAGCGCCTTGATTTTAGGGCGGCCGATTGTCCATTCAGAAAAGTACTTTGGTAGTGGTGGGGGTCTGGTTTGGCTTTTTGATTCCGTGGAGTTTTTTTTAAGTAAGATGATGGGAATTAGTGGTTGCTCTGAGTGTTGCAACTCTCCATCCACCTTCTAATAATGACTAAGAAAGGACAGAGGCTGTTGTACCAAGCTTTTCCTTTCATTTGATACTTACTTTGAAATTGTAGTCATCTTACTGTTAGCTTTTCTTTTTCAGCAGTGGTAATAAATTGTTGTATCTTTTTAGCAGAGGCATAGCCATTGTAATCACGCTTATTTCAGACACTTTTGGGTGGAGAGTGAACAGGCAGCAGAAGGCAGTAAGTGATTTTTACACACAAACCACCCAAGGGAGACCATGAGTGCAGTGATGGCAAAAAGTATGTAAAATAGTTTAGTGATTTCTAATTTGGGCGGAATAGGATCTGCTACTTCTCATGCTCACAAACTGATGAGTTGATCTACTATTGCTTTTCACTCACTGTAGTCATAAATAAAACTTATGGTGTTCATAGAAACAATTGCTGATCATTTCTTTGTGCATTGGGCTGTGGTGTCGTAATATGACTAAATTGCTTAACCTTAAGGTTTTTCTCAAAGAAACTCCTCTGTTAGGCAAAACCTTTATAAAATATATGAAACAGATTTCTGTAACGAACATTTGGGAAACAAGTAATATTATTGCCTGGAAAAAATATGTAGGGTCTTGAGGCTTTCTGTAATGGGAAAAGCTCCAAAGTCTTAGCAACTTTCTCTGTGTTTTGAGGCCTAACAGATAAGAACAGTGAGAAGAGGCACCTAGTCTTTTTAGTAATCATGGACACAGAAGTTGCAGCAACTGATTTGAAAAAAAACCAACAAACCACCATGCAGCAGCAGTAATGTCTCTCTGTTGCCATTAGCAAATGAACTGTATTTGTTTTGTGGATGCTTGGCAAAGAGAGAGTGGCAAAGTGAAGAGTTTGTGTAGCAGAGTGGGAGATAGAGGAAAGTGTCTTTCAAGCAAAATGGTTTCAAAGGTTAAAAGTAAATGACTGTGCACATACGTGTGTTTGTCTATATATATGTGGAAAAAACACTGGACAATGAAAAGTGAATCTAGTGAGAGAAGTTTGGCTAAAAATATGAGCACGGAAACAGGAGAGTTCTAAGATAAGAAGGATGGTATTTGAAAACTGTAGAAGTGAACGAAGAGATGTTGTTAGAAGCAAACAAAAGCCATCTTGTGTTGGTAGAGCTGCTAGTACGTAATGGCCAGGGGACTTACGTAAGTAAACTGATTATACTTGTATCTTGTCTAAATATCACCAGACTGATGAACTGCTGGAACATCTCAGGTTTGATGTCGTCTCTGGTATGAAATACATGGCAGCTTTTTAGGACATTGTTCCATATTATATATTTTTTTTTATCTTATATTGGAATAAATATACAGTGCAACACCTTCTTAAAAACATATCTAAGGAGAACTTCTATAATACAGACCAGTACTGGACTTCTTCCACGCTCATATACACTCTTTGTTAAGTATACCAACTGTAAGACAACCTGGTTTTTTTTCCTGGTGTTGGCCAGAAGAGGCGAGAATTATGCCTTGCACTGTTGGTCTCTCTTGTCTGTCGTTAGTAAATTGGTCAGATAATAATGGTTGCCTTTTATAGGACCTTTCTTTAATCTTTGCAAGGGCCAATTTGAGGTGTATTGGCTAGAAATTACGTTGGGATCTTTGAATGCACATAGCAAATGAACATCAAGGTAAAGGAAACGTTTAAGTGATGCAAAAACTTTTAGGGATAATTTACTAATCATTTAATGTTCCATAGCTCATTTCCATTTTATTTACTCATGTGGTTTGTTAGGTCCTATCTGTAGTTGATGTGTTTCATAAAGATCTACTGACAAATGCTACTTGTAAATTAAAGCCAAAGGAAAAGATTTTCTGATGAAAAATTTTCCGATTCTCTTAAAAAATTAATTCCATCTGTGTCTGTGCAGCAAGGCTGAGTGTCATTTCTCTGTCTTATGATGTCAACTTTCATCAGTGTTAATGTTCCATCACAAAGTAGATGGTAGTTCAAGAATTATGTTTATGGTGAAGAAAAAACTAGTTAGAAATTGAACAATTAAAACATCTGATAGTCACCAAGTTAATGTGACATCTGTTTTTTGATTTTTCTTTTGGGTGTATTCACACACAGTTTAAAGTTGGCTCAGTTGTTGCCTTTTTCTGACAGGGGACTCTAAACTGATAAATTTGTAGAGTTAAAGTATTTAAAAAAAATGACCTGAAACTTTAATTAATAGTACCACTGCAATTTCAGTAATGCATTTTAGGGTTTCTTTTTTCCCCTAGAGAAAGTTGGGTAGTCCTCCTTGTCTGTGGGCTAAAATCTTAACTGTAAAGGTGGGAAAAGGGGAGCCTTTTAAAATTGGCTGGGGAAGGGGAGAGAACTTTCTTAGAAGACAATTGGCTGAGCTCAAAGGCTTAGAAATGACTGTGGTGTGTGTTTTGGATTATCATCCCGTATTCCTCTTGCCTGAAGAGTTTTTGAGCATGAGACAGAGGAGTTTTTTAAAAGCAGCTGACTACTTCAGTAGTTTGACAGATTAAATCCTTAAGAGCTGAAATAATATCGAAGTCACAAAGTTTGAATCTGCGTCCCAGTTAAACAGCACTTTTTTTTCCTATGTTTCTGTCTGTACAAATTGAATAGCAGTGATCAAGAAAATTAAAGTTGTCTTAGTAGGATTCTGCTTTAAGTTTTCTTTTTTGTTGTTGTTTTTAGTAAGATTTTTTAAAATTTCATTCACATTTTACAGTAATTTAATGTGTCCTTTGATCATAGTATAAAGGAAGGTGACGACATGGTACAAATTTAGCAGTTCATCTTCCAAATGTCTTTGCAGAGGACTTTGGCGAGCAGTAAATAAAGGGGTAATCATGACTAACTGGAAGAAGATTCCTGTGTGCTTTTATAATGGTGAAAGTATTTCAGCTGTTGGGAAGATGCTAAGACTAGAGGAGAAAGAAGTGCTAACCTGAGAGGCAAGAAAAGTGGCATAAAATTTATGAGAGGCTTATGTAAACGAATGATTAAGTGGTCACTTGGAAAAATTGTTTGTTCTGGTCACTAAAAGTGTTCTCCCACTATACAGATACACACACACACCATCCTGGATGACAATAAAATTAGTCAATATCTAAAGAGCAGGTTGTTTCTGTAAGTCTTTCGAAGGGAAGGAGAGGAAGGAAGGCGGCAGGGGGGGGAAGAATAAGTGGTCTTGAGCCCCACTGAGTTAAGTGGAGGAGGAACAGTGGTATAAATATAAAGGTGTGCTAGTTCAGGCATGCCATGAATGGGAGAGTTAACACAGAGACAGAGCTCTTGGCACACAAGCAGAGGGATTTTTAGAGAGAAGACACACCTAGAGTTCCTCTTTTATGAGTAGATGAATACATCATGATCATCCATCCATATACTTGAGGGAAATAGGATTATACAACATCCTAGAGCAATGTACTTTATTACCACTTTTCATAGTTTTTACAGCTACCTTTTAACTTCACAAATTCACACTTTTTAGTATTTGCAGAAGACTACTGTTTGGCTTTGAAAATCCCAGAAAAGTATTGGCGTTGTCAAAAACTTAATATTAAACACGAAAAACTGATTGTGTGACTTTGGACACTTCCTGGATGCCCCATCCCTGGCAGTGTTCAAGGCCAGGTTGGATGGGGCTTTGAGCAACCTGCTCTAGTGGAAGGTGTCCCTGCCCATGGCAGGGGGTTGGAACTAGGTGATCTTTAAGGTCCCTTCCAACCCAAACCATTCTGTGATTCTGTGATGCTTGTCATGAGTTTTCTCAGTTTCAAAGTATGTAACTATGTGTTCTGTAACTATGAGTTGTTAGGCCCTGGGGTGATCGATGTCTACAAACAGATAATGAGGTCAATAGTGCCCAGTAACTCCATGCAACACACCACCTCTCCTGTCCTGAGTGAATACCATAACAGATGGAGCCCAAAGTTGTAGACCAAATGAACTCAGTGAACATTTTATGGATATTTATGTACATTTTACAGACATTTTATGGGGGAGGGGGTGGTTAATGAGGATGTGTTGCGACAGTGTGGGACCTGAGCATGATGTAAATGGTACACCATAAAGGGTGGCGAATGTGCTGGATCTGGCTGGGATAGAGTTAAATTCTTTAGAGTAGCTTGCATGGGGCTATGTTTTGGATTTGTGCTGAAAATAGTGTTCATAACACACTGATGTTTTAGTTAGTGCTTGAGATGCTGTGCAAATTGTAGTGTTAGAACTTCAGTCAATTAAATCCTGTTAGTTTATCATTGACCCACTTTCAGTTGGAAGTGTCTCTTAATGTATATCCAGCCATACAGCAGCTGAGGGATTGGAGCATGGAGCCTCAAGCGTGTTCTCTGTGGGATGAAAAGGCATCCTGCAGCTCAGGGAATTCACATGAATGAAAAATGTGCATGTATGTGCACTGTTGCCACATTTGAATTCCTGTCATTTGGCCATGTGATTGGTTTTTGATCATATGAGGAAACAGCCTGCAAAATTTCTGGGAAAGCAGGAGTCAGAAAACCGCAGTTTGGGACTGCACCCTGGTTCTTAAGAAGGTGCAATAGAAAGTGAACCACAAGCCAGATAAGCTCCTCTGGTGTGTCAGTTTGCTGGCTTCAGATTGGACACACTTTAGGAATAAAATCAAAATCATGTTCCAAAAACAACTTGGTGACTTTTTTTTTTTTTTTTAATACGATTAGGTAAAATTAATTTATAATGTAGTTTGCACGGTAGTGCTGGGTTTTTTACACCCTGTTAATGTTCACCTGTTCTGTGATTTGGACTCCAAGCTCCTATAAAGTCATACAAAGAAGGTTAGGGCATTTTGAACAGTTTTTTTTAAAATCTTAGAACCAAATCTAAATGCACTATTCTAGTGCTTTAATGAACTAATTGTCAATTTGGTACACCAAACTGTACTTATGAGATCTTAGTTTCTTAAAAGTAAATTTGTCAGTGATTATGACTGGCAAGTCACCCCATCATTTTCATCAACAGATAATAGTTTATAGCTTTCATAAATCAGTTCTAAATGAACTGTATGAAACTTTTACTAAAATAGAAGTTAGGATTTAATTAAACTCATTCTTTCTAAAAGCTGTTTGATGTAAATCCAGTTTAACGAATTAATCTAGAGCATCATTCATGTTTCCTAAGTGCCATGAAAGCTGGCCGTTTGAATAGATTGGAGTATTGTAATGGTAAATATGTACATGTTGCTAAGTGGCAGCAAATTTAATGTTGAACGCCATGTTTAGTTGTGTGTTAGCAATTACCAAGAATGAGAGTTCTCTTGGAATATAAGAAATACAAACAGTGAAGAATTTTAGTTGAAACTTTACTTAGGTTTCTATTACTTGGATCTCCCCACATTGCAAACAAGTTTGAGTCCATTACTTTCAAAAGTTTCTCTGTTAAATACAAACTGCTTATTGTTACATTTAAAACCCCTTCTAAGCACACCTTCCATCTCTACATGTTGTTTGTCTTTCATTCCAGGAGGTTCTGAAAAAAATATTAAAAAATATAAAGGAAAGGCTTGGTCTTCATTGTGGAATTTCTGCATTTGCTAATGTGCCCTGGTTTATTATGTTTAATCACCTGTGTGTTGGGGACAAATGTATTTTTGTAAATCACAGGCTATTCTTGATTATTATCTGAAAAACTGATTAAATATTACTAAGATTATCTTCAATGTCACCTTTAAGAAAAGTTATTTTTAAAAAGTCACGTTTTCCACACAGAACCTTAAATTAAATCTTATCTTGTCTGGTCTCAAATAACAGCTGCTCAGGAAACAGGTTTTTTTCCTGGTTTTGGTGGAGGCTTCTGTCTTTTGGTTCACAGCTTGTGCTAAAATCTCAACCAATCATCTAGCCTCAAACAGTGGAGGCAAGCCAGAGTGTTTTGCTGTGGCAGGAATAGAAGAGTCAAGGTCATCTGCTAGAATATTACTCCCTTTCTTCTCCTCTGAACATTACAGAATGGTAATTTTGACATAAGATGTTACCACAGTGTAAGTCCTTGACACTATTCTCCTCATGGTGGGGAAGCTGGTGTGCACTGTCAGTAAATTAAGTTCAGTAATATAGCCATAGAGGGTTATGTATTGATATTTAGAAATACAGCTCTTCCTAGTGAATCAAAAGCACATGCATTCATTCATATGTTAAGTAATTCTGCAGCTCAGCTGTTGTTTACAGTTCAGTAGCTATGTATAACTAGTACAGCCAAATCAGTCTTAGGGAGTAATACATATTTAAAACAAATATATGCCATTAGGTTAACGTAATATTCTTTCTTCAACCCTTCAACTAGCTTATTAATTTGTAAAAATGCTACATGGTCAACTGTCGCATGTTCACAGTGCAAATCTTTGACCTGTTTTCTAAATGCAAAGAGACCATTATGTTGTGCTTGACTGCCCCACTCAAGATACATTTTTATGGATGTGTATTTGTGTATTGATTTCTAGGTTTCTTTATTCAGATGAAGTTCAAATTGGTCCAGAAACAGTCATGACTACTTTATACACTGCTAAAAAGTATGCAGTCCCAGCCCTGGAAGCACATTGTGTAGATTTTCTAACAAAGCACCTCCGAGCAGATAATGCCTTTATGCTGCTTACTCAAGTAGGTAAATTTAAGCTTAGTTTTGATTTACTAGGAAAATCAGTATTTGGAGGGAAATGACTAAATATTACTTCACAGGGGGGTTGCTATCACATAGTCTAATTTATGTATGAAAATGTCTGTTGCTCTGTTAGCATTTTTACAGACTTAGCTTCTTATTAATGTGGAGGAAAGGCATCTTTCTTTTCTTTCTTTTATTTTTTCTCTTCCCCCCCCCCCCCCCCCTTTTCTTTTTTACTATGCAATGGACTGGGACATTTCAAATGGAGCCAGTTTATTCTACAGTGTATTTCCATGGATCTTTTAATTGTCTTTTGTTAAGACTGTGCTTCAGTTCACTATAGTGGATTTGATATGTACTTTTTTTACTTATATTGCCAAAACTACAAACATAAGCATGAAGGAAAACTTGCATGTAGTGAATTCTCCTTAATTATGTACTGTTTTGAGAATTTAAGTGCTTTTTAAGGTATAAACACAAAAAGCACTTAGACAAATAAACCTATTTTAATTTAGATGTATACTATGGTAAAAATACTTGCTTTTTAAGATTAGTGGTTTGTCAACTTTATGCTTAAGATGTTTTTCTTTACCTTTTTAGGCTCGTTTGTTTGATGAACCTCAGCTTGCTAGTCTTTGTCTTGACACAATAGACAAAAGTACCATGGATGCAATAAGTGCAGAAGGCTTTACTGACATTGATATAGGTAAGTTACTTTGTGTGTTCTAAGCATTAAACTTCTGAAAGAAATTGTAGGGCACAAAAAGGCTTTGCTACAGTAACCCAGGATGGTTTGCTTCCCCCATCTGAGCATGCAGAGTCCCAAGCACATGTTACCTCCTTGTCAGGGTAACCTGGCGTAGTTCGCTTTTCCCCTCATCTGCACCCACCTTTGCACAGGGGCCAACACAATGTCCGGCTGCAGATCTCGGAATTTGGACAACAGCACCTGCATTACATCAGTGAGTTTACTAATGAGCAAAACAGGATATTGCATATGTATGAAATGTTAATCAGTGCAAGTTTTGTTATCCACCCCTGCAGTGCTTTCCTTTGAGCTTCACTTCCAAGCAGGGTTCCACTGCGTTGAGTCCCCATTTGATTAGTGTCAGTGTCCCGGGGCACCCACCGCGGCAACACTAAGCTTTCATTAAAGCCAAAGCTTTCACTTACTGAATGTTGTGCCTCATCCCTGAGCGATCCACACCTGGTTTTCGTGTGTAACAGGAATCATACTGTTTTGTTGCTGCGTGGTACTTCTCTATTCAGAGTTGCACAGATCAGGTACAACATATGAAATCTGTTTCAAAAAAAAATCTAAACTGCTGGTTTCTATGTTTCATCTTTTATGAAAGGTAGCTGTTGCAAATTTGCTTACTTAATTTCATTGTTACTATATGTGTCTAAGTCAAATTCAGCTGGAGTCTGTGAAAAACTCAGACTGAAGGAAGGTATTCCAGCTGCTTAAAGAAATTGTAAAGTCATTGTTAACTCATGTTCAGACTGAGTGTTCATCTCTGCTCTTGATAAGTCCCAATCTGGTTTGACTTTCCAATATGATATTTTCTATGACTTCAAACATCCCTTGCTTATATTCAGGGCATTTAAAAATTCCCAAAGAAGACAGAAGATTCAGAATATGAAAACACTTTTTCAGGCTTGTGTTCTGTGATAAACTCAGAATTTTTGCATACCTGTTATTCATAAAATGCCAGAACAAGTCAGAAATACAGGAAAACTTGCTTTTGTAAAACACATGAGAGTACCTTGCCTCACATCCTGTGTTCCACCTTCAAGCTTTGCGGGTGGCAAATACGTCAATGTTTAAGATTACTTTCATGTATCTTTAAACTGGTTTAGTGTGCACCACTGCTGCTTGTGTTTATAGTAGATCCAGATTGGCAGGTGGCTACTCAGATGAGAATATAACATGTCATCATGAGTAACTTGGTTTTTTTAGTAGTGTTCATTCACCACTTGGTCACTTCCAGTTTTGATCTTGCCCTAGCCATGGAAATTCCTTAGGATACTGGTTGCCACTACATAGATTATATATAGTCACACTCTTAGGAATCCAGAAGAAAGTTCATATGCTGTCTTCATAGCAGGAAAATGATTTTTTTAGTTTGGAGTCTATACAACATTGGGAGATTTCTTTATACATAAGATGTCTTATGATGAATGTTATTCGTGTTACTTAACATTTTAAGCTTACTGAATGTGTAGCACTGTTACTGGTTTGGATGAAAACTGATCTAATCTGTTAACTTTTTTTCTTTAGACACATTATGTGCAGTTCTAGAAAGAGATACCCTTAGTATTCGAGAAAGTAGGCTCTTTGGAGCTGTTGTTCGCTGGGCAGAAGCAGAATGTCAAAGACAGCAACTGCCTGTGACATTTGGAAACAAACAAAAAGTCCTTGGCAGAGCTCTTTCCTTAATCCGTTTTCCATTAATGACTATTGAAGAGTTTGCAGCAGGTGAGTTTGGGGGTTCTCTGTCTTACTGTTAGACCATATCTCTGCACTGTTCACCTGTGAGTGTTGAGATGCTTAACACTCTATTCTGTTATTAATATCGTACTAATAAAAGTTTTGATGCACAAATGAAAGCAAAACATGCTGCAGAATGTGCTCTGGCCATTGGAAAATAATTGGAAAATATTATTGTCATCTTCAGTTTGCAAATATGTGTGGTGTAAATACAACAGTTGGAGTAATTCTTCAAATCATCTTAGAAGTTTTTTCTTTTCACAGGCCCTGCTCAGTCTGGAATCTTGTCAGATCGGGAAGTAGTAAATCTCTTTCTGCATTTTACTGTCAATCCTAAACCTAAAGTAGATTATATTGACCGACCAAGATGTTGCCTTAGAGGAAAAGAATGCAGCATTAACAGGTTCCAGCAAGTGGAGAGTCGCTGGGGCTACAGTGGAACAAGTGATCGGATTAGGTATGGCTTTTGAAAGTATTTGGAGGAGAGACAGAGAAGTGTGGGAAGAAAGGGAACATATTACTCAACTTCGTCTTCTTGTCATAAGTTACAGTAACAGACATAGTGATTCTGTTGGGGCGTGTTTGATCTTTTCCTTTTTGTTAAAATAACTTAGGCTGTTGCACACATAAAATATAAAGTAGCAAAGAACAAAGTTCAGGAGGATTGGGTGCATTCTAGAGTGATTGGGTGTTAGCTGCATATTTCTTTTTAAAATACCAAGTCTTGATCTGTTTTTATTTTGGAGATATTCAAAAGAATCTGGTTGTTTTGTTTAGCGATACTGAATATATTGGGATTAGCAAAGCTTTAACCTATAAAGCTGATACCTTACAAAGCATTTTTCTTACTATAGAAATCTAAATATAAAGTGTTATTAAAAAAAAAAAATTCATTTTCAGTTTACTTCCCTACTCTTCAGTGGGAGTCTTTTTCCTACTTGGCTGGGAATAAGCTAACACACCCATCACAGTTGTTTAAATTCCTTTCTTGGCTTGTGTCTTACTAGGTTCACAGTTAATAGAAGAATTTCCATAGTGGGATTTGGATTATATGGATCTATTCATGGACCCACAGACTATCAAGTTAATATACAGGTACAGTATATTCTGTGTAAATAGGCTTATGCAGGAACTGCACTTGTAGCACTTGCAAGAGGTTTCATGTATATTTGGGTAGGAGCAATTGATACGCCAGGAATCTAACCTGTGTTTTGTCCCAACAGTGGTCATAAGCGGATGACTAGGGAAGAGTAAGAACAGTATGAAACTTTCCTCCCTTTCTGCTGTATTCTCCTGTCCTTCAATCATTTTCAGTATAGGTGTTTCTCAAGACCAGTTTGGTTTTCCTGTTTAGTAGCTCCCAGTGAATCTTTCTTCAGGCTACTTATCCAGTCTAACCTTGAGTTCCTCCTGTAAGCTTTCTGCAGAGGAATTTAATAGCTTTGTAATCTGTTCAGTTGTGCACAAAGTCTGTCCTTTAATAAAGTTTCTAGTAATTCAGGAAAGAGATCTTGGATTTGTCATCAACAGCTCTCTGAAATCAGTGACAAAACATGCAGTGACTGTCATTGGGAAGATACCGAAAACAAGATAAAAGGTGACATTTGTGTTGCTGTATGAAAGCCAAGTATGCCCACATCTTGAGTATTGTGTGTGGTTCCCAATCTCACACAGTAGAATTAGAAGGTAGAGAAAAGGGTAATTAAAATTATTAAGGGGATAGAGCTGCTGCTTTATGAAGGCAGACTAAAAAGTCTAGGACTCTTCAGTTTGTAGGGGAGAAGGCTGTGAGGAGGTGCAAGCAATGCTTCTAAAATCATGAGGGCAATGGATAAGGTAAATGCAGAACTGTTATTCACCAAGCCCCAGAATATTAGAGCTAGGAGACTCTTACTGATACTAGCAGAAGATCAAAACAGATGAGAGTGGGTTTTTTTAATGCAGAGGATACTAAACATTCTGCCACAAGAAGCAGATCCCCTGTTTTGAATTTGCTGGCATTTGAACATGTTGATTCATCAATAGCAGATCCATTAGAAGATTCTGTAAGGAACAGAAGGGGGATGTGCATTGTAGCACCCCCAGTAGAACAGTTGTGGATGCTGGGGGAGTGGACAGCAGAGCCCAGACTTGTGTGATAACCCTCAGCAGCATCTTCTCTTGCCACTGTCAGAGCATATTGGACCATTTGTCTGACCCGATTGGGTAGTTATTACATTCTTGGCTTGCCTGGTATACCTGCTGGGGCATAGAGGCTTGTCCTTTCCCAGAGCTTTTTGGGAAGATTGACATCTTGTTTGCTACTGATTCAGTCTTAGGCAGAAGGTTGTATATTACTGTTACCATTAACTTCTTCTGTAAAGTTGCTTCAATTTTAGGTTTGGTGTAAACTTGTGCCAGCATGGGAATCTTCCCAGTTTCTTCTGCTGGTAAATGATTTATTTGTATTGCTGTTCTCCAGGCTCCTATGTGAAGGCCTTATCCTGCTGCTACTCTTCTTATATCTTCATGCTGTTTAGCCCACCAGAGAGTCTATAGGGCTTTTTGCTACTGCTGTGTTGAAACAATGATTTAACATTGGTTTTGATGCTTTCAGATAGCTGTTCCTAAACCTTTTGGCCTGCTAAATTGTATTTTTTACATTTTAATCTGTCAGTTTGAACCTTTCTATTTCAGTCTGGACACAACTTCATATTACTACAGGATGCCCTTTTTTGTTTGTTTATTTCCAGTAATAGCCTTTTGCTGATCAGCCATGCCAGCTTTTTTCCCCTTTTCTCAAGCCTTTCCTAATAGGCGATATATACTGATACTGTACCTGGGCATGTGATGTCCTTCAGTAGTCTGCATGCTTCTTATAAAGATTTGATGTTCTTAATTGCTCCTTTTAGCTTCTTTTGAACAAGGTTCCTCATTTTTCTCTTTTTGAAATTTAGCACAGCTGTGGTGGATTTGCTTTTGTTGTTCACGTGGGAGTGTTGACTCTTAAGTGTATTATGAACACTGTTACATAGTGTTTCCATTATGAAATTTTGAATCTGATCCTGCTCATCACTCAGTACCAAATCAAGGGTTGTGTTTCTTCCTACTGAGCAATTGGTTAGCAAGCTCATGAAACGGCCAGTGATAGCATCTAAAAATGTCACCCCTGCTTCATGTCCTGATATGACATTTGCCCTGTCTGAGCAGGTAATTGAAGACACCACTAAAATTGTATTTCCTGCTCTTGTAACCTGTTTGATCTCTCTTAGCATGTTGTGGTCAGAATTGTCTTTTAGTAATACTGATCCAGCACTATATTTTTTCCTTTTTAAGTACGGAATTTCGGTCCATTTGAATTCTCTTTCTTATTGAGATTAGTTTTGATTTGATTCTAAGCTTTCTAACAAGGTATTAGCATTCTGTGACTGGCAGTTTTACTCTGTGCTGTGTATTTCGTAACCTGGTACTGTTGCATCACATTGATTTATTAGGTGTGTGGCAAATTTTGTGAAAGAAAGAATCTGTGACTTCATTTAGGGACAGAAATTCCATTGTCTCTATCTTGTTTCATAGACTTCTAGCATGTGCTGGAACTGCTGTTTCGGTTAATTTCTGGGCATCCTATTTAAATGACAGTTTATTTGTCTTCTGTTTCCTATTTGATGATTACTATTCTTTGACCATCCTGTACTTAAGGATAGGAATTTTGTGTCTGTCTCTTAATTAGAAAATGTTGTGTTATGATATTCCAAACAGAATGTATCTCAGATGAGGTTTTGAAGGAATTTGGTGGCTTTTCCACATTCCTCAATTTAAAAGCTCTCTTGCAAATTTCTCTGTTTGAAATGCCATCAGTTTGGTTTTCTCAAACTATACATCTGTGTAAATGAGTAGCATAGTGCACTAGACTGGATCTTTAGAACAAAAGAGTTGGTACGGAGGACCTAGCAGCTATACTATACATATTTGGGGATTTTTACTTTGCGCTAGCTGTTGTTTGATCCTCTCAGCTAAATTCCTGTTAGCAGATGAGAGCATTTAGTGTGCTCCCTCAGCATGTTTGCTGGATTTATTTTATCTCAAAAGAGTTTAGTTCTTGCAAGGCAAACCAAAGCATATTAAATGGGAATGATCAAGAGATTCACTTGAAAAACATGCTTCTGATCCAAACTGAAAGGCTAATGTACCTTTATGGTTCAGATGAAGGCCATCCATCTTATACAGGTTCTCTTTATTCTGGAACTATCCCCAATTCCTCATGAATCTGAAACTTTCTTGTCACAATGTTTTCAGACAGGTATTTAAGTCCTGTGTTTCTACCATTCTTCTTGGACCTGCATCAGTACTAGCAGAGCTTCAGAGAGTAAAACATTTAATGCTTGTCTTAAAATAGTGCTAATGTATATTGCAAATACATCTTTTATGTGAAAGGGGCTTAGGACTTCAGCATTATAATTGTTAATATTTCTATTGATTGTGGCTGGGAAAAAAAATTGGAGCACATTTTGCCTAGAATAGGGCTTCATCTCATATATGCAATGTTAAAAATTATATGGCAATTTAATAATAAAATATTAAAATTGATAGGATTCTTGTTAGCGCAGTAATAATGAGAAGTGTTCGTGTTACTCTAAAGCTCTGATATCCAACTTCTGCAAGAGGTGTTCGGCAGCATGGGTCAGGATTGCTATCCAAAATGAGAAGTGAGGTATCTGCTATTACTACATCTTAGCTAGTGATTCCTATTCATCATTAAAATTGAAGGCAAAAGAAATAATATGTAGTCTGAGTGTAATTTTTATACTGAATCTAGAATAGAAATAAATTGTATAAAACATTGCAGCGCAAGTTCTTGTTTTCTTTTAAGAATGTATCATTGACTGCTTACATTATCTGTAAAAACTTGTTTTCTGAATTAGTCACAGCCAGCAAACGTGCTTCCCTCGTGGGCTGTGTAGGTGTCCGAAGATCAGCAAATCTAAGTACAGGATTATCTGTAGTATATGAAAGTCAGAAGCTAACGG